>NC_050524.1:17505369-17517532 GCF_002922805.2 Oryzias melastigma | reverse complement strand
TCGAAATTATTTCTGCCTTGACTTTAATGCTTTAATGCCATTCATGCAAGAATTTCCTTTTAATTTGTATTCTGTCTGTTGTATCAGTGATTAACAGAAGGATGCAGACTCTTTTTGATATAGATATAACCCTAAGTGACCATGCCTTCTTCCTTTATCTTGCAGAAGAGAGGGATTGTTCTTGTTGTCATGGTTACTGGAACCCACACAAGGGTGGTGGTGTGAGGATCTGAGACTTTGATTCAGTCTTTTTTGAATGTTTCCATGCGTGAGAGTTCCATTTCATCTTTATCTTATTTGTTTAGGTGTCGGTTTAATTTATGATTTAGTTCTTTTACTGCAAAAATTCAGAAATACAGTTACTTACAACCCACTAAAAAATAAATAATAAAAAAATTGCATTGCTTTAAATCCCACTAAAACAATGAGACTGTTTTTAGCCAACCCTGTTTTTGTCATGCTTGAGATTATTTAGTAAATGTTTAAGTTTCCACCAACAAATCTTGTCTCCTGCATTTGGGTCCTTCAACACTTGACGATCTTGAGCATCTCAGGCATGAAGGGATACACATTACATACAGGTGTTGGGGTGGGGGTAAATAGACCCGTAAACTTTCTGTAAGTGACATGTTTGATAAACCAGATACGCAGTATGTCTAGTAAACCAAGAGATGTGAGTGAGAGGAATGAAAAACTGACCATCAAGTATAACACCACACTGTAAAAGATGAAACACTGGATCAGTTAATAACATTTCATTTAAAAATATAGCTTTTTTTTATCAAATTACATTTTTAAGTTGAGTAAACCATCTACTCAAAACTTTAATTCGATTAAAACTAATCATTTTAAATTAAACAAATTACAGAAAAGTTGTTAATTGATCCAAGGTTTCACTTTTTACAGTGCAGGTTCATCCGATTTGCCTCTCTTTAGGATAAGGATTTACCTTTGATTTGTATAAATTTTGTTCCAGGTTATAAACATTGTCTACCGTCTGAATGTAACCAGCTGACCTTTAAGCAGAGGGAATTTATGTTGCACTACTCATAGGCATTGCAAAGACTACAACCATAGATACCGGTAATGGCCTTTAAAAAATATAATGGGGATGTTATAACAGTACTTTGTAGAAAAAAAAAACATTGTGATGTGATTGGATCAAGTGTATTCCTCCACCATATTCCCTTACAGAAATTCTGCATACATTTCAAACTTCCCATGGAAAGAAAGTAGCTCTGACTGTGAAAAGCAAACTTCTTCATGAAAAGTTCTAAAATTAAACCATCTCTGATGTGGCTCTAGCAGCTGCCAGAAAAAGGGAGGGATAGACGGTATTGCTAATTGCCAGCTGTCACCAAATGCACCTCTTAAAGTTGTGTGAAGGACAAGAGATAATCCATTCATAAGAGGAGACATTAGCCACAGCATCTAACTCAACAGGCTATTTGTGCACAGCCAGCACCCGCCTGGCTTTTATAAGCATGAAGTTGTGCTCAAGAGGGGGCTCACAACCTCCATCTCTTGCTTTTGCATACAGAGCAAAAATGTTTGCTCGCGAAAGCTTTCAACTCTGAGTAAACATGTCAGGAAGTGTGCAGGAGATTCAACTTGGGGATCTTCATTCATGCTGTGCCCGTTTTGGAAATGCAGGAAGTAAAGGACCTCTTCTAAAAGCCTCTTGTCCTTGGGTAGAAGTTCTGTATTGTAAAAACGCTTTAAAGCCATCAAGTGCGCTCAGCTATCTGACAGCGCATTGTGCTCCATTTTTCTCACACATACAGTACATTACTGATGAGAGGAATCATCTCTTTTACCACTGACTACAGTCGACATTAAGCAGCACATGAAGAAGCAGTGGCTCATTTTACATCCTGAAATCAATATAAAACAATGTTTTGTTGAATGACCTTAGAATACAAAAACAACAATACCAGACATTAGTCTAAGACATAATGTATGGGTACACAGACTACTACAAAACACCAATTTACTAAAGTGTAAAATCTGTTACACAAGAAGCAGATAAAATTAAATGCCAGAGAAGTTTCTATGAGATTTTAAAGAAAAATAAAAGTATCAATTTAAATGTTGTTTTTATAAAAGTGCATAAGAAAAAAAAGTGATTTTTGTTCTAATTTTTTGTGTGTATTTAAAAGAAAAAACAAAGTATTTTCATTTGAATTTTTTCTGTGATTTTTGTTCTAACTTTTGTAAGGACTACAAAAGTAAAGAAACTAACCTCATCTGCTCATGGAATCTTTAAGATGATCTGGGATTAAATGTTGAAAAGCCACAATGTGTCCATGTCATAGACACGTCCCTTTTGTTTATGTGCTCGTCCCGATATCACCAGTCTGTTTTATTCCTCCTACCTTATCCACTGAACATTCAGGAAGGACTAAATATTAACCAGTATGATCTGCTTGTTGAGCTGCTTGACAACACGGCTCAAAGCTGTCAAGTCTGTGTGTGACCAGGACGCTCATGTAGAGGGTGTGGTCAACTTTGTGGCTCACAATCTGTTTTTTTTAAAGATGTTTTTTTTTCAAATATTTTTGCCAGGGCTCGGAGTTCCAGTTCCACCTCCAAGCACAAGAGGGAGCCCTCTCTAGAATATTGACCTTCTCTGCTACTTCCTCACTCTATCTCTCATCAGTCAACGGTCTCTCTCTACGTCATCACCAGCTGCTTTTCATCCGCCTTACCGTTTATATGCCCGTTCAGACTTTGCTCCTTGCAAAGTATTTTCTAGCGTTTCCCTTGTCGTGTTTTTCACCTTTACCCATTTTCCTTGCCTCCCTGTCTCACTCCTCGGTTTTTGACTCCGTTCTGGCTTGTGACTACGTCTTTGTTTTTGCCCTTGGCTCTTTTGGTCAATATTTAACTCGCCTGCCTGCATATGAATCCAAACGCCTCCGCATCCTTGTTGCATATCTTTGATATATATTTTTTTGTTTTTCCAGAATCTTTTGTTCGTTTTTAGATTATTTTCTGCTGATAGAATGTATCATAGTTAAAGTGTAGAGTGTGAAAAGGAGAGGTGAGAGGACCGTTCCCTGTGGAGCACCAATGCTGCTGGTGACCACTGATGACATATGACTTATGGTATATTTTTTCTGTTTTTTGTGACATTTTTAGCTCATTTTTTGATCTATTGTTTGTTTTATTGTTGTTTTTCTTTACAAATTTTTGCCCTGTTTTTCACCAAATTTTGTTTTCTGTTTATGCTTCATTTTTTTTATTTTTTATTTATTTATTTATTTATTTATTTCTTGGCAGTACAACAATTGTAATCCTAAAGTGTGAAGCTAAGGACGTGTCTACAACTTGCAGTACTTGAACATGTCGTTTCACTCTAAGAGAACAAGTAATGAATGTTTGGAATTTCTGTGGAGCTTATTTTAACAATAATGAGTACTGGTGATGTTTGTGAGATTATTTGTGCGCAGTTACTGAGAAATTGATCATTTTTATCTGGGTTTTTGCCATGCACTTTATCAACGGTTCCTCCCTGCGTCTGCAGCTTCACATGCAACAAACTCCGGTTGTAACTCGTTTTCTACACTACAACAAACAAAAACACTTCATAATGGTCAATATAATTAAAAATTCCCCAATGTTTTGCTCTATAATGTTTATAATGTCTATAAATAAGTAAGTAAAAAATTATAAAGAGGATCAACTCTTTTTTATTGAATGCAATACACATCCACGTTTTTTTTAACCTATAAATCTTGTTTTTGCACTGTTGCTTCATGTTAGGTTTCCCATTGCCTTCTGGGTGTTCTTCTTCAGCCTGACAGCTGCACCAATACACTCACTAATGAAGGTGCAGTATCCAAAGACCCACAAGTGTGAAAACAGGGTGCCAGTGAACGTGCAAACCGTGCACATTGTACATTTTGTCCATGTTGTCAATGAAAAACATAAAAATACAAACACATATGCACCCATGTTCCTTCGCTTCTTATCCTCCTCCCCACTTGAGTCTAGAGCTCTTTCTGAAAATATTCATGAAGTGGCTGAGCTCTATGAGGCTGTGACTGGCCGGGGTAATTAATGAGGCCAGGAACATGTGGACGAGAGACATCCAACTGACCAACTAACTGAAGATGGTGGGAGAGGGAGGATCGGGTGCCAACCTCAAATGAGTCTCAGCTGAGAATATTGCTGAAAACGCCGTCAGCCGCACAGCACACACACACATTTAGGCAGGCCGCCATTTGCTGCATTTTCTATTGAATGAATGCAGGTCATGTGAGAGCACGCAATCAATACAGCAGTCCATTTCCAGGATCATCTCCTGCTTGCTGCTTAAGTATAATTCCAGTGTGGTTCCCACCTCCCATTTCCTGATCCAAGTCATTTCACCTCGCCCACTCATGTCACGCTCTCCTCTCAATTCTGCCTCCCCATAGTCTCTTTAACTCTGAGTCATATGAGAAAAGTACAGTTCTCAGGCTTTAAGTGTAAGGAAGGGAGTGTAGTACAGTAGGGTCACCAAAAAAATAAATAAAAAAGCCCTTAAAAACTAATAAATAATAGAAAAAGTCTTTAAGGTCCATTTATTATCGTAACCAAATTACTTCAGTGTGCTAATTTCACTTTCTACTTAACGCACAAAATTTACCATGGTGTCGAATTTAATGGAGCTGGTTGACAAAAATTAAACATGGCATTCTCAATGTTATAATTATGTTCGTCATAATTCATAATTAGAAAATTCATGTCATTGCTAAACGCTGCTGCTGCTGCTGTCAGGAAGTTTCCACATTGAGATTACACCGACTGATCAGAAAACCAACAATTCTGATTTAATTTTTTACTTCTGAGACACACCAATAACCTTTAAGGCCACATTACACAGAACTGATACCCAGACAGAAATTTAGAAGGTCAACGGGTCTGAAATATGCCGGTTTTGAGCAAAAGTCTCACTGAACGAAAAGGCCGGAAAAGCTGCGTCCTGTTTTTACCTTCAGTTTCAAACAAGGGAATTGCATGGGTAAGTGAGTTCCCCTAATTTACATTGATTTATCTGCAACCCCTGCTGTATGTGTGTCCTCGAAGCATCTGTTAGCAGTGCATGTTCAATACAATTAAATATTTATGACATTTTACATGAGCGGGAATGTGCTGATATGTAGTTTTTGTGGAGATCTCTTTTTACCTGGTAGTGCTTTGGTGAAACACCTTGACACTGTTGTTAGGTTAAAAATGTATTTAAGCCTCTACTGGAATGAATTACACTAATTAATATTTGAAAACTACACGAATGATATTTAAAGCTGTGAAAACACATATTTGCGGAAGCTGAACATAACCTACCCTACTTCTTTTGTAAAAATCTCTTTATCATGATAATGAGATCCACTATCTCGTTATCACCAAAAAACAAAATTTGTTTTCTTGTGATAACGAGATCCATTATCTCATTATCAACAGAAAATGTGTTTTCTCATGATAACGAGATAATGAAGAGTATAATGTAGTGTCCCTCTCTCCCTTGAGATGCAAAAATTTTTACCTGTTTTAAGTGTTTTTATTTTATGGTTAACAACAAAAGCAGCTTTTAGTCTTTTTTAAAATTATAATAATTATATAATGGATCCTTAAATGCCTTAATTCCGTCTCATGCACCATCCCTTCTCCCTTTATTTCCCTAAAAAAACCCAACATGTTAAATGACAGAACCCCGGGGCGACGAGCGTCTCCACCTGGTGAGACTGTAGTTCCTCTGACCAATCACTGTTGACGGTTTCAAAATGGCGGCAGCCGAACAGAAAGCCACGGTGACGGCTTTGACCTGATATTGCGAGGGCTGAAGGTAAGGCATTTTCTATGTGTGATGACCAGTAAATAATTTGGGTCTGCTAATGTCTGGAGCTCAGTGAACGCACCATGCAGAGATACCGGGGTTCACAAACCTGTTTGTTTGGGAGTTTTAGGGAAATAAAAGGAATGGGGGGCTGATGCATGAGACGGAATGAAGGCGTTTGAGGAGTGTAGATCGACTAATAAATTGAAAACAGACTAAAAAACAACTTTTGTAAAGTGTTTTCTTCTGCGGCTTTTGTTGTTTACCACAAAATAAAAAGACTTAAATCAGATAAAATCTCTGGGTCCCAGAAAGCAAATTTTGTTTTCTTGTGATAACGACATAGTGGATCTCAGTATTATGAGAAAACGACCAAAAAAAAAGTAGGGCTGGCCATTTTCAGCTTTCGTACACCTCTAAAATAATGGGTCAATCTGCTTTATTGGTTAAATATTTATTTGATTTCCAAACCAGTTTCATCCGTTAAAAAAAAAAAAAAAATCTTCCTGTTTATGTCCTCGATTTATGTAAATGTATTTGTTTTTCTCAACTATGCTATTGGTTAATTTTAATTTTCAGCTTCACTGGGAGGTATTATTTAACCTTTATGATGTTCTTTTGAGAAATAAATCCTTTTGCTTTTCCTTTCTTTAAAAAAATGAGCCTTAAAATAAAGATCAAAAAAGAATCATGAGAGGAACGAGTTGAAAGGCAAAAGAACGAAGTGCTGACAGGTAGCTCAGAGTGGCTCAATGCCACCTCCCGACTTCTGACACTGCTGATATCTCAGACTTATTTCCTGTCTTCAAAGCCTCATAGTGATTAGAGAAAAAGGTCAGCTGATGTCACCGGGTTACGCCGCTTTTGTCTTGGGATCTGTAATTACTCCTTTCTGGTCTTCAAGAGGGTGGGAACAAGTCCCGATTTAATCGTCTACTCTATTTACAAAAATAACTTACCTTCAGAAGATTTACAAGCTTTTTTAAGGTCATACAGTCAAGTATCTTTAGAATCTAACAAGCACATTCTACATTGGTGTTGGAGACAGCTGCATCCTCCATTGTTTTTGTCTTTCATTAGCACCTCTGAGCGTGCACGCAGCCTCATGAACTGTACACCAAACCGAGAGTAAAAAACTGATTTTTATGACACGGAACATGCTGAAATTAAATCACTTTAATGATAACAACAATCCTGTTACTAAGAAAGAATCATCTAGTAACCGTAGTTCATTATTTGTTGGTGTGAAGCCATGCGAGGAGTTTTATCTGACGACGGTAGCAGCAGCTGCAGATGAAAGCGTGTCACAGGCTGAGATGTTGTTAATCTTTGCATCTGCTGTCAGATCAAAGTCTGACAGAAGCCTATGTGTGCTAAAACATGGTAAAAATAGCAAACAAAAATAAAAAAAAGCCTGCGCTTCACCAGCAGACGTAAGAGACACCACATGAGAATTCACAGGGGTGTAAGATTTTGCTGTAAAAAGGTGCGAATGCCGTACTCACATTCCGGCTGGGCACAGATGAGGCAGGCGGTGGTGCTGTTAAAGAAGGTGAGAAGGCCGGCCACGGCTAAGCTGATGTCAGTGTTGGTTGGTCTCAAATCCAGAGTGGTGAAGCGGGGAAACTGGACCTTCAGAATGTCCTCTGGGGCCACTTTGACATAGGGAACCTGTTGGAGACATAAAGACAAATGAACAATTCTGAGATTGGCAATTAAAAGCTGGAGTTGTTCTTTAAAAAAAAACTGTTTTGAGAGTGAACTGATGTAGAAAAAAAACACACAATTTAAGGTGCTAATAGGCACAAGCTTTAGTGGCTGAAGGGCAAAGCATATAGAATGTTCAAAGTGTGGATTGAATGTATAGCTGTGCAAATATACACTTTTAGAGACCCACTTATTGAAGAGCCACTCCAATGAAAATAATTTTTTTGGCGTTTTCTTACATATTTCTTTATAACGTTTTTCTCATGGTGGACTTAAATACAAAAATAAAGAAAGAATTAAATTGTGTTTATGAGTATTTCTTTATCAGAATTGCAATGAATCAGGAGGAGATAAAAAAGAAAGTTTGAAAAAAAATGGGTTTTGTAACCATAGTCTGTAGGCAACAAGCTCCCTGCTCCCATTCCGATGCATTCACTTGCCGGCAAATAGATCCATTAACATCTTCATTTTCCTCGTCTGAGTTGGCATCTGGCTCAGAACTGTACGGATTTATAGCTCCAATACTGCTGACATTTTTGTTGCACCACTAATGTTAGCCTGGAGTTGTGAGGGGCTGGAAGCTTGCAGGACAGAGTGTAAACGAAGGGATGATGGGAAATCGGTGGAAGCTTACTTCCCTCCAACAGCTCCGCCCACAACTCAGAAGTGAATTTCTGATTAACTCCAACCACTCTGCAGAAAATGTATTATAGAAACTAACACAAGATTTTTGATTTTGCCTAAAAAGATCATAACCATGATTAAAAATCCACTAGGAACACTAGATAAAAAAAGAGTGACTTTAATACATCTCAATGCTACAGTGCAGACTGATTTAATGGCATCAGTCACTGGTTTGATTTGAAACAATTTTAAGACAGTTTTTAGTTCTATGATCACCTTTGACCCAACAGACTGACCAAACAAGCCCGACAAAGCATGTCCTAAAGGCTGTTCCGTACCTGAGCTTATGATGACAATCTCAGTAGCAATTTTGATTAGCAAAATGTAACTTTAGAGTTGTAATGAAGACTCTTGTTAAAACTAGCAAACATGTAGCAATCACAACACACTACACAACAAAACACTTGACACTAGTCACAAAATGGTTTATAAAGAATGCTAAAGGCAGAAAGAAAGTTTAAAAAAAAACTATTAACAACAAAAAAACCACAATACATTTATTATTTGGGTTGCAAATTGGGAGATCTTGCATAATTTCAGTTACAAGTGCCCAGTAAGTATTGTTACTAACACACAATAAAAGCCCAAATCTACAGAGCTTCTGTTATATCAGTAGTCAAAACAAAGATCAGACTCAGAGTAACAGCCAGATAAGCTTTCATTAAAAATCAATAAATGTATAATTCTTTCATCCCATCCCCACTGGGAGGTGTACAACCTTCAGTAAGATTGATCGCAGTGTTTTTCCAAGTGTTTGTTTGCTGTAGCTGTATTACTTGGCTGCCTCTAATTAATTTATCATACCACTCCCACGGCACTAACAGGCATATTTAACACTGTCTTGTATCTTCAGTGAAAAATGAAGTCAAGTACACAACAGTTAACCTTGCAGCCTTCGGTCCCAGGCCACAGCAAAAAAAGCTGAATTTCAGTGTGACGAGATACAAAAATTCACTCTAATTATCCTCTCCCAAAATAACCAGCGGTTTCATTAATCCACAACATGAAAATAAGAACAGAGGCGTGCTGCCAGGCCTCGTGTGGGGAGAGTGGCCGTGAGGGTGGCGGGTGTCATGTCGGTCAGTTGGCAGCTGTAGTGGAACGCAGTGAAGCTTGAAGAGGATGTGGGAGGATGTGCTGGGTCCGAGAGGAGGTGCAGAAATGGGAAGCCCTTCATCATGGCAGATTGCTTGTCTCTGCTGCTCCCAAACCCCATACATTTCTTTCCAACCTCACACCCGTATCTCCTCGATTGGTTTTCCATCCCTGCCCATCAGGGTGTAATAAAGTCCCTGGGTGTGGATGGATGGATGGAGAAGCAGCCGCAGCCACTTGTTCCCCAAATCTCGGCAGGAACAATAAAGCCCACGGCGGAAATGAGCCCCCCATCAGGTGCATCCTCATCACCCCTGTTTCATTTGTACAATTTCTCACCATCCCTGTCTCATTCCTGTTCCCTGTTCCCTTTAATTCCTTTTGTCCCTTTTTACCAGCACTCACTCACTCACTGCATGCCTCGTGGTGCTGCCTGCTGTAACTCTTACCAAAGAATCCCAACACTTCAGTAAACCTAACAAGCACAGCTAGTTTACTAGCTATAAATGTCAACAAATCCACTTAAAATCACAAGTACAGAAACATCCGCTCATTCTTTTTGATCCGAGAGGTTATAAGAAAAAACACCAGCAAGGAAACTACCTAATTGTTTGCACTTTAAGAAATAGTTAAAAACTAATTTAAAAAAACAAACAGTGTGCCTTATAATCTGAAGTGCCTGTTATTTTTACTTTTTTTTTTTTTTTTACTGATGTTGAAGTGATTTTGAGAGGTACATGGCGCTCTGTCAAAATGTCAGTCTGTTTTCCTACTGGTCTCAAGCAGGGTTTGGTGCTAATGTTACACTAACACCGTTAGCATGTAGCGGTATCCAACTGTGTTGTTCTTTTTACTTTTGTACTGTTTTTTTAACAAGATGGCCATAAAGTTGGATGTTATTGTAAACATGCTGGAACGGCTAAAATGTAGCGGTTTCAGACTGTGTGTTTTTTATGTTTTTTTTTATTTATTTATTTTTTTTGGTATTTTAACAACAAGATGGGGAGTTAGCCAAGTCCCAGTGACATTTGTTTTAGCAGTATCTGTCCATTTTCTTATACAAGTGGAAATAAAGTTGAGTGTTATGTAATTCTGTAATTTTTTGGGTCCAAATTCCCAGTATCAAAACACCAAAATAGTGTAAAATTTCAACAGTTTTGCAGATATTATTCAACTCAGTCCAAATGAACTATAACACTCCTGATGTCGACTGCATCTACAATCAAAGTGTAGAAATGAACTCTTATCAGTGTTTCATCTACACCCTATTAAATCTAATTAATACCCCATAAGGAGTTGATTATTCACCTAAATGGAGAATTACAGAGTTGCCTTTTAAAACTCAGGTCATACAATAAACTACTGCTTAGATATTCTACATCTTAACTACGTGGCCATATGTACTAAAATACTAATTAGCAACATTGATTCACATCCAAGATTAAACAAATAAGCAACCAGTCCGACAGCAGTTCAAAAATATTTTTAATTGCCAATTCAAAGTGCCACTGAACAAAAAATTAATAAACAGTAAAAGCAATAAGAGAATGGAAACCAACATCTGCTGTCTCACTAGAATATGCCACTCTGAAGCGTGAACTGGTCAGTGTAACTACTTAGCAGGATCATTAGAACACGGTACTGTGATGAAGACGCTGAGACATAAGGATCCATTTGCCAACGGTTTAATGGAACAGAGCAAAGGCAAGACATAGACAACGTCAAAAAGGCAGGCAATGGTCAAAAACACAGAGGCGAGGCAGAGGAACGAATAATCAGGTGTGGGTCAAAGACACAGAGAATCAAACTAGGAAGAACTGCTCAGAATGACGGAAAAACCCGATCAAGACTTCACACTGAAGTTGAGGCTGGAGTGGCTGGAGCAGGTGGTTCTGATGAGGATGATGATGATCAGCTGTGCATGGAGAAGACTGGAGCGGTGGCTGATGGGAGTTGTAGTGAGGAAGGTGCTAAAGATGGTTAATACTCAGGAGAGAGGTCTCTCTGTGGTCGGAGGAGGACATGGCTGGGTGAGTCCTGACAGGTACAGCATAAATATTGTGCCACATAAGTTGGCACCACACAGTCCAACAGTCCTGTCTTAAGTGTTACACTTTTTTTTGCAGAAAAAAGTTCAAACGGAATGCATTGTGGTCTATATTTGCTAATCTACTGAGCTGATACACACTGACTTTTCACAGAGAATTCTGGGATTTTTTTTTTTTTTTGTCTTTTTTTTACATTACAAACTAGGTTGGGAGTTAGCGTTGTTACAGTAACGTTTGTTTTAGCAGGATCAGTCTCTTTTTTTTACGTGTTACAAACAAGGATGGAAGTTCCAGATGTTGTAAATATGCTAGCATAGCTAACGTGTAGCATGTCACAAACAAGTTCTAGAGTTACAGTGAACACAGTTAATAAAGTCTGACTGATGGGCTTATCTCTGACATCTGTCTTGCTTAAAGTTTGGTGCACATTATAAACGACAAAAATTTAAATTTAGCCCGATCAATGACAGTACGCCTTATAACCTGGTGTGCCCAATTGTGCGGATCATACGGTAATTGTCATCTAAGTTCACCAAATTAGGATAACACCATCAGAGCATATCTAAATAAACCTTCCAATCGTTTGTGTACTTTTACAGAAATGTGCACTTTTTTTAAATAACACGTATTTGTGATATTCTTAAAAACTTAAGAGTGACTGGTTATTACTTTATCATTTATTAGCATTAAGATTAAACTGAGACAAAGATTGTGTACACAAAGAAATAAAAAAAAACTTCTGTCAGCCTCTTATAAGGCTCTATGTTCACAACAAGCACATACAATATATCAACTAGATCAGTGGTCC
>NC_050524.1:17500639-17505258 GCF_002922805.2 Oryzias melastigma | reverse complement strand
CGGTCCGCGGCCCGGTGGTTGGGGACCACTGAACTAGATGATCAATTAAAGCCCCAAAAGTACTAAAAAAGGTGAAGCAGATTGTGTGGATGTGCAGTTACTGCACTAATCTGATGTCACACACATGTGTTCATTAAATTTAGTGTTTCAACTCCTCACTAGTTTAGACAGTGCTTACAGCCAAACATTTTAAAAATTATCAACATGAAGATATTTTTTGTTTTTACATAATGTTGAGACTGTAGTCATAAACCAGAAAAAAAGAATAAACAATTTCCAGGTCACTAAGAAGAAAAATGATCCACAGCATCTTCTAATTTCTCATGCTTGGCTGCTTCGTTAAGCTTCATTAGAATCAATATGTTTCTGTAAAAATGTTTGCCAGCTTGAGAAGCATGCTGATAAATGGTGAATTAGCTTTTTAATAACGCACGGCTTAGTGGTTGCTTGATAAAGCTGGTAAATCAAGTGGCTTCAGTAGGTATTGCTGTCCGAGAGCAAGCTGCTGCTTTGTGGTATGTGGGATGTGATGGTTGACCACTACACTATTATCCCCCATTTCTCAAGGACTTCATTTCTAGTTGGCGTTAAAAAAGGATTATTGAATTGGAGAGATTTATTTATATTCTTTTAAAATGCAGATGAAGGTGCAGGTACAACACAAACACTCATGTTAAACCGTCTTAGTGTTGTGGACATCTCTCTAAGGATCGTCCATGATTGAAAAGGTATGAAGCCTGCCCGAACCCTCACGCCGGCCTGTGTTTGTGACGCAGGATGGTTATTACAGGCAGGAGAGGAAAGTAGAATGCAGATTGTTTTAGGTTGGGCTAAAAGGCTATTTATCACATGGCTCCACAAATATAGGACAATAGGTGTCCTTTGAAAGCTCTTATGATAGGTTGAACACTCAAGCATATGTGACTGCTGTACTTTTTTTTTTTTTTAAATCTTTTTGGCTCTTGTGACACACATAGCAAAAATAGCAAGAAAATGCAGCTTGTTTTCATTGAGTGTGTTTATAATCACTCCATTCTACCCGTAAATGACAGGCCTTAGTTATTTATTTATTTTTTAACAGTTTAGTCCATTGACAGTACAAAGAGAGAATTGGACTGATTGTCCCCTCTTCCCTTACGTTCCAAATGTTTTCTTCATTGCAAGTTATTCAAGTTATAAACTGTCCAATCAGATGCCTCAATAAGCGCACGTGGTGCCCGTTGGCCTCTCCTCAAACTTTTGAAGTGTTTAATTGACCAATTCTTCGACCAATCACTGCTTACTAACGTCGTCTGGTCCCAAAAAAGGCAAATCCGTACCGCAGAAAATGGCGACTGAACTGACTTAATTTCGTTTGAACCTAAGGTAACAGCCTTGTTTTGTCCATCTCTTTTCATGTCAGTGGTTTAGCCTAGGCATGTCAAGTGTGGCGTGAAGGCCAAATATGGCCTATAGCCAGTTTTAATCCACTAGCATTGTTGGTAAGACCATGAAATACAAGCGTCAAATAAAAACTAAAACTGTATTTCATCAGAAAACAGCAGCAGGGCTGCAGTAGTTTCCACATGAAGTTTAGATATTTTCAAACTTTGCTTTTGTTTTCATCTTTCTAAAATGCACTAAAATTGTTACATATGTTAAGCGCTCTTTGCCCTACTTTTGATTTATATGATTTGGATAAAAGAATCGGTGTCCTGAAACAAGAACCACCTTTCGAAATGAGTTTGACTTAAATAAAATCAAACTAAAAAATTCTCAACACAAAAATCAAACTTTTACTTTGAGGGTATAAAATTCTAATAAACTTCTCAGCCACTCGTGACTCTTCATATTTACCACATTTGTATTTTATTTCCTTTATTTATTTTTAATTAATACTTCAAAAATCAGTATTTATTGCCATGATATTAATGTTTAAAATTAACTTAAGGTATGTTTTTGCCTGTCTTGAAAGTTTTTTTTCTACTTTTGCAACTGAATTGCTGTATATGTGAAGAAAATAAAAAATATTTTAATTTATTTTTAAAATACTTAATTTCTGATTGCTTAAAACATGCCTGGTAGGAAAAAAAAGGTTTTTGAAAGCAGTTTTGACTTGCCAAATCTGGTGCTACTTGTGAAACATTTGCACATTCCTGGTTTAGACTGTGGCAAATCCAGTTTTCACCTTCCAAACTTAATTAACCCTTTAACACTGAAGCTCTATTGTTTATGTTGTTTGATTTACTGTAAGTTTTGTGTGTTAACATGATCAATGCATCTCCAAGAGATTCTGAAGGAGAAAAGTGGCTCGTGCAGAATCTGCTGGATTTATGCTGATCATGTTGAAAAGTTACAGTACATTAAAGATTTTGTGTTTCAGCGTCACTGATGACGCCTCAGTTGTTAAAGGGTTAATGAGATCTGGTTGTGTGCAAATTATTAATTGAAACTTTCACTTTTTAAACAAATTAAAAAAATATTTTACTGTACAAAAAGGTCTATTCCCAGCAAATTTCCTTTAATCCTGGGCCTGAGCATCCACTGCCCTGCATGTTTTACATGCTCCTCCTGCAATGCACCCAATTCAGCTCATGAGCTCTGCAGAGACCTGATAGTGAATTACAGCTTTTTGAACCAGGTGTGCTGGAGCAGGAAAATCAGTTGAACATGCAGGGCAGCGGGTCCTAAGGACCGGGATTGAGAAGCACCGATCTACAAGGAGTAATTAACTCTTATCTACAAGGAGCAGTGCATTTTTCAAAAGAACTTGTTGATATCACTGTAATAACCAATCTGTGCATGAACATTGGATTAAAAAAAAAATAATAATTCACCGTGTACAACATCCGCAAAAGGCTGTGACACTAGTGGTGTGAAACTAGCTAAGCTGGTAGATTGTCATGGGGACTAAAAGCCTCTGGCTAACAGTTTGAGTTCAAGGTAACCTCACTTTTGAATAATTTGTCAGCTTCAGAGTAAATATAATTGAATCCCTGGGTGAGTGCAGAAGAAGGACAGGCATGTGTCAAGTGGATGGAAAACAAACAAAAAATGTGAAAGTAAAATAGAAAAGACTGAAAAAATGCAGGAGGAGCCATCCAATTGTCAGAAAAGAGAACTGAGAAAAGGCTTTGAAAAACACAAACACAGTGTTGGTCCAAAAACAGGACTGAGGGATAACAAGAAGTTTTTCAGGTTTTTTTTTTTTTTAAAGGGTGACTGAGATGGAATAACAAATATTTCTTTGGTTTTATGGTGACTGTTACAGCTAAAAATCATGCAAATAGATTCCAAAAAAAACCCCTGCGAACAGGTTTTAGCAAACACTGAAACAACACGTAAGTAAGATTCAGGTGTGTCATCAATATTTTATTGTCCATTATTGCGGTTCAGGTGAGAGGAAATTAGGAAATTTAGACGATTAGAGGACGATCGCAGGATCAGCGCACATCACGAACAACTAGAGTGCGGTGTACAGGCCCCATACTATAGCATCACCTGTCATAGGTGAGTGTAACTTACATTATCCTTACAAATACTTGACAAAAACTTACCACACACAGGACAACGGCACATTCCATTTTTACAAGGTGGTCGTACAAGCTTCCCTTAAGGGTTCTTCAGACTGGAAAAGTCTGTTGGTCCAGACCGAGCTCGCTTCATTTGGTCCTGATCGAGTCCAGAACCTTGTGTTTGGTCTGTATTCAGACTATCGTCAACCTGAAACAAAACCACATGACTGAAGATCTCTTCAGTCATTGGCCAGGAATAACATGGAACAAGAATAATGGAAGTCCTACGCCTTGCAATCCTTGTCCGTTTAGTTCACTTACACAAACTTTTTATTTCTCAAACCAATTTTGAAAGTCTGTATCAACGCCAGGTCCTTTACTTTACTGGTCACAACTTTACAGGTCAATACTTTACTACTACTTTGGTACGGTGGAGGCATACTTTAAGCCGGTCACTGAAGAGGTAACGGCAAAAAAAGTACCCTGATAAATATTTATGACATATAGATTGTCAGGAAAACTGTGTGAGAAGCAAAGTTTATCTATGATTTATATTTGTTTTAATGAGGCTGCGTTCATCCGACCACATTTCAATGAGTTGTTGTGTCTCATTTTTGCTCCACTTTTGTCCGTGGCTTATCCTACTATGTTTACATCCCATAATGCCTGGCTATGGTGGCCTTTTTGATCCAGTTGCTCTTCTCCAAGCATGGAGCATATTCAAACTGAAGAAACTCAGACAAACCAGAGCTCAGTCTGATTGGAAACTAGACCACTTTGAAAGATGGGTCTGAGAGTGGTTCCTGGTCCTGAACCAACGCCTGTTTGTGTGTATTCAGACTGAGATTTTGTTTTGGGCTATCGGCGGTTCACTTTAATTTAACCAAATTTGTACAGAATACACCCTAAGAGTTGCTCCTCTCTACGACTCTCCACAGACCCGGACAACCCAAAAACCCATGGCACCTGTACATACATACACGTGACTAAGACTTGAGTCTCAGTAATCCTGAGCAAAACCGTTTTACTAATTTCCTCAAAGCTACATTGAGTTGTAGTTTCTTGTGTAGCCCAGCTGCAAATGGTCCAACTCTGTCACCCCTTTTTTTTTTTTTTTTTTTTTTT
>NC_050524.1:17480211-17500624 GCF_002922805.2 Oryzias melastigma | reverse complement strand
CGCTCGCCGCGTCTGCTCACCCTGACTTGGAAGTGTGCTCTTGTCCGTTTGTATATGTACGTGAGTGTGTCTTGTGCGCTATGACAGAAAGGCTGGCAGGCCTTCAGACAGAGGTTTGACAGGCGTTTAATGAGAAAGCTCTCACAGGACACAGGCTTTGCACACACAACTCCCACACTCACACACACACAGTGAGCGTCAGGGTAAAATGAACAATCTTTTCTTCGCCTGCAAAAATACCTCAACCCAATTACAACGGCCAACAAAATATTTACCTTAATTACCCAGAGCTTGCACTCTGAACTGCTTCGATTAAACACCAGACAAAAAAAAATAATAATAAAATGAAGACATTGTACATTCCATCTACCTCCTAAGCCTTCTGAATTAAAATGTGTAATTTCAGAAAGGTGTTTTACATCTGACAGACCATTAGCGAGGAGAACCCAAAACTCATTTCCCTCTGTCCAGTCCAGCAAGCATGAGAATGCCCTGTGTGTTGAGCTGACAAAACCTAAAGTCATGCTGCTACCTGACCACTGTGAATGGAACAGGAGGCAACTGAGAATCAAAGGTGGTTTGTTTTGGTGGTAACGTGTGGAGAGCAGGTATAATCAGATACACATCTGCTGGCTTAGACAGGGTCACACTTTTAGTTTAATAAAGAATAGATCAACTTTTACAGGTCTTGGAACGCCATGAAGCACAGCTGTAGTAATGTTTGTATTAGCTCTGCTCATCTGCAGTGTTGAAGTGACTCATTTACTTTGCTGCAACTGACCTGGCCATCAATTAGCACATAACACATGCTTGACAGAAGCTGTCCTGAGCTGATTTGTCCTTGAAAACAGGCTTCTCATCCAAGAGGATGGCAGCTGCTCTTTCTGTGAACTGAATTCAAGGCTCTGCGAAAGCCAAGGGAATACGATTCATTCACAATCAACTAACGTACATATATGACTAATCAAAATGTAGATAATCAGTTGTAGAAAATTAGCCAAAAGCAGAGCATGGCAGAGTCTGGAGTCTGGATTGAAGCCGCCTCTTGCAAGCCAGGGAATTATGTTGGCCACTGAGCTTTACAGAACAGATGCTGTTGGAGACGTTGTCCATCAGTCAGCAAGTGTGATGCCAAGACTGAGATACCAGAGTGGAGCTGGCTGGGGTTGTGTGTAGCAGGGTGACGTCGAATGGAGGAGCACAGGTGGTAGTCTATAATGGCAACCTGATCCCCCTTTTGGACCAGGAGGTTTACGGAGGATTGGAGAGACCAGCTGTTGGCATTCAGAAAAGGCAAAAAAAAAAAAAATCACAGGAGAGAAAAAAAAAAGAGAGATGAGATGCCGAAGATAAGTGAGGCAGAGCGTCAGTGCCGACCTATCAACAATCTCGCCCCCAACTGCCTGCTCGTCCTGCTCTCAGCCCCTACAGCCAGATCTCTATTTGTGCTCGTAATGAGCTTGCATCAGGTCCCTGCGGTCAGAGCAGAGGCAGACCAGTGATAAAGATGAAGTGGGCTGTGCATCCCATGGTGCCTTTTAGGAGACTGGAACATTGACCATGAGATCTCTATCTCATTGATCAGCCAGTTCAGGAAAAAACTTCCTTTACTCCAGAGAGGCCTGTTCCTGACTCCACTGCTCAATGTTGGAGAACAACTCTTTATAAAAAAAAAAAGTGATAATGATTTAGGACATAGTTAGGCACTTTATTATGAGCAGTTAGTTTCAAATAGAAGGCACAAATGAATGTGGGGAGCATGTTAAACAACCCTGATACCAAGAGTTTACCGACTGAAAATACCGATTTCATGAGTCAACTTGTGTTGATCACAAACACTAACAAGAAAACATTATGTTTTTTTTTTTATTTTATTTTTTTTTTAAGAACTCATAATTTCCTCCCAAACTGGTTTTATTGGAGAAAAAAAGTGTTTTCTTGGATCTAAAAGTGATACAAATCAATTTCTGTGATTGGTCATATTTTAGACGTCCAGAAAGGACCACTACTTTTGTCCCCTTAAAATAGAATGAATAAAGTATGGCCTTATGTCGACGCGAAATTAACAAGGCATCGAAACTAAAACTTAGCATTGAAAAAAAAGATTTGAAAACATAATGACAAGACTTATATTTTACAAATTACATAAAAAAAATCAATATACCTTTCAAGTCAAACTCATTTTGCATTTTTAGTCCATTACTCTTCACTGTTTTTCTGCTTTTTTAAAGCTATTTTTTTCCTACCAGTTCCATTTTCTCACACTTCTTCTACTTCACGATTATTCTTCAATCCAAAGTTTTCCTTTCTCCCAACCCCTCCATTTGAAGGGGCTTGTGCATTGCAAGTGGTGTCCAAAATATACTTTTTAATGTCCTCCCCTCCAAGCGAAGGGTTACAAACCCCTCCCCCCGCGAGTGGGTTCTGCATCGTGCTGTGCCGCGGATATGAAACGCTTTTCTTCGGAAGCAAAGAGGTTTACATTTAAATGCAAGTAATGACTTTTTGTTGTAGCATGACCTTTTCTAAGTTCTACAAACGCTGTTTTTATGTATATTCAAGTGCTGGAACTCAGCGGTAGCGTAGTTAACCGCCGACTATTGGTGACGTCATCGAGCGAAAGTGACTTCCAAAATCGGAGACATTTTTTTTCCATAACTCTCCATTTGGAGGAATAATTCTAAGGGAAGGGAGAATGAAAGAATTCCGACTGGGCCTTGCTCTCTACATATGAGCAATATGAAGCCTTCAGACTCCGCCTCTTTGCGAGTTCTAACAAAACCAGCTTTGGCATTGAAAGTAAAAGAACGGAGAGAAAACTAATATTTTGTAAAGAAAAATGGCCTTAAAAAAGAGAAAAGTAATCGACTAAAAATGCTAAATAAGTTTTCTTTGAAAAGTACATTAATTTTACTGAAGGTAATTTGTGGGTTGAAATGTAAGTATTTTCATTATTTTTCAATCCTTTTATTTTTCAATGTCAAGTTCTACTGGCATCATTATGATGTCATAAAAAAGTTGGTTGATAAATGTTTGAAAATTTTAGAATAAAACACAAAGATGCTTATGAAAAGAATTCAATTTAAATGTTTTAGACTGCTTAAAGACACCCCAATAAAAACTGTAGCATGTTTCTCATGACGGAGTACATATATAAAATGATTTAAGATTCAAGGGTATTTCTTTATTCAAATTGGAATTTATCAGAAAAAAAAAAAAACGTAGGTTGTGACTCAGCGAATGTTAAGGGTAGAACAAAGTCTGTCTTTCTGGGCTAAAATTCTAAAGCATCCACTTGCAGACAAATAGGTTTATTAGCATCTTAATTTACCTCATCTGAGCTGCCATCTGGCTCAGAACTGTACGACTGGATGACTTTGATATTAGTCACCATTTTTTTTTGCTATGCTAATGCTAGCTTGGGCTTGTGAGGTGCTACAAGCTAGCGAGAGAGAGTGTAATCAAAGGAATGATGGGAAATTAGAGGCAGCCACATTCAGCTTACAGCATTCACAATTTCATTATCACAGGTAATGCTATATATATATCGTTTTTTTTAGCTTGCCTGATTTGAATCAGTAAACATATCACTAGGTTACAATTTTACTTTTTCTTGAATCAATATTGTATAACTATCTACTTCGCCTTAGGTATTATTATTTTAAAGTCACATTCCTACTTGAGTCCAACTTTTTTCAACTCTGACTGTCTCTCCTCATTAGTAGCAGAGTTGGGTTTTTCTTTTTTTCACACCTCAGAAACCTGTCAGGGCTTACAATTATAAAAACAAAGCGACACAGAGATTTGTAGCACATTCCTGTGCTTTAACACTCTGATCATTTTAAATCCATTTTGCTTTCTGCTCACCTGGGACTCGCTCTGGTTTTCCTTGCCGTCATCTCGGCGATTAGATGAAAAGACGGCACTACCGAGTGGTAAATGTTCATGTGCGCTTACTGCTGGTGCTATTTCGGTCTACAACAAGATCAAGAGTATTTTTGGAAAAAAGATTAGCGGAGGCTAAAAGATGTAAGAGTGGCAATATTCTAATTATGACAAGTGAGAGACCAAAGAAGCACCTTTGTCTGTTGGCAGGCGGGCTAAACAGAGGGATCCTGTGTGAGCAGGTTCGAACAGAAGGTTTCAAATCCTCTGATCTAATGTGCTAACAGATGTGCATAACTTTGTGCTATCAACATAAAAGCCTCAAATTATTTCCCCGTCATGTATTACTCATCATTTGAATTCAATTACCACTTCGTTATTTGCATCAATTTTGTCACTTTGTGCCTAAACTTGCTGTTCTTCCTGTGATTTATGCTAAACAAACAGCTTGTGGGAGAAATTATTCTGCATTACACTTTGCATCACTTTGATAAATAAAGGATTTTAACAAAATATATGTGTTTTATTTGATGCAAAAAGCCCAACATTTAAAAAAAAAAAAAGATGAAGCAGGTCAAGAGCTACCCGAATTTTGTTTTATTCTGTTAGTGAAACAATCTACAATACATCCAAAGCAGGGATTTTATTGCAAACAGGCTGGTTTTATTCCTGCCAAGTTCAAGAGTGTGTTTAGCATTTAAAAAAAATCATTTTATTTTTATGAGTGCAATAAAGAATAATGAAAATCAAAGAAAAACACATTTTTCCATATATGATGACAACTTTAGAAGTACTAAATTTCATAACTTGATCTGATCATGTGTTTTAACTTTGAGGACTTATGTTGTTACTTAACAGACTCTACTTTAAATTAATTTAAACAGCAATATTGTACATTTGTTACTACTAAAACCTATCAGGAGTGGTGGTTTAGATGACCAACATGCAGAATGATTGCAAAAAAAGTTAAAAAATAAAAACTCTGAGGAAGAATACTAAAACACCTAAAATTTTAATTTGGAAAAACAAGGCAAAAATAAAATGGGGGCAAAACAAAAGGACGTGCCCGAACACAAAACAAAGCCTAGTTTCATCTAAAAGAAAAAACAAACTAAACTTTAAAGGCACCAATTCTCTCAATACTTGTTTGTTTAGATCATAGATGCTCTGACATTTCCTTCAGAAAAAAAGATTCTCTCTGCAGGATTTCATGACATGCTCAGACAGCTGGAGAAACAAAAAAAAAAGCCATGATTCCGCTGCCACCATGCATTATATACAAAAACAAGTGGATTTGTTCTTAGACTTGAAAGAAAGAATTACTGGATCTGGATGGAATAATACAATAACGCTCTCTTTTTCAGGCTCTAAGGACTATTTTCTGAAAACCTTTAAAATATTATTTCTGTAATAATATTTTTCAACTTTTCAGATACATAAAATCACCTTCTGAAGAGTAAAAGCTGAATTTATTTGAACATAAGTAATAAGAATAAAAGCCTAATCAGAATAAAAATGCTTCATGTAAACACACCAATGACCCAATCAGACTCATTCGGATGAAAAGTTCCTTCTGATTGTGATGGGTGTCGATTGTTAATCCGATTGTGTGGCATGTAAACACCTACTCTGGCTGTGGGTCATTACTGCGCTGGTTTTTACATCATGCATAGACAGCATGTAGCTTCAGAGAACGGTTCAGAGTTCTTTGTCTGCCATTGTCCTCAAAAATCCATTTTTTCTGTTACTAAAACTTTACTTAACTCTGCTCAGGGCCAAATTATGTTTTAGTAACAGAAAAAATGAACCCTGAAAGGGTTAAGCTAACCCTCACCCTTCCTCCGGGTCTGCGGCCAAGAAAAAAGTTCAGCACTGGCTGCATGTATTTGGAAAATTATGTTCAGTTTAAAAAAAAAAAATATTCGGATTGAATATGATACATTTTTTGGGGGGCTCATGTACACAGTTAAATTCTAATCTGATCTTTAATCAGATTAAAAACATTTTGCACCTAAGGATAGCATTTGTTACACAGCTTTGAAAAAGAGGGGGAAATAAATACTGGCAGGCATTTACAAACTTTAATTGCTTAATTGAAATGTTTTTGATTTGTTTTCTCAAAAAAATGCATGTTATAATAATTTAGTGATTTTTTTTAATCAAAATACTCCCTTAGCAAAACTTTAGAGAAACTTGCGATGATTAGCACTGTATTTACATTAGAGCTCATAAACTCCTGCAACAACAGAAAAGAAGAAACAACAATTTTCCAAATGTTCTGATATTCTGGTAAATCTAATGCAATAAAAGCCCTAAGTACACTAATTCTGTGTCCCAACAGATAATATCTAAATTGTTCTAAAGGGGAAAACATCTATTTAGTGCAGTATATACTGACTGCTCATTAAGTAGCACTAAAGATTTATGTTCTAATTTGAAGGAAATAGAAAAGCTCTTTAGGAGTCCAGTGAGGGAAATAAACGTGAGAACGATGATTGTTCTGAACTATAAGCCCAGCACCTGCCGCTAAACCGTTTTTACTTTTGCTTCTGAGTCTAAAATTGAATGGGTAAAATTCCCCTGCACACAGACAAATATACACAAACACACACAAACTGCGGATAGCGACCAAATCTTAATGGAAATCTTTGCTGGGTTTCTTCCTGTGTGTCTCCATGTGTGAGTGTGGTCAACTCTGAAGAACACAACGGAAAAACGGCTCATTTTAAATGTAAATGAATTCAAGAGACAATCAAAAAAAAAATGTTAGTATTAAACAAAACAAATAAACAGCATTACCGCTGTGGTTTATGAGTTTAGGTTTACAAAAAAATACTTAAATTCAAATTGCAGTTTAGGAGGTATTTATTGCCTCTACTTGGCTCTGAGCGAGCTGCAGCTTCAATTTTTCACTCCACACTACATCCTTGTCTGACGTGGCTCCTCTGCCGGGCGTGCACCATCGCAGAAAACACAGATCTGCTCTTACATCAAACTGAAGGTTGCGGCTGAAACAACCTCTGGCAATAGCTATGGAATCGCAAGTCTTCTGGGATGATCGCATTTATATTGCAGGAGTTGTAATGTGGCTGCCAAAACAACATCAGCTGCAGTAAATGAAAAAAAAAAAATCATAAACGGTAGTTTTAAAGGCACGTTACTGGGAGAGGTTGAGGGATCGGGCAGCATAAGACTAAGCAAAACGGCACTAATGTGAATCCTAACCTACAGATTTATTGTAAAATCAATATGGAGGAATTAGGGAGAGGCGAAGAAAGAGGAGCAACTGACATCAGAGTACTACCTCCCCTACTGTTACTATTGGTTTTCTTAAGAGCCAGGGATTGTGAGCTGCTACTTATTTGTTGCTGATATCAGCGGGAGAGTTAGCAGGAAGGAATATGGCAGGAAAGTGAAAGTTGGAGGGATTTAAAATAAAAAAAAGAGCAGAGAATCAGGAAATGGGACAAGAAAAATACGAAATATGAAGGAAAACTATTTAAATTTAGGAGAACGGCATAACAACATAGTAGAAAAAAAGACAGATTAATAAATAATCAAGACTCTCACTATCTGATTTATGAAATTGGAAGGAGCTGACCTTTTACCGAGTCCAAACTCTAACCAATCTATAAACAACGCTGATATGACTGCTTGGAGATAATAAGTGACAAACAAATTCCTCTGATGACTGAAATGCCATTAAATAAAAAAAGATGAATGCGTTGTGTATGAGAAGAATAGATGCCATCCTGTTCATGCAGAAAATGAGATTTTGGATTCCCAGACTCGCCGCCAAGAGATTGTTGCAGGAACATTCTGCTTGTTTTTGAACGCAGCTTGGACAGGAAAAGTGGAGGCAATTAAAAGTTAGGGCAAAGCATTAAAGAAAACCCAAAACGTGTTTGTGACTTTCATCAATGCAGCGACAGGTGTGCTTCATATTTATATAACACTGATTAATTATCAAATCATTCTAAAATTGTTTTTTAAAGGTGAATTTAATGAGCAGTTAATGACTTTTGCACTTGTAATACTTTGCAACATAAGCTAACAGTTTTGAAACGTTCATTTTTTGCACTTTGCACAAAAATATTAATACCATGACCTGGGAATTATTGTTCTGATGATCAGAGTTTTTCCTTTTTAAAACTGTACCAAAATTAAGCATTTTATGGTCATTTTACTGTGTCTCCTAAGCCATGTCTCCTTGTATTCATACTGTTCCAACATGGCGTCGCTCTTTACATATCTTGGACAACAGTAAAAAGCCTGCATGCCACCTCTAGCTATATATCTCATTGACTGCCATCTTTACAAATGGCCACTATTTTTGATTTTTCTCATGGTCAACATATTTTTCTGGAAGGAGGAATCCTGAGACACATTCAAGCCAAATGTAATGCTTCTACCACAAACTGCTTGATTTGTCTGAAAAATCAACCTAATTGGCTTCACTGATGTAAGAAAAGGGGGCGTGGTCTGCATCTGAAGGAAGACTTGGGGCGAACAAAGCGAAGTGAGAGCAGTCTCTGGGCAGTGAGGATTTCCTGGGTTGACTTGTTGGCTCATCAAGTGACAAAAAGCTTTTCTAGACTATAGTGTGTTGCTAGCACACCCTTTTTAATCACTCAGGACACACAGTGCTGGGTCAGAATCTGAGCGGGGGTTTGCTAATCACTGAATAGACACTAATGTGGCATCCTAAGGTTTGAAGGAGTAAACTACTTCACAATTATGACACAACTGAATCAACAGAGCTGCAAAATCGTTCTTTTTTTCTCTCTATCTTCAGCTATCATCTGCTGTGCTAATGTTTTAAGATTTCTTCCCCAAAAATATTCACAAGCAATCATGTGTGGCTGGGGTTTTCTGTCATGGTGTCAGCAGTGGCTCCTCCCTGGCTGTGTGCAGTAATCCTACTTCATTTCCTCCTAATAAAGCAATCATAGCAAATATGCTTGACTCTCAAAGTGTTTTGGAAGCAGAGTTAGATAAAAAAAAATGGAAAAAAAATATTTATTTTAAAGACCCGGAATTAGTTTTCTGTTTTACTTTGGCGGGTTTAGTGATGGAGCAGAAAAAAAAATCACTGCATCAGCTGGAAGGCAGGCAGTTAAAAGGCATCTTTTAGTATCCCCATGTAGATAAATTGCATTAAAACACTATCTATTTCTTACTGACCTTCTTTGGGGCATTTTTATTCCTTTCAGTGGAGCTTCAGTGACCCCCTGGCCTTCATCCAGTCTGCTTTCTTGTTTGTTTTCAGACCTCAGGCTCACCTTCCCCAAATGCAGCTGTGTGATCTGTCTCTGCTCCTACAAAATTATGGTTTTGTTCAACCAAAGCAATCTCCAGAAATCACATATAATATTAATATTCATGAATATTTGACACATGTGAAGTCGACATATTGTCCATCCTTTAGGGGGGGATGAAAGAAAGCGAGATGATTTGAAAGTGTGATCACAAACACTGGAACAGGAGTTTTATGAAACAATAAGGAATTTTAAAGAAATAATGGCTAGAGATTTGGAAACCCAAGTTTCAGGGATCTAAGCCAGGAAGCACATGATAAGCAGCAGAATCCATTTATTCAAAGCCCAAGCTAATGCTTCCTATTAGAGGATATTAGAACACCCTTCTCTGAAATCTCCAGTCTGAGGTTTGCTCACTGCAGTGTGTGAGATGGACCCAGCCTGCTGCACACACTCAGCCCTTTCACTGCATTGGCAGAGATTTCTATTAGTCCCTATTAGTGTGAAACCTAGATGGACTCAGTCCCTGTCTGTCTCCTCAGTGGAAATGGCCTCAGTAGCAGCAAGCAGCAGCAGAGCCCAGGCAGTGATTTATAGAGACCAGAAAATGATGTGCTGATCACCTAGTGGGGTCTGTCAGCTGCAATATTGCTGCTGCTGTCTCAGCCAACGAGGCGTTGTGATGCCGGCATCTGTGGCCTTTTTCACTCACGGTGAGAGATTAGGAGGTCAGTTTCAGGTATGCACGGCGGTGGGTAATGACACACAGATGCACTCGTCCTCTTCAAAGGCTCCATTCAAGGTGACATGTTTTCACAATTAATAAAGGAAGAATTAGTCACTTGTGGAAACCAGTTATGGATCTGGGAACTGCTTCTTATTAGGCGTTCTCTGTACTTTCAGTGTTTGTTTGAAACAACGCACTCTTTTAGAATGTATTGTATGCATCTTAGACATCATGACTTTCATAATAAAAAAAAATCACGTTTAACACCAGAGCTTTAGCTCCAGTGTTGACTTTCTTTTGACTACTGTAAATCTTCAATCGTTTACGGAATTATTGTAATTCCAGCAGATTCCGATGCGGAAAAAAGCAGATTTGTGTTAATATGCAACACGTTACACTAGTGATGTGCTTATGCAATCAACATAAAACAGCTATTTCTGTAAAAAAAAAAAAAAAATGGCTTTGCACAATTATGGAATTACTGAGGTGCATATCGGTGCGAAGCCAGCATTAAAAGTTTCCTTTCTCCGCATCAGAGTCAGCTGATTCATAAACAGTTGAGTTACAGTATGTCAAACAATGATGTTTATTTAGGTGTCGATGACAACATCTTTGGTGCTCTGCTGCGTTCACACTGAACAATTTGTGTCAATTCGTGTCGTACATGAAGCTGAACTCTTGTCCAAAAATGTGTTCATAAACTTGACGCTCCACATGCATGTGGGAGGAGCTCCCACCAAAAGGTTTTAGACTCATAGCTACATGGGAGCATTGACGGTTTATCTCATTTACGATGCACGAAAGACATGGATGACGTTGATGGAATAGGTTTATTATTTTTTTTTATGTTCTAAAAAAGTATCATTTAGCACGTCTCTATGTTTGGGTTCATGAGATCATTCAGAGACTCTCCCAGTACAGTGAGGTTCACATCTACTGCAGAAGCTGCACCTGAATGATGGCCGCTTTCAGCAGTACTTCTATCTCTCTGTGGCCCAGTTTGATGAATTGCTGTGCAGCATTAGTACGAGGAGGGAAAACATAAATTTAATTACAGGAAATTTTATTTTATTGTATCAATGTAAAAAAGAAAGATATTACAAAGTTCAGGAAACTATCAGCTTCTCTTCCATGTTGGTTTTTGATTGCACCATCAACACATCATGGGCCAAGCCGTGACAGTTGATGAGAAGTGTCTTCTTTGCTAATGCTTCAAATTTTTTACTTTCTGTACATTGAAATTAAACCGGACGCCCTTGATGCTCAAATCACGTTTGGAGTGAACGCAGTTTACAAGGTTCAAACTGAAAGGCTTCATCTCTCATTGCACAACAAACGGGTTCATTCTGCTGTTTTTCTCCCCCTGAACGGTCCACAGAGGTGTGCTGAAGATCATTCGCCAGCGAGGCATAGAACAAAGCTTTACGTTATTTCCCACATGGGTTGTTGGTTTTTTCTATTGTGCTATTGGATGAGCTTGTGTTTTAGAACAAGAAATGTGTTGCTCATCTCATTAAGGACGACTTTGTCATTTATGGCTGCATCTAGTTGATCCCTCTCAGCAGGAAGAGTGCCTGTGTGGAATCTCGCATCGTGCTAAACCTTCAGCGATTTATCTTATGATCCAACATAGACTAGAATTTTACAGGTCCACTGTGATCGACAAACAGTTTCACTAAATAATTACTGCTGTGGTGCCAAGGTTACATAGTTTTATTATTAACACCAGTCAAACAAATCAACATGCTTCAAAGCGTCTATGTTTTGAAAAATCAAAACTGTATTTCAAAGGCCCGACTTTCATCTTTAATGACATTAATGTGATGTTTCTGCTGGAAAATGGAATTTAATCGTTGTTGCGTTTACTATCTGTTGCAGGATTTGCTGCATCTTAAAGGTTCACCTATGAGAATACATTGATGCGATCACGCTGCAACATTAGTAAGCAAATGGCTTACTGGAGGTGGTGATCATCATTCACTTTAGCTCATTAGAGTAATCAGGAAAAGAACATGCCGATCTTTTTTTGCTCAAAAAGCTGATAAAAGCATACACAACTCCAGCAGATGGCTGTGCTGATTTGTACACCCTCAGCCTGAAATGAAGGACCTAATCTCTATCTTCAAATGCAGTAACACTAAAATTTAAATTTACATCTGTCTGAGGATTTTCTTTTAATCAAAAATGTACTGCTCTCTCAATGGAAACCATTGATGATATATGGAAACTGGACAGAGTGACCCCTCCCCCCTCACTTTACTAACAGGAAGTACCCACTGGAAAAATTATGATTGTCAGAATAACCATTCTTGCTCTGCTTACTAGATTTTGTTTAACATATTCTTATTAATCCAATTTCTTTAATGTATTTTTTTCTGCAGCACAAGTTATTCAAGTTATAAAACTCCCAATCAAAGTAGGCGGTCTCATGTCGAACACCCAAAAAGTTTGATTAACAGATTTTCCCAAGTCTGCTTTCAAGGTAGCAGAGTTGACTTTCAACAAGCTCACTCCTGATTGGCCAAACTGCCAACAACGGCGATAGGATCGCGGCGCTGAATGAACTGTACCATGCCGTCGCGGAACAACAGACGGCACATCCAGATGGCTTTGTCATTCTCGCCGGGGATTTTAATCACGCCGATCTCAAAACAGTCCTTCCAGAATTCCATCAACATGTACCTTTTCCAACAAGAGGGAACAACATTCTGGATCTTGTTTACACCCCTCACAAATCAGCCTACAAAGCGACCCCCCTCCCCCACATCGGATCATCAGACCACAACAGCATTATGCTAATACCTGCATACAGACAAAAGGTCAAAGTCGCCAAACCAGTCTGGAAGGAAGTGAGGGTGTGGCCAGAGGGAGCATCCTCTGCCCTTCAGGACTGCTTTGAAACAACAGACTGGGACATGTTTAAACAAGCTGCCACCAACAACAACGTCACAGACATTGAGGAGTACACAAACACGGTGACCTCCTACATCACCAAGTGCATCGATGACGTGACGCACAAAAAAAGCATCGTCACTCGGGCAAACCGGAAGCCATGGTTGACAGGGGACGTCAACAGGCTGTTGAGGGCCAGAGACGGGGCCTTCAGAGCAGGAGACGAAGCGGGGCTAAAAACAGCAAGAGCCAACCTGTCCCGAGGCATCAAGCAAGCAAAAAAGGACTACATGCACAAAATATCCTCCCACTTTAATGACAGCAGAGATGCACGGAGCCTGTGGCAGGGCATCCAGGCCATCACAGACTACAAGCCTGCGCCACAGACCTGTGAGAGCAGCACCCCCCTCCTCAACGACCTGAATGGCTTCTTTTCTCGTTTCGAAGCACTGAATAGCACCCACCCGCAGAAAACGCCACCCTCCCCGCACGACCAGCCCCTGTACCTGACAGCTGCCAGCGTGAAGAGGACACTCACCTCCATCAATCCACGCAAAGCTGCAGGCCCAGACAACATCCCAGGCCGTGTGCTGAAGGACTGCGCAGAGGGGCTAAAAGACGTCTTCACAGACATCTTCAATATCTCCCTGGAGCAAGCCATCGTCCCATCATGCTTCAAAGCCACCACCATCATACCGGTGCCGAAGAAACCATCACCATCCTGCTTTAATGACTACCGTCCTGTAGCACTAACGCCCATCATCATGAAGTGCTTTGAACGGCTCGTCATGACACACATCAAGTCCACACTCCCCCCCACCCTGGACCCCTTTCAGTTCGCATACCGACCCAAACGATCAACAGAGGATGCAATCTGTTCTGCTCTCCACCCAGCCCTCACCCACCTGGACAAAAAGGACTCATATGTGAGAATGCTGTTCATTGACTTCAGTTCGGCATTCAATACCATAATACCTCAACAACTCATCTCCAAACTGTACAAGCTGGGTTTCACCGCCCCCATCTGCAACTGGCTGCTAGACTTCCTCAGCCGAAGACCACAAACGGTACGTGTCGGCAACAACACCTCAAGCTCCATCACTCTGAGCACCGGGGCTCCCCAAGGCTGTGTGCTCAGCCCGCTGCTCTTCACCCTGCTGACACATGACTGCGCAACAACCCACAACACCAACCACCTGGTGAAGTTCGCAGACGACACAACTCTGGTGGGTCTCATTACCAAGGGCGATGAGACCCACTACAGGAAGGAAGTAGACCTGCTGACAACATGGTGCAGAGACAATAACCTCCAGCTAAATGTCAGCAAGACCAAGGAGATTGTTGTCGACTTCCAGAGGGGCCACACTCAACACCTGCCACTGATCATTGACGGCACTGCAGTGGAGAGAGTGACCAGCACCAAGTTTCTCGGGCTGCACATCAGTGAGGACCTGTCCTGGACCGCCAACACCACATCACTGGCAAAGAAAGCCCAGCAGCGCCTCTACTTCCTGCGGAAGCTGAAAAGGTCAAGAGCTTCACCATCCATCATGACCATGTTCTACAGAGGAACCATCGAGAGCATCATCTCCAGCTGCATCACTGTGTGGGGCGGCAGCTGCACGGACTACAACAAAAGAGCCCTGCAGCGCATAGTGAAAACAGCCAGCAAAACCATCGGAGCACCACTACCCTCCCTGCAGGACTTATACACCACCCGCCTCACCCGTAAAGCGCTGACAATTGTCAGGGATGTTCACCACCCTGCACACAACCTGTTCAGCCTCCTGCCCTCAGGGAGGAGGTACAGGAGCCTCCGCTCCCGCACCACCAGACTCAGGAACAGCTTCATTCATCAGGCTGTCAGGATGCTGAACTCCTCCCAAACTCCCCAACCACCTATCCTCCACCTGGCTCCCCCCCCGACATGAACAACGCTCGGAAACCCACATGAACAATAATGCCTGCACTACTTGTCACTTTGAACCCCCCATCTATTGTACATTTGTACATTTACATTTGTAAATTTAAATTTATTGCCTTTTCTATATTTTTATTGGTTCATGTTGTAAATTGTCTTTTCTGGGAGAGCAGGAAACGGAATTTCAATTCATTGTATGTCAGCACATATGAAGAATTGACAATAAAGTTGACTTTGACTTTGACTTTGACTTTGACTTTGGTTGCCATAGAGATGATTTGGCCCAATCACTTACTAACGTTATCAGGCTCCAACATGGTGGCTTCGGTATCTAGAAAAAAATGGCCACTGAATTGACTTCATTTCATCAGAGCTGGTAGTAAGTCAGTTTTTTGGTGATGTCATGCTCATTCGGTCCAGTTCTCTTTCACAGTCAGAGATCCATCATCCAGTTCCATCTACAACCACCAGAGGGACTCCTCACCTGAGTTTTAACCAGCCATCTCCTCATTTGTCTCCTGCCTGCCATCATCACCAGCTGGTTCTCATCATGCTCATTATCTCTGTGTCACCTCCTAGACTCGAAGTATTGTGTTTGCCTGTCATACAACTCTGAGCAGTTTATTCCTCTTTCCTTCTTGTGTTTTGACCTCTGCCTGTCTCCTGACTCCCTGCCTTGCTCCTTGTCTGACCTATTGCCTGGATTTTTGACCTCGCCTTGTTTTTGTCCTTGTCGGATCTTTTGCTATTAAAAGTTGTTGCATATGGATCTCAACGCCTCAGCCTCTTCGTTACACAATGGTTGAAGCATTGACTAAACAATACTTATGCAACAATATGGATAGGTTTTGAAACGCTCAAGAAAACACTTCTACTGAACTTTAAGAACAAAACAGTTACTGGTAGAATCTCATCATCTCAATTAGAGTGGATTTAGGAAAAAAGGAGAGTTCTTGTGTAAATAAAGCTTAATTTTTCCTCTTTAGGAATTAACACTCCACAGCGCTTTAGTGATTTTTGAGCTATGACTTCAAGGTATATATTAGAGATGGGTTTGAATCCAGTTTAATTGGATTGGATTGCCTTTAGAAGGAACGAATGGGATTTGATAAGACTGGATGATATAAATGAAAACTGACAACACATTTCTAATACCACCCACAACTGAAAAAATGAGCTTGTTTCAACACTTTTTTTTCAAAGAAAGGGATTGAGGGTAATTTTAAAAATGTTAAATAAGGTAAAAAGGTTAACTCATTTAAACAAGTTTGCAATTGGTGCATCATCTACAAAAAAAAGTCTGTTTCCATAACAACTTACCCTCCAACTGGGAAGTGAGCAAAGGGACAATAATATTTAAAACTGGTTTTTGCTCCCTATGCTAAAAGTAGACTACATCCCCCACCTCTAAAACAGACTGTTGCCAACAGGGACACATACATACAGTATGATGCTACAGACTATTAGATAGATGCTCTATTCAAGACAACCCCCTTGATGAAGTACTCTATTCATGTGTCACAAAGCATATTTGTTTACTGGGGTCACGATAACTCTTCATAGCACCAATACTCAATACAGCTCTCAATTCAGCCTGTTGAAAATCACCACTTAATCAAGTGTTACACAAGAAAAAACACAAAGATTAACTCACTACGACATCGTATGATCTTTTAATCCCTGCGCTTTCTGCCACAAAAGCCTAAGATTGGCTCAGCTTCCAAGTATTTTGTCAATATAGATAATTACTCCATCCTGTCACAATAAAAAGGAATATATAAGGACAAAATCCAACACATCAGGCCCTCGTCTGCATTGGATTAATAGACTAACAACTCAAAAATGTGAAATCCCCTGTGACTGGGTCTTTAATATTCACACAGTAGTTATCTCAGTCAGTGTTTCAAAGCAGTCGCTCCCACAAGTCGTCGCCACCAGAGGTTTTTATCAGCAGGGAGTCGCGGTCTTTCTATGGCGGTGGCAGAGTGATGTCTCATTAGAACAGCCGGCTGTACTGCAGCAGAGGACATTACAGAGACTCGGTGGATATGGGATGTCTGTTAGCGTTGAAATCCTTCTGATCAGATTCATGGAGGCAGGAGGGCGGCCTTTATGGGCCAAAAATAATGATGGCGAGTGGCGTGCAACATGATGCTAGTGAGAACTGAAAAACTGGTGAAGAGGACGCCGACAAACATCTTTAAAAATTTATGTTTGATAACAGATTATTCAACTATGTTGGTTTATTTCAGAAATTATAGTGATGAAGAAAAAAAAAAGGGGGATTTGTTTGGGCGTGAATTAAAAATGAACGGAAAGCTTCCGACACAGTGACTCCAATTGTTTCCCGTCCTGTTTGTAAGGAAGTGCAGACTCAGCAGAGGTGATGTTTTCATTACTGCCTGCTTGTCGGGAGGATCATTGAATAACTAGGAAGCTGAATCACACAATGGGTGGTTTTGATTGCAGATGCGCACATCAAAGAAAAACTGGAAAATTGGCTTTGGCACAGATCTGCCCTCTCCAAACGCTACTGCAGTTAATTATTCATTTAAAGCCAGTTCGTAGTCTTGTACAGCTCAGAAGCACTCTGGCTCCGGAGAACTGAAGACAAGATACACAATTTCCCAGAATTTTAGAAAGCCAGTCAGCATCAGCCGGAAACCCTTTTGCTGGAGAGAAGCTCTGTGGCCACACAAAGCCTTTCATGTTTGTTGTCTGGAAGCTATTTTATTTTTTCTGTTTTATGATCAGAAAATGAAATTAGATCCAAAACAAGACATTTTTTACTTGGAAATCATATATATATATATAAATTCAAGGATGTGTTTGGTAAAAAAAATCTTGTTTTTTATTTTTTCAAAAATATAAAAATACAAAATCTCATGGGTGTTTCAAACCATTTAAAGACTCATTCCAATGAAAATGGTACTTTTCATGTTTTTAACATGAGACGAGACGGGAAAGGGGGGCGGGGTTGCTTAATGCCAACAGCCACGCCCACAACTTAGAGGTGAATTTCTACAGCTGATCTGAAGAAAATGTCCTAGAAAATGCCTTTTTTGCAGAATAACTAATAATAAAAGACTAAATAAAGGAACGCTTTTAATCGATCTTTAACTTGTGGTCAAACCATAAACAGGCTGACAGGAAGATAGCAAGGAGGTAGCAGAAACTCACCTCCTTTTCTCCACATATATTGCTGATGATGGAGTTGGACGCTGGACTGGCAGAAGGACCAAGAACTGCCACTACTCCTTTAGACATGATCTGGCACACTGAGAGGGAACAGAGGGGAGAATGAGACAATGTGAGACAGCGGAAAGAAGGCACAAAAACATTTCAAAAAGCCCTCTGTGGGAAGCTGTTAAAGACTGTCTACTTTAACTAACAAAAGGACGGTTAAACTAGTGTTGTAGATAATTAGTCAGAGGGTTGATCATCTGCTTCAGAGCTTAACTAGTGGTAAATTAAGATTAATACGACATGTTCAAACACTGGGGACACAATATGAGAAAAAAAAGAGTCTGACAAAGTCACAGAATGACAGGCACAGAGAGAAGTGGGGAGACAGAAATAGAGATATCTGGAGGCTTAAAACTTCAAATCCGGCATTTGAAATATTTGCACATGAATAGGATAATATCCTCAAAAGTGACACACATCTCTTCTTGTTTCCCAAGTTTGACATGTACAAGTACTGATTTAAAGGATTTAAAGTTGAAAACATATCTTTTGACAGTAGCATTTCAGTAGAACTGAGTAGTCTGACTTGTGTACACAAGCTTTTCAAAAAGAGAATGGCTCTTGTGGTGAGTTGATAATCCTTGACTTTAAAAAAACACGCACTAATATGTGAGGTAGAAAGAGTTACAGATGTGGGCCGCTCTCTAGTGTGAGAGTACATGTCATTGGAAGTTGGTTACTGGAGCAAATGCAGAGCGGTGAATCGAATGATTAATAAGTAATCCCCATAGTCACCCAAGGGGCCTGTAGGACATGAATACAGTGCATCTTACAAGAACAACACTATGCAGATGTCTCCTCACATGTACACTGCATTCACACACACACATCTGCACCTGTCTGCATAACTTCACTGAATTATTTACCTGACTGGAAGGCAGGATGCTGCTGGTCACGGTGATACTCGTTTCATTTGCTGACTTTCAACTGGGTATAAACTGTTAAATGTATCCTGGAGGATTTCAAACAATATGTTTACTCCATCTTTTAAGTTTTGGCTTCATAAAAGTGTTGATTTACATTAACGTTATAGTACGGTTGTCAAACTCATTTTGGTTCGGGGGCCACATTCAACCGTCTGATCTCAGGTGGGCCGGACCAGTAACATTGTTACGTCCTGCTGCTGCTGTGCTGCGCCTTTTCAACATGCCCCGCCCCTCTGCTCACCTGGCAGGTGGGGCAAATCTTCTTAATTGGCACCTTAATTAGTCACTTAAGACAGAGAAGGCCTCACCAAGGGAGCAGAGCAGCAGGCTGAGGAGCTGGTTGGGTTTTAGTAGCTGGTTTGTTTTGTCCTTGTTTACCGTCTTTGAGTTTTGTTATTTTAGTTTGGGGTTAAACCTTAGTAGTCTAAGTTTGTAGGTTTTGTTTATTAGTTTTCTTTAAGTAGATTTTGGTTTTGATCTCGACGTGTCTCCTCGTCATCCTGCCTGCCATCTACCTCGACCCACGCCTGGACTCTGACTTGCCTTTGCCTTGCCCCTTTGTTCATAGTTATTAAACCTTGGTTGCTCATGAAAACGCATCTGCCTCGTCGTTACACACACCCTGAAAAGAAATGCTGATTATTTCTTGATCTCTTTCTATGCTGGTATTTATTTGTCTTTGCTTCCCCTGGTGGCAGAATTGGGCATTGCAGTAATTTCTGTAAATAGGCATATCTTGCCACAGGAATGGGTTAGAAAGTTGCTTTTTTCGTCAACATAATTAAAGTTTTTTCTTTTCGTGACTGGCCCATGTTAAACCATCTGGGGGGTCAGATGTTTGACACCCCTCTAAAGGGTCAAGGAAGTAAAAAAAAAAAAAAAACGTGTTCATGTTCGTGTACATGAGAAAGTATGTGGTGCACACAAGAAACTAAGAGGTCATTTGTGGACAGGAGACCATTTTGGAGTCAAATTCTTGAAAATAACATTATGTGAGAAGGTGGTGAATAAAAAGGAAAAAAAAAAAATTGAAGACCAGATTTGATAGAATCATTTCAGATTCATTTTTTGTGTCAGTGGTGAAGGTGTTTTCATGCCACCCAGCATTTTTAATTAATGCATCCGAGCGGGAGTTTTTCTTTTTCTTCTTTTGCCATTGGCAATCTTACTCTGTGATCTAGTTTACACCAGAGAAATAATCCACATGGACATTAATAAAGAAGTAAAATGCAGAATTGTAATAAATACAACCGATTCACTGAACATGAGACGGGCAGGAATTAACCCAGAAATAAGGAAAAAGCAATGCGAGCTTCGGTTGTTGAGGGACCATACATATTCAAAAGAGAATTGAACAAATGAAGTACATTCACAATTAAAAGGCATATGTACTTTCATTATGTTTAATAAATGTCTGTTCATTCTGGTTGACTAGCCACACTCTTCCTGCATCCGCACGCCGGAGTTATCAGCTGATGTTAATCTGTAGTTATTAATATGGAGCAGCAACATTTCCAGCAGTATTCAGACTTTTTTCTATTACAATTTAAAATCAGCT
>NC_050524.1:17479601-17480029 GCF_002922805.2 Oryzias melastigma | reverse complement strand
TTACTTTTGAAGGAAGTGATGAGGAACAGAAAGCTTTGTGTACTCAAAAACAGGTTTTGCCTTTGGGACACAGAAAATTTTATTTTCTATATTTCATATTTTTTTTAAAAAGCATCATAAGTGTTAACAAAAAATATTTTTTTTTACTTGTTCTTACTTTTAAATGGACTGAAAATGAGCTAAATTTGCTTTAATCTGCCACAATACATCTTTTCACATGTCACATGATCAATGTTCTATTAAACGTTTACCCTGTTTTAAATAAATAAACACATTCTTAAACTCTTACAATAAAATAATCTTGTTTTTGAAAAGGAATTTTTGAAAATAAAATATTTTTGTTTAACATAACATTTATTTGGAAACTAGTTACTATTTAGGCCATATTGATCCAGCTTGTAAAAGCAAGAAATTTCACATATAAAAAT
>NC_050524.1:17457615-17479540 GCF_002922805.2 Oryzias melastigma | reverse complement strand
AAGAAAAAAAAAAAAAAAACTTTTTAATTATGACTTTAAAGTTGTACATTTACAAGATAAAAAGTCACAACTGTTAAATTATGAGGGTAAATATTTATTAATTTAAAAGTCATACGCTAAATTTTCTACTTTTTTCTCGTAAATTTACGTTTTTAAAATAGTATATTTATAAAGTTAAGTTATAAATCTAAGATACACAAAAAAGTAAAAAAAAACTGATCAATTAACACAAGTTTTGTAAATTGCTACAGTTTAAATTGGTTTTCATTAAATTAAAATTACATCAAAAGTTGATGGTTTACTCAGTATAAAAATGTACATGGATAATAAACTAATATTTTTAAATTACGGAAATTTTTATTTAATTGATCCAAGATTTACAAAAATGAAGTCATAAATTTAGGAAAAAAAGTCATACATTTACAAAAAAAACAAGTCATAAATATACACACCAAAGTTGTCTGTTTATCAGAGATGTGCTGGAATATCTTGTGAAGCTTTTTTCTGGATAGCTTTACAAAACAACAAAGTTATGAAGCTTTTGGCGACTCAGAATCAAATTCGTATTACTGTAGCCGGCTCTTTGGGGTTTGATCTCAGTAATTCAGAGTTTCTTATGTAAAATAAGTAGTTTAGAGACACATGTTTGCAGGACCACGCCAAATCTATTCTTAAAAAACATTGCTAATTGTCTTAGCTCAAAGGGACATTTTTGTATATTTAAAGTCATTTTTACTGCAAACAAGAATAATTTGTTTACTTTTCAGAAAGGCTGTTTTTCAGAGTAGCTGTTGGATTTTCAGGATGAATTGAAAGTGTCAAATAGGCGGTTTATTACATCTGCACACTGACATTTACTGCAAATGCTATTAGAGGCCAAAAAGTGACTTGGACGGATTTGGGCCAGGAGACCATCTGCTTTAATTTATCAAGACAATAAAAAATAGATCCTTCACAGGGGGGGGTTTTCATAAGAAAAAATACTCTTTAAATCCAACTGAGTAGAGGATTTTAGGTGACAACCAAAGATGCCAGTAACTTCCTGTTACTAAATATCAAAAGTCCTAATAAAACTTAAAACTTAAGTTAATCGTTTTTTAATTTAGCCTTTATTTAACCAAGTAAGCAGGAAAAAACATGTTCTTATTTACAATAAGATTTGAGGGTGACATCATACATTTTTACGTAATTTTTATTTTTAATTTTTTGCAATATTTTGATTTGCCAAAACACGGAATTATGGCAGTTGGTTATAGTAATGACAATTAAAAAAAATCAAAGACTAAAAATAAACTTTAAACTATCCACATTGATTTTATTTGTAGTATGAGTTTCACCTTTTTATTGCCTGTAATTTGTTTTCCTATCTTAACATTTTTATATGTTTTTTTGTGCAGAATTGTAATAAAAAAGTGTGACATTTCATCTGTGTGGACATGCTTTCTAAATTACCAAAAACACCCAAAAAAGGTTATTGATCAGTACTTCCACTTACAAGTCCTCTACAATAAAAACTCACAATCCAAATTTAGCCTTAACCCAAAAATTCATCACCATCAAATGTTTAATTGATTTGTTTTATTCCAAGAAAAAGGAAACACTTTTTCTTCCTTTCAAGCAATTTCATAGTTTATGAATTAATCTGCCTCACTTGCTTTTCTTTTTTGTGTATTTTATGAAAAATCAATCGCCCTGCTTCTCATCCCAGCTGGTTTTATTGGTCATGTTCTAAAGACACATTCTGTGTCGTATTGATTTTGAAAGCTTTTCATTAAAATATAATAATTGAACCAGTAAACAGAGAGGTGTGAGGTAAACCACAAAGGTGCAGTGATCTCGGCACGTGTCAACTGTGCATGCAATAAAATACAAGAAGGTTGTCCTACTGGTGTCAAAGGTGTGACCTCAAGTGTGGCATTTATCACAGAGACCCTCATTATGGGCCCTTTAAGCAGCTAAGCGAGCCCTTTTACTTCAGTCTGTCATTCTGATTATGTAAGATGAGGAGAGCTTTGGATCATGTCAAACTCATCATTTGCTGGGCAAAAACCTAATCAGAAAAAATGTTTATTTTCTTTTTTTCAACCAGTAAGAGGTCCGAGGCAGAGCAGAGAGTCTGCTGATTCAGGAGGACTGCCCCCCTGACCAGGCACAGTGTGGGGCCCTCAACTGGACCAGCAGCAACAAGATGCGGATGAAGAGGACAGAAATGACCTCTAGGAATATCAGGACTTGAAGGCCAAACCTGGGTTAGAGACTGTTGGTTTGCCCAGGAGATCCAAATGATCAATCCAGGCTGCTAAACGGAAGGCGGAGAGTTCATTCCTAGAGTGGGCGGAGCTCTGCATTGTTTGTTTGTTTTCCTCATGTACCTTCATCATGATTTAAGCTGATTATACTGTATAAGTAAACTTGTTGTTTTGTTACTTTTAGTGCTGAATGATTTTAGTTCATTTCAGTTCATGTATTTATTTATTTTTCTTAATTTATTTTTCTTAAGTTTATTTATATATTTTAATTACATTAAATTGTGTTTATTTATTCTTTTTGCATTGACATATTTTTTTCCTTAATTATTTTTATTTTATATATGTATTTTTAATTAATTTTGCTTTCATGTATTTTATTTATTTAAAATGTACCTTCTTAATTATTCAATTTTAATTTGAATTATTTGTAATTAATTTTAAATGTATTTATTTATTTTTCTTAAGTTTATTTATTTAATTTTAATTACATTTGATTGTGTTTATTTTTTTTACATTTACATATTTCTTTTTCTTAATTATTTTTTATTTTTTTAAATATATTTATTTGTAATTAATTTTGGTTTTATTTATTCATTTTAATTTTTTTTTTCTAAATATATTTTTTTATTCTTCTTAATTTTTTTTACCTCCCCTAAATAAAACCCATCAGTATGTCTTGGCGGGGGAAGGGCTTTGTTTGGAGGTCACTGCTGATTGGTTCTCTTCAGTCTTCCTCAGTTGCACCCAAGTGGGAGTTCCTTCCATGTTCTGTATTTTTACTTTTGAATTATTTACATATCTTTATTTAAACTTGGACCAAGTTTCACACCTTTGTGTTTGGTGCCTGATATCCATCATGGCATTTACTGGCTTCTGCTGAATGAGCTGAGAGCTAATATGGACCCAATCATAGTTATTAAAAGTGACATTAATTATGCCTGTTTCCCCCTTTTTGCTAAGGTCACATTTTTATCTTGAATGTATTTTTGTCCACCTCTTTCATCCCCGCTGCTCTCTTTTTCCTTTCAAAGCTCCTGCTGCTGCTCCGTCTGGGCCAGCTGATACTGAGACCCCTCACTATCACATGTATCACATCATACGTGGGAACTGTTGGCCGTCATGGACACAGATACAAGCTTGAATAGCTGCCTAAAGAGTGCTGCAGTGACCTGAGTTTCTTAGAAAGCAGTGCACACTTTGTGGTAGAGATGTTAGATCATCATCAAGGGCTGCAGAACGTTTCATTTCTCCAGGAGAACCCGCTCCTTGTGCTCTTTCTTTATCTCCCCTGTCTATTGCATTGCAAGATTTAAAGACCCACTCCAATGAAAATGGCGTTTTTGGTGTTTTCAACATATTTTTGTAGATTTTTTTTTTTGTCAGTGGAGGACATAAAATAATTTATGATTAAAACTGCATATCCGAATATTTGTTTATTCAAATATTGATGGATCAGGTGCAGACGGAAACCGGATGTTTGAAAAGAAGTCTTTGATGCAGCAACTGCCAAAATCTCGGAGGACCGCTCTGGTTTTGATGTATTTAAGCATCAAATGGCAATCTCCATGTTCTAGCAAGGTTTTTTTTTCAAGTCGGTGCTTATTTTGAAGAATGCTATCGCAAAAAATGTTGCACTAGTAGTTGAAGAGTTTGTGTAAGTACATTGTAAAAGAGGAACTATTAGAAAAATCAAACCTTGTCAGCTTGCTTTTTTCTGCTCTAAAAGTGCCTCCAAAACCTAAATCCATGATGCAGTAGATTTATCAATTTGTATTTCCAAAGTTTCTGAGCAAATTATAGAAATTCCTAATTTAATAAGAAAAATTTTTATTTAAGCGCAAATCTTTCAATACTTCCACCTTACAGTGGATTTCCCTTACGGGAAAAATCTGATTAAAAAAAGTTTCTTTTTTTTCTCTATAAGTATTACTTCCAGTGAAAGTTCAAAATTTATTAGAAAGATAAAATTCAGCCTAGCTGCTATAAAACCTCTTTTGACTCCAACAGGTATTAAAAAAGAAGTAAAAAAAAACACCTCTGGTGTTCCTGCACAATACCTGTCATTTTCTTTCATTTTGTTAACAATACATTTCACAAGACGGTGAGAGAGAAGACGTCGGTGAGGTTTGAAATGACAGGCGTACTTATTCAAAAACGAGATGCTGACTGGACTCAGCAGCCCACCTTGACATTTTTACTCACTCTTTTTTCTTCCTTGACACGCACACACACACATATATATCGTATAGAAAACATACAGGAACTCTGTTTTTCCTTGACAGTTGGTCGGCATGGCTTGTTTAAGTCACTTACTTGTTTCCCCCATCTCATATTCACTGTCTCTCAGCAGTTCGAATATGTCCACCTCCAGCTTGCCAGTGGTAGAGCGGTTACTGCTCCTGTTGATGTTGTCTTTGGCCAGAGTGATGGCCAAGCGCTCGCCTCTGCTGCACTCCATGGGATCATCAAGGATGGCAGCTAGGCGAAAGAAAAAGTAAAATATTGTGTTTTGAAGGAGGTAATAAAAAAAAAGCTGTATTTATCTCCAGTGCAAACTTTAAAAGATTGCCACCAAATGAAGGAGAGGCTGTATGAAATGTGTGGCTAGTCATCTGAGAACCCACATCCACTTTTTCCTACTGCAATAAAAGGTTATTCTACTGAAAGCTGCTCCCTCGGCGCCTAGATTTATTGTGACCAATTCTTACGTGACATTTCTTGAATGCTGCTTGCCATTAATCTTGAGTACCTACATTGGCAGAGTATTTCCCTTAATAAATCTACATAATTTGGTAAGCGCTTTTATTGGAGAGGGACCGGCGTTGTTCTAAAAGGCTGAGCATGTGAAGCAAATCTGGAATCTCAAAAGTTTTCAAATCCTGCAAGGTATTTTCATAAAAAAAAAAAAAAAAAGGGAAAACGTGTTATTCATTATGCCTTGTTTACTGCAGAAAAACGACTCAAAACATCTGCTGGTTGTTTGGTTTTTAATAAAGGCACACATGAGACTCCAGTCACTGCTGCAGCTTTTTAAAGACGTTTCACAGTGTTGTACAAGATGAAATCAGTGTGTCACGTGAGCATTAAGGAATAAAGAGGCAAAACACAATATGCAGAAATTATTCATATGAGTACAGCCTACGATATTTGCTATAATTTGAAACAGTCGTCAGAACATGTTTTGCCCTGTGCGTGTCTTAGCTGAATAGATTATAAAGGCAGTGTATGTTCATAATGCAGAAAATAATGCAATTTCACCATCATAATTCTGCATAAAACACTATTAAAATGTAGCAGTGATATATTATGCATGTATACATGCTCTGTATTCTGTGAACTTTGACAGCATAGGATTCAAATGGGCAATTAAGTATGTACAGCAAGCATCAATTATGTACAGAGTTGTCAAACAGGTTAAAAAAAATGGCATACGCTTTTATATATACATTATAAATTATCAGGCTTTTTTATTTATTTTTTTACTGAGTCTGACCATAATTTGTATCAATCTGAGGTTCATAAAGTAACTCTGCACTGACTGGAGCACCTGGCACAAGCGGCATTACTAAATTATTTTTTGCATTAACCACTCAGTCATGCTGCGGCTGAAAAATAAGCTGGGGAAAAAAGCCAATATCTCCCCAATATCCCACGAGGTTAATATAATCATCATATGAGCTAAGTACCAGTTTTAAAGTTCAACACATTTTGTTGAAAATCCAATATCTGTATAGAGGGAAAATAACCAACAGCAATATCAGTGAAGGTAATCAGTCACACAAAAACAGTTTACTCTATTTTAGATGAAAATGTAAATGTGGTGATATATAAATGTGATACACCCATGAAAAACAAACACAGGAATGGTGGGGGGTATGTTGTCGGCTTACGTCTAACTAGATTTAAAATATTTGCAAAGGTACAGAGAAAATGAAACATATTTTAAGTAACATTTTCCCAAGTGATTGCACAACTAAATAAAAAACGGGTTAAAAAGAAAGATGATTCAAGTGAAATCATGACAGGCCAATCTCCAGCTGGTCCCCAGAAATATTTAAAGTCTTGTGCTAAAGCCTTGAAAGGTTTTCAAATGTTGAGCTTCCCATCTGTTGACTTGAAACAGTTCTTGTTACAATTCCTTTCCTGGTAGCACTGTTATTTGCCAAATTGTGCTATAAAGTAGAGCAACAACTAAATGCACCTTAGGGAAACCATGAAAACAATATCTCTTATGTTTCTAAGACTGATGTTACCAAGGCTCAAAGCTGGAGGCTGCGGGTGAGGACCTGGTGGTTGGGCCTCTCTATGGGATTCAGCTATCCTTAGCCCCAAAAAAGACTCGGCTTACTATGTGCTCATTTACCGCCGAAAGGACCATTAGGGGCCAGTGTCATGTGACTTGGATTGCAATAAAACTTGGACTCAAACCATTCAGATATGGAAGGTTGTCTCACTTTATGCAAAGGAGCATAATGACAGGGACTCCACAAAGGTCTTGATCGAGAGGAACAATCTCCCTTATCTGAACCCAAGTGGGGATTTTCATTGGGTTTTTGTGCCAGTCACAGTTTATCCACAACAAATACCATGCTTGAGCATGTGTCTAGCAGGTGTCTAGCAGTGCACCTGGTACGAGGACACCCTTAGCAGGAGGTCACTAGATTAACGTTGTTGTTGTGTCAGTTCTCAGAGTGTGAAGAGATTGGCAAAACTGTCAATTGATCATCACCCAATGGTGAGTTTCATTTGCTGGAGAAGGAGAAGGCCAGACAGACTCAAGAGCCAAAATGTATTGAGACAGTCTTCTGGGAAGCTCATTGTCCGAAGGGTCTTCAACTCTAAAATCTGGGAGTGCTTTAATGTGTGCCAAGAAACTAAGTGGACTGTGTCTTCATTCTTTATTGTCCATGTAGGAGCTAGAAACTGAGGCTGAAAGGTTTCTGGTGCATGTCAACACAACAATCTCTACACCTAGTGGTTGGAAGTAGGAGAATTTGTCAAGCTTGAAGGGTTGGAAGTCTTATCAACTAAAGCTGGCTTGTTGGACCCTAAAAGCGGCTATGGGATATTGTCCAATCATTTTAGGTCCCGCCAATTGCAGTTATAAAAGCAAAACTTGAGTATAGAAGACGTTGAGGGAGGCCATATAGAAATACTAAAGATTGGCCTGAAAACAGAGTTCTTTGGCGAGGGACTTATTATAGATGAGGTCTGAGTGCACCAAGTCTCTGGATGCTGTAGAGCTGTCTTGGGTGACACGTCTTTGCGGCATCATGTGGGGGTCAAGTACAGTGCCTCTAGATTGGCAAACCGAAATGGTGCTTTTACTTTTGAAGGAGTCTTGTCTAGTCCAGAGGGGGGTCCTCTAACTACAAGGGATATCGCTCTTGGATTCTCTTCTTCAGAGTGGGAAGACAAATTGGTCCGATAGTCAAACTTCTTATTAAAGAGGCACTATGTGGCTTACATCCTGGCTATAAAGCATTGGATCAGCCCTAAGCACAGTGAAGCATAGAGCTTAACTCATAGTGCTCTGCAGTGTTCTGTAGGAGGCGCTATGGGACAAAGAGGTCCAGCTATTACAGTCCATCTGGGTTCCTAATGGCCAGATCGGGATTTATGTTGGTCCTTAAAATCCAGGAAGGAAAAAAGTTTAAAAGAAAATGCAATGAATACAAAATCTGGCTACAGTTATTCAACAAATTTTGAAAAGAAAACTGAGTTATGTTTTAGTTAAGTATCAACATATTTTAATTTTCTGCGCTTTTTTTTTTTGTTCTATTTAAGAAACCATTGCCACAAAGAAAATCAGTTGTGCTAACTTAAAAATAAAAGCTCATATTTGAGTTTTAAGATGGAGCTGTCCGGATATTAAGCAATCCAAAAGATTTTGTATATTTGCATTTATTCCTAGAAGCTGTTTCCATTATATAGTCTGTGAAAGAATATCTGTCTCTTGTCCCTCAATAAACGTTGCACCTCTTCACATTAAACTGCTAATAAATTTAGGCTGTAAATCATTTAATGCTTCTCTTCTGAATCGTGATCACAAAGAATGTTGAGGGCTTGAATCATCTTTTCTCTTTTAACAAAGACATTTCCAGTGTATCCTCAGTTAATACAGGGAGCATTGGATTTCCTTTCCTTTATTATATGCTGAATTGGAACGTAACTATCAAAGGACACAGTTATTTTAGGGTAATTTCATTCAAGATGAAGGATCCTTCTTTTTAAAAAATGAGTTCTGGGATACATCTATGTAATCCCTATTGGAAAATAACAGGACATATCACCTAATGCATGAACATTTCTCTGGCTTCAGCCTCCCTGCGTTATGAGTATAACTGGGCAGATAAAAAACAAACTAATTGGTGATAAAAATAGAAAAAAATAAGAAGCTGCTAATGACAGCAGTAGCTATAAACCAGCACACAGCATTTCCCAAAGGTTTTGATGAAGGACTACTCAGAGGGAGAGGTATTGTAAAATTGAACCAGTCGGCTGTAAACATAGGTGCATAATCAATGGTGTAGGAGAAGCATTGTCCAAATGAAAACAACACACTTCAGACTATTAATCCCATTAAATATTGATGAAGCAAAGAAACTGCCTGCAACTGTCTGCGATTTTGATTCGATTGTCCAATTAGTTTGGGTCCTTTTAAGACAAAGACAGTACATCCTTTACATCCTGTGTCCAAATTAGAGATGGATACTCTAAAATTAACACTAAATGGTTGCACTTTATCTCCTCTGCATTGCAGATACCATATATTACCAGGAAATAAATATATTGAAGTTAAAGGGCAACAACAAAAGTCAAACGCCTGCATATCTACCTATCTGACTGAAAAAGTAACAGTCCAGTTGTACAAGAGGAATAAATAGCCAAAGGATTTCTCTCATCTACATATTTGACAGTATTCATAACCATGTCAAAATTACTAGGAGTCCATTTTTATGATTCATGCCTTTGGCAAATAAGACATTGAAATTAAGCCCAGTCAAGGGTGTAGTCTTTCACTTGACAGAGGACTCTTAGGTTTTTTGCTGTCCAACAGAACTTCAGAGTGTTCCAACAACCGCTGGGCTTGTTTGTTCTGCCGGATTTAGATTTTGGTCAACAGAAGAGAGCGCTGGCACATACAACACTCACCAGGAGTGACAAAAGGCCAGATGCCAACATTAAGATTATGATGCCCCGTACAACCAGCTGCAAATGAAGACATTGACATTCTCCAGTAAGAATGACTGTCATTTTATGCATACTTTGAACTATTGGAATTCGGATGGCCATAAAACATTAATGCACTCCAGATATCCATGTGTCTCATGAGTGAAGCGTCACAGTTACTGTTATTGTTAATGAACAGATTAACTACAGGGCTTTAATTAGAGCTCTACAGCCACATTTTGGACCTTTGCAAGTGATGGCGTGCCGCTACTATAAATGTGCAAGCCTCTGCTTCCTAGTGGATTCTTTTTGTTTCATTATTTTAAGAGGTTATTGAATGTTCTTAATGACTGCTTATACACTGACTGTAATATCACTGGACATATCAACCCCTCCCCTCTTGTGTTTCAAACAGAAAGTATCTGTGGTTTTCAAAATGGTTAAAATACCATTGACTTCTATTAAGAAACAGACAGCTATGTCTCAGTTGAGCAGCAGGATTTCTCAGTGGGCTAAGTATTGGGTTTGCACCCAAGAGACCTGGGTTCAATTCCCGGGGTGTACACTGATCTCCATCCAGATTATTCTTTATAATCCTTTTTTTTTTTTAAATATGTTTTTTTCTTTATAGCAAGTTATTTAAGTTATAAACTGACCAATCAAAAGCCTAAGTAAAAGCTTGTGGTGCCCATTGGCCTGACCTCGAGCGTTTGAGTGACCAATTCTCCCAAGCCTGCTCTCAGTTAAAGGGATGTGGACTTTGAATAAGCTCATTCATAACTGGCAACAGTAGTTCCTCTAAAAACATGACTCAGACCGACTCCGACTAATCGCTGTTGACAGATTTAAAATGGGGTCAGACGATCAGGTAGCAATGGTGACGGATTTGGCATGATTTTGGCCTGATTTAAGGCCAGTGAGGTAATGCATCTTCTATAGGTGACATCAACACCTTGTTTTATCCTTTGACATAACATATGTCAGTGGTTTCAAAGTTGACTCTAGCAAAGTGCACTTTGAAAAGGTTCAAATGCTGAAAAGGCGCTCTCCCTTGGCATTTTGAAAGGCGGTGGAGCAGCCTGATTAGTATTGTATTTTACCACATACATAAGAGGTTTAATGACTGCATCATCTAAGTAACAGACAAAGGGTGTGTTCTTGGATGCTTTCCAGTTTCACACTCTCCATTTTAACTCTCCTAGCTAACACTTTGCATAATCATCAACATTCATAACTGCGTCTTGCAAGTTGTTTCTGAAACCAGTGTCTAATAAAGCATACTGCTCAGTGACATTCATGTAAGAGCTCATTTTAAATTACATTTATACAGTAGTGAATATAAAGGTCATGGACCTCACTACTGGAAAATGCAGTTAATGAGTTATCCTCTACGAGAATGTTAATAGCTTAGCACATGTAGTCCACACCTAAGTAATAAAAGCACAACCATCATTAACCACGCTAAATGTATTTATATTACACTGACTTTAATTGGAAGCAACAGGACTGACATGAACAGAATTACAATCCAGTATTTGGGTTTTGCTCACGTTATATTTGGGGGAAAGTGGCTCCGTTGGGAGGCACTTACACCATCCTCAAACCTGTTGTTCCACAAGCTGGGGGGAAATGTGACACACTTTCTTCATGCAGACCTCAGAACAAAAAATCCAAATGCAAGAGGAGAAGTTTCGACAGCATACGGAAAAAGTTTGAGCGCAAGAAGAACTCAAAATGGAAAGGAATGTATTCATGCAAGCAACATGTATATCAGAGAGCAGAAAAAGTTTTGAAGAAAAGCAAATATTCATGCAGGAAGGGACTTCTTAAATGTGTGAGAGCAGAATTTTGTGGGGAAGTTGAAGGTGGAACTGGGTTTTCAAACAGTGAAAGATGTGTTTTTGATTAAACCGCTCCAGTGTGATATAACCCATAGAGAAACTATGCACTATTTTTAAAAAAAGAGAGAACGTGCAACAGGTAGAACATCTCAAAGAGTGAGTAGGTTAGGTGCATTAGAGGTGTTAGGGGAGAAGGTGTTCCCTGAAGACTGGCATATTTAACAGATCGCAGTCATTGAGGAGGCACACGTCTGCTTTGGTAAAAGTCGGTAGCTCATTCCACCATCAGGGAGCAAGAAATAAAAGCTGTCAAGATAAGAAAGACAGGTATGTGATGTGGGAGAAGGAAGACACTATTTCCTAGAGAAATAAAGTTGTCCACAGAGCACAAGCATCTGGTTTGGCAGCTGGTTCACAGTAAAAGACTTGTGATAAAAACTTCTCACCGTCTTCCTAATGTAGACGGATATTATATTTTAGTCCGAACAAAGCTCAGTCAACAGTGACCTACACCCTTGACATTTTGGTTAATTTCAAGAATGTTCATCTTTTAAAGTATCCCGTCATGGATTGCCACAGAAAATCTGCTTTCGCCAATCTCGACACTTTCTAGAGTTTTATGCCAGATGCCCTTCCTGACCCAGCCCTATATTTTATCCAGCTGGGAGACCCAGCTAATTTTCTTTAACGGTTATAAGGAAATTATTTTGTTTGCGCGCTCAAAAAGATCTCATTCATTTTATTGTGTGTTACTATGAAGAAACACGAGAGTCATCCTCCCCTTTTCCTTGTCAATATAGATTTTTAGGAACCCACACCTGTGTGAGCGCACACCCATACGGAGATGCACACAGGGATATTTGTGCATGTCTACAGCAAAATGCATCATGTTTGTTTAATAGCTATTTTATTCACTTGGAGCAGCGTGACTGCAAATTTTACCCCAACCAATCTGTCTGCTTGTCTGACTGCATGGTAATGAAATTGCTGCTTCTACGCTTTAATCAATCTCATCCTAAAGCCCTGTGGTGTGAACTACCGAGGGAAGCGGAGGTGCTACCTTATATAATTAGAAAAACCTTACTCGCCGAAGACCTGGTGACAAGAAACTGATTTCCTGCTGTCACATAATATAATTACAGCCCACAGTCTTCTATAATAATGTGTGAGTGGACCAAAATGTTGAGTCCCATTAATCTGAAGCTGAATGGTGAGGCTGAGTCGAGGAATTTGTATAAAAGTTTGACAGTTTCAGCTCATTTTTGGTCGCAACTGGTGGTTTTGGCTTTAAAATTGGTTCAAATGAGTTTAGTAATTATGATGAGGAGCCGGTAAAACCACACTTCTGAATTCATTAAAAAAAAAAAAAAAAAAAGGGTAAAAGACTTCATTAGGGAACCATAAGAGCCAATCTGCTTCTATTTTCAGCAACAACAAAAAAAATATTCACACATACAAATGGTCTGATTTAAGCTCATGAATTGATCTGAATGTGTATTGCCACAAAGTCGTATTCAGATGCTTTTATACAAGAAAACAATAGATTTTTACTGTCCAAATCTTACTGTTTTTAAATAAAAGACTTTTAATTTTTGGTTCCTAGTAATAAGTGACTTCCAAAATAAAATATTTCCAAAAATTAGCTTTAAACTAGACCCAAACCATATGTGAGAGAGGAAATTATTTTAGTGGCTTTGCACAAAATGTCATCTAAACACAGTGCTTTAGCATCATTATGGCACGGCCAGATAACACCAACAATCAATAATGCTGCTGCCTCAAATGTCACGAGAAGAAATCACCATCCAAGGCAAGAGGGTCAAAGAGAAAAAAGATTTTTTTTTGTGAGGAACAAAGTCACTAAACTGAGTTAAAAGTTTTTCTTTGTTAGAAGTTTACTTTTAAAAAAGAAACATGGATAAAACTGATGGTATGTCTATGTTAATGAAAGAAAATGAACCTTAAGTGTCACTGAAATAACTATAGACTCATAAAAGTAATATTAAACTACATACAAACTGGATATTACTTTTTAAAATTCCTATAAGACAGAATTATAAAAAAAGTATTCTGTTTTGTGTCACCCTTTAAAAATAAACCAGACTGACTAATATTAAGTTTGAGGTTTTTAATCTTATTAGAGGACACCCATTCCTCTGAAATGGTTTAATCATTCTTAGTCCTAATTCTTCGTTTGTTTCAAACCAAAGTGGAGGTGAAAGCAGAAGACATTGTACATTTACTAATGGATGAAGAAAATGAAAAACCATCTGTGATCTGGTAGAAAAATGAATCAACAAGGAATATGAAACAAGTCAAAATAAAAGGCGGGAATTTCTGAACCATTGTCAAGGGCACTGCGAAGTGCACATGTGATATTTGAAACAAAAATATGTGAAAATATTTCTGATAAGCATTTCAAGAACAATTTATTATTCAGTCAAGGCTAAGATAAAACAAACAAAGAAAACGTTCACCTCAAGCAAATTAGCTGAAACTGTCTATATAAATAGAAGAGCCTGACAAGCACAAGCCTTTTCATTTGCAATTATTTGTGTGAGCAGGACAGCAAGAGGTGCAGGAAGCATGACTTTTAGAGAAAAAAGAAAAATATATATGCAGGAATCTGTCAGCATGTTAATTATTCAAAGCAAATTCTAAGAACTAAATCAGTTCTTCGAAGGAAATTGTTCAAATACTTCAAGATGCTACACAGTCTATGCTAAAATAATATGAAACTACATCAAATATTTTACATTATATAATACATTTCAGCATTTCTAAAGAGGCTGCAAAACACAAATCCTGTTTTCAAACTGACTGGTTTGACTTACAATTTTGTAGAAGCTTTAACTATAAAACTAAAAGCTTTAACATTTAAAGTGACGTTCACATTGCCCTCAGCAAACCGCCTTCAAGTGACCACTTCCAATGAAAAGTGTCAGGGATAGGCAATTCCTGGCCGAAAGGGCCACATTCCCACATGTTACCCAACATACCTGCTCTGGTAAGTTCCAATTGGCTGTAAAGACCTGAACCAGGTAATCAGTCATAAGGATGCCTATTCCTGGTCTATGTGAACGCGCATTTTGGGTGTTCAAAACACTTCAGCTTTTGCATTACTATGCACATTTTTAAGACCGTTTTAGGCTCTACGGATAATTCACGTCCCTGAATATATGTTGAAAGTAAAACCAGGTTAAACTTGGACCAACAAGGGAAGATTTGGTAGGAATGTATGGATGGCGTCTCTTTTATTTCCCGGAAGCTCAAACCATTTGTTAATAGATAAAGCAAAAAGCAAAAAAGCAAAAAAAGTGAGATTTGTACCGGTTCGAGATTTCACACTAAGGTCAAATCCAAATTCTTTTCAAGTGGAGAGTTATGGGAAATTGTCTCTTCAAATTTGGACCTATAGCTACATTAGCATAGCGCTGCTAGTGCTCAAACACAACAACATTGGTTTTATTACTTTTAAAAGGTCATTACTTAAAATTAAATGTAAACTTCTGTGCTTCAGAGCACACTCGTGTGAAGAAATCCACTTCTCCTCTGCGGCACAGCATGTTTCACCCTCGGGGTCAGGCCCTTAAATGATTTTGGACCCCTACCCCTTCAAATACCCATACCCCTACATTTAGCCCTCCAAATGAAGAGTCTTGGAAAAATAGTCTCTTCAGATTCGGACTTCCCTCCCACTCTATGGTTGTGTCCGAATTCCACCCCCAATCACTATATATTGCGTTTGCCATCTTTAGTGTTGTCTGAATCTACTAATCCCAAAAGCGAGTACACTTGAAATCTCCCAGAAGTCTTTGCGAAAAGCTAGCTTACATTGATGGTCACTACATTTTGGATATAGACCACAATGCAATGCGGTCAAATAATGTTGAACAAAAAAACGTGTTTGAATGTAATATTTAAATAAACCAACCACATTTTCACCATCAGAACACAATGGAGTCATAAATAAATGTTTTTATTCGTTTTATCTCTTCATTAAATCGGTGACGTAATATCAGGTGTTTAGAAAAACGAAAGAAAAGTAGTGAGCATCTTTTCCGAATTACTTTCAAAATCTAGGGCACTATATAGTCCCTCACTATATAGTTTTTTAGTAGATAGGGGTTAGGGGGGGGAATTAGGACAAAGCTTATGATGTCATCAATAGTCGCTGGTCAGCTACGTTAGCTCAGAGCTGCTAGCAATCAGAAAAAAAAAAAAAAAAAAACATCAGTTTTATAATTTAAAAAAATGCCATGCTAAAACAAAAAGTCATAACTTCTGTGCTTCAGAGTACACCCACGTGAAGAAATGCGGTTTTCCTCTGTGGTACAGCGCCACATGGTTCACCCTCATGGCAGAGGGCTCTGCATCCCTCTGCAGGAAGGGTTAGCCCTTAAAAACAATTCCGGACACTCCTGTCACTTCAAACCCCCCTACAATTAGAGGGATAGGGGGGATAATTCATTTTAAGCCCAAGTTTCTTCCAGCTGTAGGTGGTAGACATGTATTGGGAAGCGACAGTCCAATGTGAACACCGTATGCTAAACGTGCGTCACACTTCCAATATAGCGTTACATCCAAAATAAGCTATGGATTATATACCCAATGCATTTTGTATTCTGGTTTGAATTATTTGTCATTCAAACTATGGTAAAAATGCAGTTTCCTCCTTCTGTCAGATATTTCACTTTGCATTTGAATGCCAAGTATATCCAGATGTAGCATATATTTATGATGGGGTTTATGATGTGAGGCTTATTTCACTCAGGGGAATAAATGAACAGAAGCTGTCATGCATCACGTCTGCGAGACAGGACTCGTGAGGCGGAGAGCACTTGTGAGTTGCTGTGTTTGCTTAGTGTTTCTGAGAGTGTGCGCAGTTGGCATATGTGTCTTGGGAATAATTGTTTGCATAATGTCACTCTAATTTCTGCTCCACTTGAGCTTGTTCCCAGCCAGCACTGCAGAGCTGCTGCGTTTTAAGACACCGGCGAGCCAAGAGCGCATCTACAACAAGCTGATGGAGGCTTTTCAGTGCAACTTGTTGATGTGAGCAGGAAAAGTTCCGCTACGATCTTTTAAAAGAGTAAATACCTTTACTCACATAGACGTATTGTGTTTAGTTGGTGCTCTAACACTACAAGAGTGAAAAACAGGCAGGATGCAGAAACTGCACGGCTACTTTTTAGCTACAGCCACCACAATACCCCCCCATGCACACATACAGTCAGTGTAGGAGAGTGGGGGGGTGTAATCTGTCATCAACTCTTAACGCCGGGGCAATTTAAACCCAGGTGCTTTTAATCAAATTAATTGGATAAAGTGATCATCAGCAAGTGTGACCTCCAGCAGCCGGTTTGGCAGTCTGCTCTCGAGGAGCATTCAGCCGCATCACAGCAGGCTGGGAAACGCAGGCGTACTGCTGGGCTCTCGCTGATGAAGAAGAGACCTGAAGAAGACTGCTGAACGCTATTCCCTGCAATGACTGTTCTGTAACTGTTGTGTCCCTCTTAAATCCAGAATTACGACATGATAAATTGGCTTGGAAACACCTCAGAGGGCCAAAAAAAGCAATTTATTTCATTTAGAAAATATATATATATATATTTTTTTCATCCTAGAATTTGTGACAAAAAAGTAAAAAAGAAACTATGTTTTAAGCTTGCTGCTGATGTATCATACAGTTTTATTTAAAAAAACAAGACAAAAAAACAATTCCCCTTTCACCCTGCTGTTCCTAGCCCTGTGCTTTTCTGGACTGAGATGTCCTAAGTATATAAACACTCACCGGCCACTTTATTAGAAACACATTGCTACTACCAGGTTGGATCCCCCTCCCTAAAGGGATGGACATGGTCAGCAACAATGGTTAAGGGGTCCAAAGTGTGTCAAGAAAATATCCCCCATACCATTATACCACCACCAACAACCTGAACTCTTGATACAAGACAGAATGGATACATTTTCTCTTTTTCAGACCATTCTCTGGAAACCCTAATGGTTGTTGGATCAACAGTTTCTGAAATACTCAGATCAGCCCATTTGGTACCAACAACCACTTTCAAAGTGACTTTAATCCCCTTTTTACCCTTTCTGATGCTCGGTTTGAACTGCAAAAAATTATCTTGACCATGTCTAAATGCCTAAAGGGATTGAGTTGTGACCTTGTAATTACTTAATCAGGAAAATTACCGTTAACAAATCGTTGGGCAGGACTGGCTCAGTGTATATTTCTACATGTACATGAGGTCGTGGACTGAGATATTTGTTATAATTACTGACTTAAATTCTCTTAATGCCCTGCTGCATCATTTACCAGTAATGTGCACACTTTTTAGAGTCAATTACGTAACAATGGTTTCTTGGTGCCCTGTGACAGACTGGTGACCTCTCCAGGGTGTACCCCACCTTTGCCCATCATTAGATTAGGCTCTGGTGACCCCATAATGGATAAAAGGGGTTCTTGAAAGTGGATGGACGATTTTTTATTTTTTATTTTTTTTTGGTATGCAAAATCAAAAAGAAGGCCAAATCTTCAACAAGTATCTGGGTGATGTCCAGTAATGTCAAGCACACCAAAAAACACTATAAAAATGGAAGTATTGGGATAGCAAAAGTACAGACTTTCACCTAATTGAAGTAATGTAAAATGTCCTTTGAATCTTTATGTCCTCCTTTCCCATTTTTTGAAGACAGATACTAAAATATATGCTGTCGAGCACAAAAAGGATGCATTTTTTCTTTTGATATGCATGTATGTGCTCTTAAAAGCAAAGTGCACGGAAAAGCAAAGCGTGACAGGCCACAATTTGTGTATTAATGGAGGAAAAAAAAGAAGAATAAACATAAAAAAATACTGCACTCGAAGCAAACACAGCAGCTGCAGATGGTGAAAAGAGAAACAACATAAATAAAAAGAAGGTATCTCACTGAACAGTCAACCTTTTTTACACACACATTAGCATCAGTGAAGTGTTAATAAGGGTGCTGCATCATCCAGTGAAACAATTCTGAAGCTGTTTGCGCCACAATTGGTGTAATAAAAAACAAAAGTAAAAATGTCAGAGGTTGAAAAACAGATGGGAGGCTCAAGCTAATGAATATATTTGTAAAGGCAGGACACAGCATGCAAACACTTTTTACTCCATTGTGTTAAAGAATTAATGCTTGCAGTGGAAATTATTGGATGTAGTATGACTGTGTAAAGATGAGCACAAGTGTCTGATTCACACTACTACCAAGTGAAATCGTTCTCCAATCTGGTAGTGAACTAGCCTTATTATACGTAAATGTATTGCTATTCTTTTTTTAAATCAAAATGTCACAATTTTTATGCAAAAAATGTCAATAAAGAGAACAGATCATTTAAAATCCTTAAGCTTAGCAGTCAACAGATTATTTTAAATAAAGACTATGACCTGTGAAATAATCAAAGGGTTTAAAATAAGTCTACAATCAACTCAAATTTGAACTTATTAAAGATTACTTTCCTCCAGGACTTTGCAAAGTTGAACCAATTGCCACAAATTAGGATCAAATCTGCACATTTTTCTCGATGCAGCAGCTTTTGCCACCACTTTAGTCAAAGGCTCTCATTTTGAATAAGTTCTGTTGTGTTGGACTTTATTCTGAATTCCAGTGTTTGCAGTATTTAGTTTATGTGTTTTTTTTTTTTTTATAAACAAACATGAGTAATATAGACACAGTTCTTTTGAAAATATGCTGAACTTCCCATCAACTCCTTTGACCAATCCTCAACCTGTTTATGCTTTTAGGCATTCTGAGTAACAGAGTCAAAGACGACGTTCCACCACTTAAAATATCCTGCCAACCAAGTATAGGGGTAGATCAAATGTGTTTTTGCATATCATGTTTTTACATTTTTACTTCCCTGTGATGCTGAACTGGGTTAAAAGTCTCTGATTTCACAACAAAAATCATAGTTAAAGATTGGAATATTGGAGAGAAAAACTTTTTGATGAAATTTACCGTATGTGGATTTTCAAGAAATTTATTATTATGGTTATTTAGGTAGAATATGAGCTTTTTTATTGTTATCAGATATAATCAAAAAATGTAGAACAGGTTTTTTTTGTTGATAAAAATGTGTAAACAAGAGCACTAAATGTACAATGTATCTAATTAAAATGTATTAAAATGATTTCAGGAAGAGAGTCTTTAGTCCGGGGGATATTTCAGAATCAGCTGTATCCGTTCAATAAATATATGTGAATTTAATTATTTATTTTTATACTTAAAGCACTTTGAGGGAAAATTGACACTCAGGTTAAATGTTACTAATAACACATACAAAAAAAGAAAGAAAAAAGGTGAAGTGATCAACAGAAAACTAAAAACTAAACTAAACTGATGTTTGTTTGTTTTTGTAGTGCTAAAGAACAGTCATCATTTTCAAAAATCTCAATTATTTCATCATCAGATGGCTTCAAAGACAAACATCTCACATTGTGGTTGACAGCTGTGACTGCCAGGAGTGGGATGCTTCTGCCGGGACAATGTCTTACAAATCTTAAATTCAGATTAAATACACCCAGAAAACTGGCGTTGCAATGCTCTTAATTTTTCTTCCTTTTTAACATTTCATTTGACAAATTTTATAGGTTTAACATAACATGTAAAAGTGTAAATAAAGCTAAAATCTGCAATAAAATGTGCTGTGTTCATGTGACAACACCTCCCTCAGTTCTAGTGTAAATAACTTAGGTTCTTATTAATACTTTTTTTGCTCTTGTTCCTTTAAAAACGTATGCAACATATTTCAATTCAACTTTTCTTTAAAATTTCAGCATGAACCTGTGTGCAAAAGTATCTAAACCACTACGGCCTTCATAACTGTACCAATCATTCTACTGATCAACAATCTATAAATCCCTTTATAAAGATGTTTTTGAAATGCGTCAAAATTCTGCTTGATAAAATAAATTAAATTGAATGATATGTTTTTTTTCCACCCAAACCACATGAAAAAACAATAGAAAACCTTCATACAAAGCCATCCCAGCAGAGCCATCTGCATCAGGAGGTGGATGCTGGCATTACCAATGTGGACGAATGGTCCACAGAACCAGAATTGACAACCTTTTTAATGATGGAAAAAATGGAATCCTGGTCAAATAAAAAAAAAAAATACCAATTAAAAGGGGTGGCTCTTGATCCTGTTTTTGAAATAATTATATTCGTAGCCTCTGGGTCCCTGATAGGTTGATCCAAAGAGGAGCTGAATTAAAGATATGCTCCAACACAAGTCTTTTTTGACTGGAGACAACTGGAAAGCTGGAGGACATTGTGGTCTGCAAGGACTTGTATATTAGAAGCAAATCTCATAAATTTAAAGAAATATTAAAAAACTATTACAAGCTCTTAAATTCAATTCAAAAACTCATGGGAAACCAATGGATTCATTTGAAAATTGGCTGACCAGTAGTTAGGCTTTCCCATCACACTTTGCATGACCATTTCACCTTGGCCACCGATGTCCTACAGGGAACTCTGCTTCTATTTTGAGCCAGTAGTTTTATCAAAGTTACATTAAGTGTATCTGCTTTAAAAGAACAAAAGCACACAGAGAAAGCTACAGACTCTGAAGAATTACAGTTCTTGCATTAGATTGATAAAATATCACCAGTTGGATTCTCACGGGAAAATGTCCACGTTCTTTAATATCACTACAGCCTTTGTGTTTGTAAAAATATACTAGGTTCATCTCTAATAAAAAACCATTTGAAATCTTTTTTCACCAAGAAAACAAAGCTCTGACACCAATAACATAAATGTTTAGATTCTATAAATGGTACTTCTCTTTTTCCCAACCATAGCCTGGTTAGGCTCCAGCAACCCTGTGACCCCAAAAGGGATTTAGCGGCTTCAGAAAATGAACGGATGGATACATTTCATGAATGACAACTGGTTCTGATTTGAAAAAATTGCCTTTGGGGAGTAAAACGCACAATCAGTGTCTTAAATAAGATATTTTCTAAATGTGCTCTACCTAAGGGTAAGCAAGACTAAACATCCCATTACCTTTAACTGTAAGAAACATGTACATTCTTATGAATAAACCATCTGCTATAAATAAAAATGTACTGGTAAATGTGTTGAGAGCTTTAGACTTTTCACTATTACATGTTTCTTTGTTTGCAGAAACAAATCCCTGGATGTTGACACCATGGCACTTTCAGATTCTTCTGAACTGAACCAGGTTTTGGTCCAACGTTGGCCTTTAACTGCTCCATTTCCATTTCCATCAGCCTGAGGCTGCTTTCCTCATTTGTCCAAAGGCTGTCCACACTGCTCAATATTCATTGTAGCATAATCTTATAAATTGGTGTAGAGTTTAATGATTGTGGTTCGTCCTAGTTTTCTATCTTGCTTTAACACATTCATTTATAACGAAAAGCTTCAGTTTTGGGCACTAAGAGCTAATGGCAGGCATTACACTTAATAAAGGTAATCCTTCTTTCCTTTATGTTCTCCTCTTTACATCAGATATATTGTTTTAAAAGGTTTGTTAGCCAAAAATTTGTTGTCTGCAGGCAAAATCTCAATTTCCACCAATATTGCTCGCCGTTTTTGTTGCACTGCTAATGCTAGGTTGGGGGTATGAGTCTCAAAGTCTCATGTCTGAAAGTCGAGGCC
>NC_050524.1:17429819-17457392 GCF_002922805.2 Oryzias melastigma | reverse complement strand
CCTTATTCAAAGACCACTGGGAATAATTTGACAAAAGATCAAAAGATGATCTGAGCGGAACTTTATCAAAGGTCCGGCAACAATCAAAGTGATAAAGGAAAGTAAAAGATGGTGTCAAATAATTAAAAATCTTCAACTTTTTTGGCTTCAGGCAAAAGCGAACCTGCTTCCTAAAGTTGGACAGAAACCCATTGAAACAGATTACAAATTCAATGGTATAAACTGATTAAACACAGGACACATTTTTCACTTGGTGTAATTTTATTGGCTTTACTATAAAAGGCAATTGATTTACTGTGCTTGAGAGTAACACATTTGATGCAATCAGGCAGTTTAATGAAAACGTGGTGCTTCACACAAAGAATAGAAGTAAAACACTCAATACTTTTTGAATTGGTTTTTTAAAGAGGAAATTCCTCAAGATTTTTTTTCTAAAATCATGAAAAAAAGAGTAAAAATTCACTACAGATGCTGAATGGTACGCGAATGAGCTTCCTATGTGCGTGTTCAGCAGCAGTTTTATAAGTTCCAGGTGTTTTAGATCCAGAACTGTTTGCCTGTCAGCAAATGAAATTATGCATTTACTTCTCTGCTGACGTGTTAATGAGCTTTCAACAGCTGTCCTTCTTCTGAACGTCTTCAAACCCGACGCCCCGCAGGTGAACCGAGCCAGTCCATTCTCCCATCCAGCCTACTTTATGGAAAAGGCATCTGATAGGATTTCAATTCCCGAGGGAAAATGGCAGCGCCAGGTGTGAAGCCTGTGGATTTCGTCAATTATCGCGACTGCTTCATTGAGTTACGAAACACCCACCTGTCTTTCACACAGACGTCTGAACACATCTGTATAGATTTATACTTAGAACTCCTTGAAGTCATCACCCCAACATTAGCTTCTACTCCATAGAAAATACTATTTAGGAGTAAATTTTAATAGGAGGTCTAAAAATTTATGTCTAAAACGAATTTGTCTTCAATGTCCACGATGAGGAAAAATAAGATGACACCTCTGTCTGAGTCTTTGATGGATAAACTGCCAGACAAAACATCAAGAGTTACTATCATCAACACAGTATGAAACAAGGAAGAGATAACACCTGCTACGAACATCAATAATCTGATAAACCGGACAGACACTAAATAAGACGACTGACAGTCGAAAATGAGATGTCTTCTGCGCAACGCTGACCGGCTCAATAATAACTTTAGGAAGCAAGCCAAATCAATTAAACCCAACATTTATGCTGTTTGTTTCATTCTTTGAGTTAAAAAAAAATTAGAAGGCAGGATTGCCTATCTGCTTGGGGCCAGCAGGCTGTATGTCCTGCGGGAATCCCGTCTCTCACTGGGTGTCATTACCTGTCAGCCAGTATATCTCCCTCAGCAGGACTTGCTCAGAGATAAAGCTCCTGACATGCAATTGTCTGGAAAGTCAAGAAAGACCAGTGGACACGCAGATAAGAAAAGGACAGCAGCGATAGTTCAGAAACAAAAAGCGAGCAAAGCTTTCTGGGAAAACACTATTAGTGACGATAAAGCAATCGTCTGACTGCTGATGAGTGTGCTTGATATCTGACTAATAGTGCTTGAATTGAAATTCTAAGGTAGTTGTAAATAAATCTCAAATTTTTCATCCCAAAGTCAAAAAAAATATTTCATATCCAGTTGACAACAGTGAAACCGCAAGCATAGCTAATACCTGATGACATTTAGCCCACGGCAAACAAATCCATCTTTGAGTATGACTTCATAAGTTAGATAAGGTTTTGAATGAAGAAAGTTGATTGTGTTTGGATTTCAAAAACCACACAAAACCTGTGGTGAAAAGGTCTTGAAGTAAAAAAAAAAGAAAAAGATTGTTGTACTGCACCATTTTCCTGCTATCCATTATTACCATGTGGCTCTCTTTGATGTGACAGTCCAGGGAAATGGTCTGACATTCAGCTACTCCAATGGGCTGAGAGCACTCAAGGGGGCTAGTTGCTCATCCTGTTGCTTCAGGGCAATGCTACATCATACAGTAATCCACCACATGAAAAGGACAAGAGTAACCTTTGCTTTCAATCACTAGTCTCCCCTCCAACTCTGTCTCATCCTTTTCCTCTATTTCTTTTTCTCTAATGCATACTGGCATGTGGTCCAATGATCCCAGTATGAGTGATGGCCACTGCACATGAAATATTGACTTTGCATCACCATTTCTACAGCTCGGGCAGAGATCAGACAAAAGTCGTGTGGCGTGAGGGTAGCAGTGCCCGAAGACAGAAGACTGTTGTTTTTGAAAAATGTTGGTGTTATTAAACTTGGGATCTATGGAAACCAAATTTCTGTGAGATCTTGTTCCAGACCAGGAATAACAAACATATACTCGTGAATTGTTTTCCTCATTTCCTAATGCCACTTCTGCCTTGCACCATGTTGCTCAAGACATTTTAAAAGTATTTTTTTTGTTATTTTAGGGCAGGGGTGTCCAAACTTTTTGCAAAAAGGGCCAGATTTAGTGAGGTTAAAATGTTTGAGCAACAACCGTTCAGCCTGACATTCTTTGAACTATTTTAATAATTATAAATGAAAATTAACTATATAATAACCATTTTATTGCAATAGCAAACTTTTTATTTCTTTACTTAAAAAAAATACATCTACACACGTTTTTACCAAAGTTACTGTTAATTTGTTAATTTTTCAAGTGTTCATTCCCTGTTAGCTCCTCATAGTTTGCACGACTCGTCTGCCTCCAGACATTGAACTCCTTGAAAACAGTCACAGTGTCTTGGCATATTTGGCAAATGCACAAAAAAATATGCTAATTTCTGCTTTTCCTGGAAGTGGTGTACCTCGCTGTCAACTTCCCTTTTCTTTAATTTACAGTTAAAATGTTACAAACGAGTTAGAAAGCATCGCAGAAGGGTCCAACATTCTCACTCTCAACTGGTCACATATTGACGTTTTTTTAAAGGGTAACTCGGTTTGGTTACCCTTTAAGGACTCGTCTGCATCAAAAATCTACGTTTTGGGTGTCCCCAACTCGTCATTTTTTGACGTGCTGGCTGTTCCCCATTATATCAAGGGTCCCCAACCTCCAGGGTGCAAACCAGAACCGGTCCAGTACAGGGACCTGGAGCGCACCAGTACCCTAACCCAGTACCTTTACCCTAACCTGGTACCAGTTCGCACCTTGGTACTGCATCTGGTACAGGTTTGGGTCTCGTACTGCATCTGGAGCCGGGTTAGGGTACCTGTACTGGCACTGGACCCGTCCCGAGGACCAGTCTGCGTCTGGTACCATGTCACAAGGGTTGCAGACCCTCGATTTTACAAACAGCCACCATCTCAAGAAATGACGAGTTGGGGGTCACCCAAAACGCCAAAAAGTTGGGAGTGACATGTGTTGAAGGGTCAGTGTTGCCACAGGTTTACAAAGACTTAAATTATAATTTAGCCAACCCCAATCAAGAAATCGTACACAAAGTTTCTAGATAATTCTGGAGTCTGCACATTATTCATTTATTTATGTATTTATGAGTGATGGGAGCCTGCAGACCATTGGAAATAAGAGCACTGGCCACATTTAGCCCGCGAGCCAGACTTTGGACATGCCTACCACAAAGGGTTTTAGTTCTAAAAGAAGCCCTGCAAACTTGATGATGATTTGATCAAATGAATAGAAAATGTTGGAAAATCTCATGGCTAAAATATTGCCTTAATTATAATTATTGATTTTGTTTTAGGAATTAAAAAAAAAACAAACTGAAATAATTGTTTCCTGTAAACACAAATGAGTTTGTCTCAACTCTACAAGAATTTTGAACTCTTTTTTTTCAATTTGAAATTTGCCTTCTTCAAACTGCTGATTTGAGATCTCTCTGAGTGTCAGATTTTGACTCATTGCTGCCATGTCAGAACAGTGCTTTGTTTGCAGCCTTTTCTGAGAGGTTTTTGAAGTGTTTCAAGTCGTTGTCCTGCTGGACGAGCCTTGAAATCTAGTGGAGACGCTGCTTTCTGACACCGGTCTCCAACTCTGAGCTCCAATATTCTTTTATTAATCAGGTTATTCTCTTTGAAGGTCTTGTTTCTTTTTTTTATTTTATTTTTTTTTTGTAAACAGTGCATTGATGTCTTTTCCAAAAAAATAAAAAAAACGACTTCTGTCACAGTTGTCTATGGCATGTTCTCCCACAAAGATGGAGGCTTTGGTAAACTCCAGTCCTGTTTTCAATGCCTTTGTATCAGCGGGGTTTTCCTCCGACCACAGCATCCCTTTTCCTTCAGATGGTGACAAATACTGCAAATACATTGTTGCACCCTGTGTTTGCAGATCAGCTTGAATTTGTTTTGGAAGTTAATTGGGTTCTTTATCCACCATTTGAACAAACCTTTGTTATAATTTTTCATTATATTTTCTCTTCTTCCCACGTCTAAGAAGGTTATCTACAGTGCTATCAGCTGTAAACTTCTTAATGTACTTTTTAATTGTTTGATTTCACAGTTTTTTTTAATGAGAAAATTGCTTGTTTTTTGTTTTTAACAGAAATAAAATGAAAAGAGGAAAACCTAGTCAGATCAGCTTTTCTTAATTATTAAAAAAAACAACAACAAAAGCTGGATGATTGTTTTTTGGTAAATTGTTATGCTTAAAATTACATTTTTAGATCTCATTAGGAGAAAGGAGACTGATGATAAATTTACTTTTTTGAGTTATTCACAAGTTTACTGGTGGTGAGTGGATTTCAGAAAATACAGTTGTAAAAGTATAAGGTTTTATTGACATTTTAATTTGTCCACATTTTTAAGGACGTTTTTCAAAATAAAAGTATCTTAAAGCTATACAACTGCAACATCATTGGTTCTCTGAACAACAATGGTGTTGCCATTGTTGATAACATGCCTACACAAAAGGAAAGAGTCTAAATTAGTGTATTTAGTCTAAATAAAGACTAAATACACTAAAAAAAATAGTCCAACTAACCAAGACATAAAAACTTATAAACCACTTTTTGATCTTGATTTAAGAGTGGTAAACTAAAGAATAGAATGTGTAAGATTATAAAATATATTTTGAGCTGATATGTCTTATTTCTTTATTCTTAAAATATGGTTTTTGTATGTATATTAAGATAAAAACACATCATGAGAGATTTTTAAAAAAAATCAGACATCACATTTGACACTTAATTTTAGCTATAAAATTTTGTTTCAAGACATCCAGGCTCAATTCCCATACTCCAACATTTTTATACACTTGTTTAGAGCTATAAACAAGACTGGCAACAATTCTGTCACACAGACTCAGTTAAGCTTCCGCCACATCATAACTGTATGTTCAAGAGAAAAAAAAGAGAAAAAAAAAACAGTAAAAAAGCAGACTGTCCCAAAAACCAAGGCACTAATTTACTTTAGACACATAACATAAATACTAAGAAAAACCACACATTACTCATATTGTGCACCTAAGTCACCCAAAACATGTTTAATTGAGATATTTAATAACCACAAATTCTTGGTAAACACCGAAGCCATCTCCGCTGACACAAACATAATGCAATTATGTTATATTAGTTTTGACTACTGGCCACTAAAAATCACATCATTTTCTGGTTAATTTTGTAAGCATTTAGCCCAAGATAATGTTTATGGTCTCCTTTTTCTTGGTAATGATTGGAAATTGAATCTTTTCTATTGTCTCTCTCTTTTTTTTCCTGGAAACAGTTGTTTTTTAAGAGTTTTTTCCTTACCAAGAAGGAGGGTCTAAGGGCATGGATAATCAGTTTAGTTTAGCAACCAGTTATTGTTTGTATTTTATGACCAACTTTCTGCTTTCGTACAATTACTGGTACGAAGCCCAATGAGACAACTGTTTTGTGACATTGGGCTACATAAATAGAATTGAATTGAATTTAACCAAACAATTTCTAGTTTTAGTATAATCAATGCTTCAAAACAGAATAATCCAAGGACATACGTATGTCTAAAGTTATATTGGATTTCAAAGTAAATTTTTAGACCAACGAGTTCAAAATCCACAGAATAAGCTAAGTTTATCTACATTAAACAGGATATTACAGGTGGTTCCATTTGTGCTTCAGAGATACTAGATTCTTGTCACTTTCTCAAAAGAACTCTAAAAGTAATATAAAGATAAGAAGATGGGCCTGGACGCATCAATTTAGAGAGGGAGAAAGAACACGGAAGCTTCTAGAGGGACAAATAGCTATAAAAAGTACACATGAATATTGAAGTTTGGAGTAGAGAATGCACAGATGTATCCATGAGGTTTGAAAGCTTTCCTAAAAAAAAGCTTCAATGAGAACAGCAGCAGGCACAGTAGTACACAGTTCACAGTTATGGCTTGTGTCCCCATACATCTGAGTTTCAATAACCCTTAAAGATAACGGCTGGAGCCCATGCAATGTGATTCTACCTGCAGAACTCAGCAGGCAATTATTCTGTCTTTCCATTTCTGCCCAGCTCTTCACCTGTGTGCTACAGAAATCTTCTTTACTGCCGCCTAAAAATATGACCTGAGACTCTTAGGGATCTGGAGATCATCTAATGCTACAACAACACATTTAGATCATTTTCACATGCAGGAGACGCCACTCTGTTGGTGCAAAGATGCTTTTACAGTCAAACAGTTTTCTGCTAAACAGGAAAGAAGAGCTAACAATGTAACTGGTAGGTCTCCAGGGATCTGCCTGGGTAAACACAGTGTGTTGACGGCACAGATAACAACCTGTGTCAAGAGATGGTAAGTGCATAGTGCATGTGACAATAATACATGAAGGACAACATGCTGGAGATGGAGAACACGCGTGGGAGAAACTGCAGCTGAAATGTGTTGTTGATAAGGTGAAAGATCCAGGGACACTACAAGACTCAGGTGAGTGGAAGTAAAAGGTGATTCATGGTGATTCCCGGGCGCTCTGTAATTTGAGAAGAGGAGAAAAGGAGAAATACAAAGAGAGACAATCTATCCCTGACCCTGAACGGCACAGGAATGGGCAATGGAGGCACCCAGAGTGAGAGGCAGAAAACCACATAGACTCGTGCACTGCCTCACACACACTGAGACGGGGAGGACTGTCAATTGATTCAGTGTAGAGCAAGATAATAATGCAGTGAGTCGGACAATGAAAACAGTATCCCTATCTGTATACTGTTGGCAAGGTTGTCCAGAAGCTTTTGTTGGATCTGTCACTGTATTGCTGTTTAATTGATGCTATTAGCAAGAGTGTGAAGGACCACAAGCTCATCTAAAAAGCTAGTCATTGCTTTTTTCCCCAAATTCTGCACATTTTTTCTGCCTAAATAGCAGAACCGGATAGGTTGAAATTATAGACAAATTGTACATTTTATGGTCCAACCACCAAATTTGGCATGGGTGTACATTAGGATCCCCTCTTTCAGAATACACTCAATTGTTACAAAAATATTCAGTGTCTATTTGCTCCAGTCTCAACAATATGGGCTGTTCATGCACAACATGCTGACTTTAAAGGGCCTTTACCGTGCTCTTCTTAAGTCTTTCAGAGTAAACTATATCCATATATATGAACATATATTACCTTAGTCACACTAAAGAAGAAATTATTCATGAAATATGAGTTACCATCAATGTTGTCCATAATTGTAAAGTGTGTTTTCTCTTGAATTATGTGTACTTTGTTAATGCAGCAAGACCTCCTCATCCCCGTCACAGCTACTTAATATAATACAGCCATAAAAACATAACCTTACATGTTATTCTTATTAGATTTTAAAGTTAGAGAAAAATGCTGTTTGACATTGGCAAGGAGGATATTTAAAATGTACACAAAGTGGATTAGCATGGCATTTTGTTTAACATATCAAGTGGGGTTCCATCTGTGGTTGAATTCACCCAGTACCCACATGGAATTAGATCATTTTTATGGAAGTTGTGTTGACGGGACAGAGAACATTTTCTGTGAATTGCTGCACTAACACAGTGGCATGGATCATTGGTGGGGGGGGCTGCAGTGGTATAACTCCCACATGAAAATTATTTCAATGCAGAGAGATAATAATGTGATATCCTGGCACCAATGACAATCCAATATCTTCAATGTCTGACATGAAGCACTATAATCTAACACAACGATGTACCTCCTACACACACAAACACACACACAGAATGGGGAGTACTAGAGTATCACAAGATTCTGGGAGTTTGCTGAAAATTACCAGCCAACCTTGATGGCTCATCTGCAAGAAATGTTGGGGAATAAATGCACTTCCGTAGTAGTGTAGAGCCATCCTAATATAAAAAGCAATGAGATGTCCGGCTGTTAAGATCTATCAAAGACTGATGGTGCTCCCATCCATCCATCCATTTAACCCGCTGTAACCTTTTTGGGGTCACAAGGCTTCCAGAATCTAACCTGGCTACTATTGAGCAAAGACAGGTAACACCCTGAAAGGTTGCCATTCTCTCACAGGCCAAAAAGTTTAAATTTTGTTAAAATATTTTCTTCCTTTCATCTTAAATAATCTTATTTGGCAATAAAACGAACAAAAAAGGCAATTCTCTAACCAGAATCATCCGGTTGGAGTAGATCTGGCAAGTATTAATGAGTGCACTCACTTATTCATCCAACAAACCTGTCACATGCAAATGTGGCACCATTTAAAATATGCATAACAGGTTTATCAAGAAATTTCAAGACACACTGCTAAAACAAAGCAACAAAATAAAAATGAGAAGTGTTTAAGGTTGAATATTCAATAAAAAAATACTTCAGTGCTTTAATGGGGCTGAAATTAAAACTATTGAATCCTACAATAGTCTGAATCCTAGCATACACAAATATGCAGCAGACATCTGTTTAGAGCCAGAGGTGGCGTTGAAGGCAAAGGTGGCAACTGCCGATGGCTGTGCCAAGCAACTTCAGCGGCGGAGTGCCTGGCAACAGCTGGAAGAGGAGGGCTCTGAAGGCTGGCCAAACTCTTCACTGTGTACCAAGATCAAAGGTGAGGCATAATGGACTGAGATTGGCAGAATGAGGTTTCAAGTGAGAATCTCTAAAGAGATTTTTAAACTTCTGGTGTCGCTTCCTTATATTTCGGCATTTTTATTTAAATCATTTCATGGCTAATAGAGTCATGATCACAATGAGCTAAAATTGAGAATGAAAATGTCAAGTTGGTTGAATTTTCTTTTGAGATTTTACTATCTTAAGATGCAAATTGGATGTATCCTACAAGAAAACCTTAGCATTAAAAATAGGGGACAGATTTCCATATTAGACTTAGTTGTACATGCTCCTACTAGCATAGAAAAGCAACTGACACCAGGACAAAGGATTATGAGGATTAAAATGCAGTATACTCACCTGTTAAATAATGACTTAAAGTAAAAGCTAAAGGATCAGGGCAAAACATTCAACAGTTTCTATAGAACAGGGGGATTTTTGCTTGAAGGTGCAGCACAGTATCAAAATGTTTAACCTGCACCATCATACTTGGTTTTTCCGCTCTGTCTTTTGGAATCAAAGCCACACACTCAGGAGAAATGCAAAGCAGTGACAGTTTTGTTTTTGAAAATCGACCTAGAATACTTTTCATCTTGGTGGGCCATCCATTTTTCCCACACATCAAAAGCACTTTCCCATTTTCAGAGGGATTATGTTGTTGTCGCTCAGATAATTTGAACAAAAACAGGCTGGAATCTTGCACACGGAAAGAAGCTGAGATAGAGAGCAAGCAGCTGAAGGAAAGTCTCCGATGAAAAGCAGCAGCTGGTGTTTGCATTGAAGGGAACACTCTACTTATCACAGTTCAACAGTGATAAGCTGTGGAGTGCAAGAGGAATTGACCAATTGGAATAGGAAGAAAAGCGACAAAAGTGGGTTTATTTTCTACAAACATATTTTAGATGCAGAAGTGAGAGGAGGAAAAAAATTAAAGGGTAGAAGGGGAGAAAGAACAACTGATGGGTTAGGTCGATAAAGCTGCAGGGCCATAGCATAGAGGCATATCTCATCAATACTCTAATCTAAGCCATTACTGCTGTTTCTCTGCAGTAATAAAGCCTTTCCTGTTCAAACCGTCTGTGATGAACCAAGCCCAAACCCATTAGTTTTACATTTATATACCATCAGTTTGAGCGGTTGCAGCTCAGTTTGAAAAGGCAAAGCTGTTCAAAAATGTTGGTCCATTTTGTGACACTGAACAAACCCTTAATGGTAGAGGAGATTTAAAAGAACAAAGACCAAAAAAAAAAGAAAAAAATGTGGGTCCACTTTCCTGCCATTTTCTTTTCACCATGTTGTTGTCTATAGAAAACTGTGAGCTTTTACTCAACTGTCAGTGAGAAAAAAGATCTCATACGTACCGCGGCTCTAGTAGAGAAAATGCTTTGTTTCAGAAAAGCAAAGGGGAATAACCGTTAACAAGTGCTGGGAATTTGATACAACTCAACATCAAAGAAGCCCAAAAAAGTTTAACAGAATACTTACACCTACTGCAATGCAGCTTACTTATTACACACAGTTCCCCCTCAATGCTCAGTTGGCTCTAAATCAAGAGATAAAGAATAAATATCTCTGTTATGTTTTCTCGAGGGGTGAAGGGGAAAAATTGATTTGGCGATATATAGCGATATTTCGTTTGGCCATACTTGTATCGATTTCAAAGGCTGACAAGACTATAAATATCTATTTATTTATGAGTTTCCTTCAGTTTCTATTGTTTTCTACCTAAATCCCTGACCACTAGTTGGCAGCACAGAGACTTTTTGAGTAGCTCTACACCAGGGGTGGCCAACCCTGGTCCTCAAGAGCCTCAACCCTGCCTGTTTTCTAGCTCTCCCTGACCAGCTTGCTGTTGATTAGCTGACTCAAGTAATTCCACATCCTGATTAGCTGAACACACCTGATTTAGGTTGTCAGCATCAAGCAGTCCAGGGAGGGCTGGAAAACAGGCAGGGTTGAGGCTCTTGAGGACCAGGGTTGGCCACCCCTGCTCTACACAGTGACCAAAACAACATCAGTATCTCACAATGTTATGTTCTTATGAGATATACAAAAATTAGATTCTACTTGGGAACCAAAACTCTGTGCCACTTTGCTGCCAGTATCAGTATACAACTACAATGAAAAATAATATTCAGTTAGAGTTTTTTTCTAAGTCATACTCTTAAAAAAAAAGTTAAAAAAATTCTCCTAGTACAGTCTTAAGAGATAATATAATATAAGATAGTCCTTTATTTGCCCCAAAGTGGGGAAATTCTAGTGATACAGCAGCATTACAGATAGGGATGTATCACAATATATATCGTATCGTGAGACAAGTATATGTATCATACTGTATGTATCATATCGCCAGGCTATTGTCAACTGACACCTCTCTTTTATATGATCTCAGGGTGTAATAAGACTCAAAGTCTGCTGGTCCGGACCGAGTCCTGAACCTTGCGTTTGGTCTGTATTCAGACTGCCATCAACTGGACATTTCTGTTTTTAATCAAAACAGTCATTGGCCAGGAATTACAAGAGTGGGGCAAAACAATGAGAGAAAGTCCTATGCTTTGCAATCCTTGTGGTGATACTTCACTTATTCAAACTTTATGTTTTCAATTTTGATTGTCTGTATCAACGTCAGGTACAACACTTTTTACTGCTACTTTGGTACAGTTTAGGCGTGTGGCAAGGTGGTTATTGAGGAGACGACGGTTAAGAGCGTATGCTGATAAGTGTTCATGACCTAAAGATTGTCAGGAGAACAGTGTGAGAAGCAATGTGGATCACGTTAAAAGTTGTTTTAATGAGCCTGCATTCATCTCAGCACAACTGAGTTGCTGTGTCTCATTGTTGCTCCACGTTTAACCAGCCTTAGTCGCTTCCTTTCTACTCTGTTTACATCCCATAATGCCCGGCTACGGTGGTCGTTTGGCCCAGGTGTTCTGCTTCGACCACTGAGCCTATTCAGGCAGAGGAAACTCAGAGTAAACTGGAACTCAGTTCGATTAGAAACCAAACAAAACCACCTCCAAAGAAGGGTCAGAGAGCAGTTCCTGGTCCTGGATCAGGGTCTGCTGGGATACATTCAGACTGAAAACTTGTTTTGGATTATCAGGGTAAACAAACTCTGGTTCACTTTAAGAGAACCGAATATGTCCAGTCTGAACACACCCTTAAGTTTCGCTGTGTTTTGGAACCAATTTTCCATGTTCTGCTGAGACTGCTTTATATCCGGTGGATTACTTTTCTTTTTCCTTTGGTTCCAACAACTGATTCATTGCTAAAAATAGTTTTGAATTACTTAGTGAACACTTGCCTCTCAGTAAGAAAAAAACCTATTCAAATAAAATGTCTTTCCCCTGGTTATAAATGTAGAACAGTTTTCCATGTGCCATCTCTTTTTGTGCCCTGTGTGATATCAGAAAACAGCACGGCCACCGCTCTAAACTGAAAGATTTCCATCTCCACTGTTTCAGCCCATTTTGGGTAGAAATGAAAAATTGTTGGAGTTTTGTCTTGTGTGGTGAATTGATGGGGTAAAAAAAAAGATAAAAAGACTTCTAAAATTGTTATAGTCAGTGATGTTTTTTTTCTTTTCATCTTCGTCCAGCAGACACCAGACAAGTTTGCTGTTTGGCTGCAACAGCGCCTCATAAATTTGCACAGACTAAATCAAGCTGGCAACCAATCAGCACATAAATGCCATGGGCTTATGATTAATTTTGAAAATAAAAATGCACAAACATACTCTAAATAATAATAAAAAAATAAATAAATAATTGACAAACCAGAAAGGGCACAAGTAAACAAGTTTGGGGGTCTCGGGTGTAATTTTAAACATGCATGAGAAGAGATTAATTTTGGAAAATATGCAATGGAATGAGCCAGCATAAGAAAGTTTTTTTTTTTTCTTTTCTCGTTAAAGACACAAATTATTGTATGATTTGCTGCATTACGCAACAGAGACCTAAAGGTAGAACATTTTTTAAAAGACCCACTTCAATGAAAATCCTGTTTTTTGGTGTTTTAAACATGTTCTTGTATCATTTTTCTCATGATGGAGGGCATAGAAATACAATTTTCAGGTTAACTTTCTTTATATGAGTATTTCTTTATTCAAATTGTCGTAAATCAGGAGCAGACAAAAAATGCAGTTGGAAAAGGCTTTGGTGCGACAATCGGCAAACCACAAGCTCCCTGCTACGATCCATTAACGTCTTCGTTTTCCTTGTCTGAGCTAGTATCTGGCTCAAAACAGTGTGAAATGAGTACAATGTCTTGTCAAAAGTTCAAGACTATTTTGAACAGTATAACAGTATAATTATACCTCCTAACCCTAACAACATATAAGTTGAGTCATACATTAAAATCTGGTAAGAAAGAGTCTTTGAGAAAAATGCATGCGGGGAATATAAAAGAAAGTCATGTTCAGGAAGAGTCTCTAATTAGCAGTCTGTCTCGCTGCTGTTTCAACCTTAATGCTCTCCCCTTTGTAAACAACCCAACCAAACAAACAAGATTTGAAAGTGGATGAGTTCCTAAAGCAAATTTGGATTCTGTTCTAAAATGCCCCGTTTGCTATCTCATGCTTGGCTGTGAAAGGGAACAAAGTGTTGTATCTTCATATGTCTATAAGCATAAGTGGTCTCATCCTGAACACAACAAGGACAACGTGCGCATTACCTCTACCAGAGAATTCAGCTTGAACCTGAATGACGTGAGCATTGAACTGTGACTGTTACCATCTTTGATTTGCTTTCTCCTTTATGTCAATATTGGATGAAGGACAAAAAAAATAAATAAATAACACGATGAAGATGGTTTGTGTGTTTAAATGTGTGTGAAAGTGTTATGTACCTCCTTTAACCTTGGTTATTTGTTGTAGATGCACAGTGTCAGAAGACAAGGAGAAGGCTTATGATCGAGATGAAAGTGCCATTGCAACAAGAAATACAACTACTTGAGTTCTTACATCTATTTTTACTTCAATTAACATTGGCATAGAAAAACGCTGTTTTCAGAAAAAGAAAATCAACTTGGAGCTCGTTGTATTAAGTCCCTCCAGCTTTTCAAAAAAAGGTAGGATCCTTACTAAAACTATTTAATTTGATTGAGAATTTAAATAAGTGAGAAAAGTAGCATGAGTTTCATAACTTTTGTAACATCTTGCATGTCGACCCCATCAGCCTGTGTTAAGTCAGCTGAAACAATAATCAGACGATGCTGTCTGACAGGGTGTGCAAGGTTTAGGCAGGAAAGCTGGAAGCACTCAAGCTCCGCTTGATGTTACAGGTTTTCTATTAAAGGCAGGGCTAGAAAATTGATTTACTTTTACTAAATGTTAGTGTTGTTAACATCTTTGAGGCCCTGCGATGGACAGGTGAACCACCCAGGGTGTACCGCACCTTTGTCCAACAGTGGAGGAGATAGGCTCCAGCAACGCCCTGACACCCAAGTAGAATAAGCGATTTAAATAAACCTGATGAGAGAAGACGAACCCGGAGCCCACTCATTTACTACATGAGTAAAAAAGGGCTACATTAGCACCAAGTGCAATAAGACTTTCCATGTCAGCTCATAGGTCACAGATTTCTTTGTTAATAGAGTCGAGCCCCCGACACATGGTTTCAGCTAGCTGGTTAGAAGAGCAAGCTAGTTTCCGTCTTCTTTGGCTTTATCCACATTTCTTCCTTACATCTGGTTTCGTCTTTTTCATTTTTCCTCTGGTTTCTGCTCCTCCTTTCATCGATTTCTTCTCTCTGTTAGTTACTAATGAATTTCGAGGAGTCTAGTTTGCTAATTTGTTGGGAGCAGTGAATTACACAGGCATCTCGTCCGCCATCTTGAAAAACCAACCGTAATAAGACTTTTCAATGCAGCTGGGGGGAGGAGGGGACTGGATGAATAACTACTTTTATTCACATTTACTCTGTTCTTAGTGGATGTTACAAATGATATATGGCTTTAGGACAGTTTTTATTAATACTTTTGACATTTTTTTAACAGCTCCATACTTTTAATCTAACTTGTGTATTGCTATGATTACTTTGAATATTTCTAATATCCTTTTTAACATCTTCCTACTTTTTGTGTGTTTGGAGCAACGGATGAACTCGCAAATTCCTTTGGGATTAATAAAGTTTATCTATCTATCTATCTATCTATCTATCTATCTATCTATCTATCTATCTATCTATCTATCTATCTATCTGATAGTAACATCTTTGAAAACCAGTTCTTGTTTGGTAGCTGTACAATGGGGTATTTTTTTCTTCATGAACAGGTGATGATTAACAAAGAAATCTACTTTTGTTTTCATCAAGTTGTTTCTATTCATTGACAGCTGCAAACCAGTAAGACCTGTGATATCAATTTCCCTGAGTTATCCTCCCCTTCAGGATGGCCTTGCAGTTGTTTTCTTTTTGTTTTTACTTTTTCTGTGAATATTTGCCAGTTCATTTAGCTGTGCTACAACTCCCATCATGTGGACAACAAGCAAAACATGTCAGACAATGCAGCTGTTTATAAGATAACGAATGTTTCTGGTTTTGGGGGTCCCTGTGTGCTTATGCTACTTTAGAAGTACACAATAAAGTCTCTACAATCCTCATAATTCACACCTTTAATTTTTCAAACCTTTAAATGATATAATTAACAGCCAATCCACCGAGTGAAAATTGAACTTATATTTAAAGACTAAAATGTGTTATTTGTGTCTTCATCACTTAATAACCTAAAGCTGAAAGAAAATCTTGCCATTAAAGCCTTCTGGAAAACTATGCAATTACTGGTTATGTGACTTTTAGTCTTGTTGTTTTGTCTTGAAAACAAATGTTTTAGTCGTGAGTGCAGATATACAACAGCAGTGCTGCAATCTGAATATAAAAGCGTATTTGCACAAATCTAACAATCAGTTCACAGAAGGAGAGGTTTACTGGCTGTGCAGCTCAGCGGGAAAATGCATGCATCTGTTTATGTTCATACGCTGCAAACCACTGATGCTGTGTGTGTGTTTCTGCCCTAATCAAAACAAAAAGCTGTTTTTCCCCCACTAACTGCCAAAAGATTGACTACAGGACCAAAAGCAAAGCTTTATCAGTGCTTATGCTGCAAAAAAAAACAACACAACTTTATACACAAAGGCATAAGTGGAAACACTGGCACAAGTTTACGGAGCTTACACAGTAAGCCTTGGCAACATGAGTTTGGAGGCTTTGTGACTAAAGGCACTGGCGCAGCAGTTGTGGACACATGCTGCAGATGGAAGACGGTTCAGGAAAGGCTCAATACTATCACAATCAATGTTGAGCGGGCATCAATCATGACTAATCCAATCATGTCATTTAATTTTGTTTAAAAAGATCCTGCTGTGTAACTGTGACCCTAATAGAAGAGGACAGCCAACATCTGGAGTGCCATGAAAACTGTTCAAAGCAGGATGTGTTTGTGTGGGAGAAGTGGCAGAGATGTGGGATGCAAATTTGGGATAAATTAAAGATAAACAGTGCAAAAGCAAATCTTTGCTTCTATCTGAAGTGATTTCAAGGAAAACTAAACACTGGGAAATGCAGATTATGCTTTCGTACACAGCAAGGAAGCTTCAAAAGGCAGTATGTTTGGCAAATGTTTGGTCATTAAGCTTACATGGCATTAAAAAAATGTGAGAAGTCATAAAATGCATTTAAACATGGCAGCTGATCTGAAAATCAAAGTAAATAAAACTTGTCTTGGTCTAATTTACACATGAGAATGACGGCTGGATTTTGTTTTTCCTGAATACTCGAGTTTGGTTGGATGCAAGGGGACATTTTGAGGCAAAAAACAGAGGATAAATCAAGGAATGGAGTAAAAATCTTTGACATTTATACTATACACAAAATGTTTTATTTTAAATCAACTTCACTACTGGATATGAGCCAGTTTGGCTTCTTGGTAAAGTGCTCCATCTCTTTGTTAAGTGGCATGATGGGTCAATTGAAAAAAGACAAATACTGACAACCCCATTGGGGACATATTGCTACCTATGGTAGTGCAGTCAGACATATGGTCAATAAATCGACTAACTTTCCAATCTAGACTAAGACAAGGACAGCAGTCCAATTAAATACCCGAGTTAGAACCATTGTTCAAACCTTAGTGGCATGGAGTGGTCGGTTCCACGATTGTGCAAACAAACAGTTGATTCTGTCTTTTTTCTTGTCTCTATGATTAAAAGCCTAAACATGTCCCAGACTGCTATGTACAGACCAGGCATGTGTGGTGCATTTAAGAACATAGTGAATGTGGGAATTTTAAACACACATTGGTAACTGGTGTTCACACAGGTCTGTTGCTACTCAATATACTAATGCATGTACTCACAGTTGGAGGAGGTTTGGTGTGAAATGTTAAACAGATGCAAATCTTTATTCCAGTAAAGACAAGATTTGGTGTCGTATAATTCCAACTAAGCCAAAACTGCAATTAATTGATGTCTCATCAATGATCAATTTTCAAACAATTGGCACTTCTGTGTTTTGAAAAGAACGCTAACCACGTATCACTACCAACTCTGAGTCCCTGATTTGTCCACTGTTTTAGCTTTAGGCACATGCTCAAACTCTGCATGTTTTGTATATGGAGCCCGAAAATGGACTTAAGAACTTGTGTAGCGACACATGAACGCAAGAGTTTTGAACACAGAGGATTTAAGTGCATTTAAATAGATTTTTTTTAATTAAAAGCAGATGCTCGAATGCACATTTCTTAGCCCAGTTAGAAGCTATTAGGGCTGTAACAATTAGCTCCCAAAAATTCGAGTGTGAATATTCTTAACGTTGAAGATCGCTGATTCACCATCTTTATAAATATAGTAGAGTGCAGTAAAATACTATCTGGGGACGACGTATTTTTATCTCTGAAATGGAGAAAAATGTTGGATTTTAGATTTAAGAATTAAAACAAAACTGAAAGAGCAACGCTACTGTCACTGGAAGTAAACAAATCTTCAAAATAAAGTGTCGGTCAAGCTTCCTGTTTTCAAAGTAAAACTAGCGAGTGCCTAATAAGAATGACGTTGCGCTCCCTGACACAAGTTCTAAAAAACGAAATCAACACCGGAGCTTTAGCTTCAGTGTTTATATTGTTTTGATTAAAGTAACTCTTTAAGAGTTGACGCAATTAACGTAACTCCAGCGGATTCTGAAGCACAGAAATGCGGCCTCGCGCTGATTAACAGCACTGCACAGCCAAAAGATAGATGTAACTAACGTGAATGATCTGATTCTGTTGAAGAAAAAAAAGTGAATTTTTATACCGGATTGGCACCATTATGCAACATTAATAGGGTAAAGTGATGCAGAACGTTGATGGAAAAACTGTGGAGAACATTTCAGAGCTTGCTCTTTAATGATCCAAAACAACTGTGATTTTTATATGTTTGTTGTTTCTATTATTGCTGGACTTAACCAGAAGGTTGTTTAAAAAAAAATAAAAACATTTGTTAATTGACATACTCCATCTCTTTTATCTTAATCTTTGCGTTTTTATTAGTTTTGCTCATTCTGATCTCCAAGGTATAAATGATGGTGATTTAGTACATCTAATTTTAATTTTCATACATACAGCAAAAAGACATGCACATAGCAACAAGGATATTAAAAAGTAAGAATTGTGGTTTAATTTGTGAATTGAATTGGATTGTCACCTATGCAACAATCCACAGCCCTATGCTGCATTAAAAATGCTAACTTCTGCAATGGCAAAAAAGTATAGAAATTAGCAATGTCCTAGAAATTGTCTTCAATAGGGATTCAGGATAAAACCTTTTTCCCCAATTGTGCAACATTAGCATAGCATTAAAAATAATACAAAGATGGGATGACCTAGGTTTCTACTGAGTCTACTCCAAAATGTGGTGTTTAATAAAAAAAATAATGGAACGTTCTTGTAGTCAAACATGAAATCATTCATAGTGCTGGAACATTTCGATTCAAGGTTACTTTTATTTACCTAGAATCTTTCTTCTGGATTGGAAATGTCGCAGACGACTCCAAGAGGGTATCAAGACAATGAACAATCTCAGCTTTCACTCACATTTTGTTTAAAATATTTCGGCAAAAAATGTGCAAGAAAAAGAGATGATGTAAACTTACTAGGTATATAAATAATTTTAAGCTTGACTGTACATGTGCAGTTTGGCATGAAGGTCTAAATGTCTAAATGAATTCCATTTTTGTGGTGTGTGTGCTTGATTATCTGGGTGTGTTTGTATAAATGCTTGGTTTCGTTATCCTACATGCATGTGCACAAGAAGCTGATACTATAGTATTAACTATACTATACTATACTCCTTTTCTTTTTTTGTTCCATCTACTAGAATTAAAGACTATCTTTGTAGTATTAAGGAGGAATACAAATGAAGCCCCTCTTTCAACCACAAGGTATTCTCCTAATGATAATTGCTGGGGTCACTAGTCTTTACAAGCATATCCGTTTTGGGGGTTTACATAAATATACACCTGGAGCTTCCAATTAAAAATGTATTTAACCTTTATTCTCACAGTGAAACTCATGCATCACCAAAAAAGAATGTAATTAGCTTGCAGTTTTTGTTTATCCTGCTGGACAGAAAAAAAGACAAAGAAATATTCTTCTTCTTGACACGAACAACATTTCATCCACAAATGCCATCCTGCAGCTTGACTGATTTCAAATCTTCCCGTTTTCTAAATGTATGCAAACCACACAGTATAGAAGAATGTGAATATGAAGTGCTGATGCTCATTTGAAGATGAGCAGACTCATTTGAATGTGTCTGTTAACTCCACTGAGGATACATTGATTGAGGACATTGAGTTTTGTGTGTAAATAAGGTTTGTTATTGAAATTGAGCACACATTCTCACACACACGTCTATGTATGAGTTACACTTATCTGATTTACTGCTTAATTTATGCAGTACACTGGAGTAAAGAAGTGTGCATAATTGCATAACATCGCTCCTATCTGCCATTGCTGCCATTAACAAAACGACCGGTCCCAGCACCTGCCCTGGTAATAAAAACCTCAGAGATTAATCATAAACTCTCCCTGTTTCAGCCTCGGGGTGATATTTGTCTCAGCGTGTATTTGGACTCCATTCTGTGCTGTAAACACACAAGTCCTCCACAAATGTCCTGTGCCTCAGTACGCACTTAAATGAGGTGGATGATTTGTTTTTTGGTAACAAAGGAGCACATTTTTAATGCCCAGAGGCACAGGTTCTGCTTCAAAATTATGGCTTCATACGTCTTCATTATCTTTTTGAAATCTGACTAAATTAGGTAAAAAAATAGACCCGACAGATGGTCACCTACATGGAGATGCTGCCCAAAATAAACCCCTCCAACTACACATGTCTGCATATCGTCCCACCACTGAATCACAGAGCAATTAATCGCTCTTTATCCTCTGAGCTTGTTTGTTTTTAACCAAAAAAAAAAACATTCGGCTCAACGCTAAAAGGTTAAACACAATGACAACATCAGGACAGTTGCTACTGGCAAACAGCTTCAGCCCTTCTTGCTTGTTATGTAAGTGCTATAACCTTTTTATTATTATTATTGAAAAACTGGGAAAAAAATTCTGTCAAGTCTAAAATGCCAAACAAAACAAAAAAGCTTGAAAAAAGAAAAATTTTTCTCATCGCTTCAACTAATTTCAAAATGATTTCATTGTGTCTTAATAAAGAGCACCTTTGTTGGTCACTTGAAAGGATTCCATGGAGCATTCAGTACAAAACAAGAGCTCAAAATGTTCATTTATATAGCTGTTAAAAAGCAGAGTGCATGCTATGCTGGCATCTATTACACACGAGTACCTGCCAACCCCCTGGTTGGGCAAAAAGATGGTAAGTATTTTTTTTTGTTTTTTTTATTTCCTGTGAGTATTTTTGAATGAAAACAATGTCTTAACAATAACATTTATTCTGTTAGCTGTTAAAAAAGTTCATTGCCCCCTAAAGCTGATGCCTAACCTTACTTTTTTATTCTTGTTCTAAGAGTTGGAGATATTTTTGATGTTAAAACTTTACAAGAGTTGCTTTCCAGGTGAACTCAGTGTTTAGAATCACAGTGGTTGTGTTGAAAGTGTACTAGAATTACTTAAAAAATATTATTTTTGTGTGAACATTGAAACAATATTGCACTAAATTTGACATTATATTTACTGAGAGTGGGAAATACTGGGAAGTAGATTATTGCTCCGAAACAGAGTAATTACAGGGCTAGCATTGCTGATACCGATACTTTTTTCTTTAAATGTTGAATTATAAAAAAAAAAAAAAGAGAAATACACAATTTTAATGTTAATTAAATGTATAATAAAACACAGGACAGATACTTTTAACAAATAAATATTAATTAACTAATTATTACAATTTGAACTGAACATACATCAAATATAGAACATAATAAATAATGCAATAATAACCAGAAGAACACAGTAACTAATCCAAACATTTGTAGAGAAAAGCAAAAATGTAACAAAAATGTGAGTAAAACAGTACCACAAACTTATATATATATATATATTAAGGCAGCAATAAACTGTGTCAAAAGTATTGAAAGTATGGATTTGATCATGCTAGTATCAATACTTTATCTTGGTATCGATACTATCGGTTAGGGATGGGTAGATAAAATCGATTAATCAATCTGAATCAATCTAAGCTTAATAGATCAATAATTGATCCATAAAAGTAAAGATCAATTTAAGGTGTAATGTTAAAGTCTACTAGCTTAAAACTAATGTATGATGGGATTTCCCATAGGACGGCTAATGCTAATGCTGAGTCAACCTAAACATACATGCAACTAAATGTACATCTTTATTTACTCACAGGCATACATTTTCCAAACTATTTTAAGGAAATATCTTCTTAAAGTAATCATTTGTGGTCTGAAACAGTTTTTTGCTCATACTTTCTTCTTCTTCTGGAATAAGGTGTGATGCTATAGTGCGAGCTCCACCTAGTGGCCAAACTGAAAGGCCCTCCAGGAGAGGCAGAACAATCTTTGGAGCTTCTCCGTTTGAGAATCCATGTAATACTGTATGGTATTAACAATCTCATTATAATTTCACGAATAAATTTTACAGTATGTGAACTGTATCACATTGATATATATATATCTTCAAAACATACATATATTATTAATGTATTTCTAAACAAATGTGTGAACTCAAAATTGATTATAATCGATTTCATTGAAAAAAAAAAAAAATTAGGATCAAAATCGCTCCACGCTCTGATGAATCAAATTGAATTGATTCTGAAAATGATTGGCCAAACCTCCCCCTACTATTGATAATCGGATCAATACGCCCAACTCCTAGTATTTACTCTGGATCACTTTGCATTAGAAGATTTCTATGTATGAGCCTTAAATTGATCAAAAAAGTACTAGAAAATAATCATTGATCAAATGCAATCAAGCAAAAAGAAAAAAAAACTAACTTGCAAATGTTTTTATGAGCTAATTTATCTTTAGACAAAAAATGTACTGTAATTAAAAAAAAAAAAATAAATAAATAAATCAAAATTTTAAACAACTTTTACCCAAAAAATCTAGTTTCCTTCTAACAACGGCATATACAAGTTAATAAAAGCTGGCCAGAATCAGTACAAATGAGGGCAGAGTGAACCTGACTGGAGGCAAGGGCACAATGACTCAGCGGCGGTGGCTCCAGCAGCCACCCTTAATAAGTCACTGTGAGTGCAGGACTGAGGGGATTGACAGTATGGGGCTGCTGACTTGTGGGTATTACCTCAGCGGGGCTAATTACACTATTAGAGTCTGTCTGTTGGCTTCAATTCTGCTGACCAACATGTACAAAAAACAAGCCAACACACAATCTCAGCCTCTATAGAGTTTGTTCGAAAAAAAAAGACTGTGGGGTACATGGCAATATTGTTGCACTTTGTTGTAAAAAAAACATTATTTCATATGTCAAATCAGTGTTGCTGCTTTAGTCAAACAAAATAATATGGTTTTTTATGTAAAATTTACTTTAAATTGACAAACCAGATCTTTAAATGTGCATTCACACCGAACGCGATTTGCGCGGCAGAGGCGGCCAGCTCCAATGTTAATCAATGGTACAGGCGCGCTCTGAGGCGGATTGAAGCCTTGCGGCGCGATATGAGTGACCGGCGTGGCGTGAAAGTCCGCCAGCATCTTGATTTGAGCAAAGACGTGCAAATTGGGCAACACGGTCAAAATGTAAATAACTGAAGTTTGACACGTCGCCATGTCGCATCAGCCAATCAGGAACTCAGCTTTAGGCACGTGACATTTTCAGTGACTCGATCAGCGGGTAGAATTCTAGTCCAAAGCGAGTGTTTTTGTCCAGAACTTTAATCTTTTTCCTTTACACATTTAAGCTGCAGGTTTACAGAGCTCATCCAGCTGCTTTTGGGTCAAGGCGGGATACACTCTGGACAGATCGGAGACTTTCACTCCCGCGGCGGAGCTCACTCACTCGATATGCCAGCAGACATAAAGACACTGCGGGTGCTTCCAGCTTGGGTCTCATCAAGATTATACAAAGGAAAAAGGTCTCCTAGTTTTATTTTATTTTATTTTTTGATAGGGGGCGAGCAGCAATTTCGCTACGAGGCGAAAGAGGGACGGGGCACGCTAATTTGTTGCGCGAATCACGTTCTGTGTGAAAACACCTTTAGAAAACACAAATTCAGAAAATGCATTAAACATGCACGTCAACTAACTAAACCTTGATGTTTTCCCTTAACACCCACTTTTATAAATCCCAGCAAGGCCTGTCCCAGAGGAGCACATCTCAGCCTCAAACTCTTACAGACAAAGTGAGGTAAAATGAATTTAGCCCACCAAGGATCTGCTATCAAGGCCGCCTGCTGAGAGTGGAAAAAGGGAGCAAAAGATGCACATAGATTTGTCTGACTTCTACCTGTGGAGACAGTCAGGGTCAGAAAGCTGGGTAAGAAGTTTTTTCTTCATGTAATAAAAAAATACCTTGGTTTGACAGGGACTTAAGATGTTTGAGAAAAAGATAAAGAAAAGGCTACGCAATTGATTAAAATAAAAGATGTGGGTCAGTAATAAATGGCTGTACCTAGTCCAAACTGTACATAGAGCTCTGGCAGAATTTTACATACACTTACTAAAAAAATATGTAATGTAGCAACATTTTTTAATCATTCTCTTTACATTATAAGTCACTCACATGTAGCTGAACTTACATGGTTAACAAATTATGAAATAATACAAAAATCTAAAAAACACTAAACCTAGTCTTCGCACAAAATAGAAATATTGTTAATTAATGAATAAATGATAGCCATAGTAGTACATAAAGTCTACAATGCATGAATAACATACAATGTCTGGTTTTTGATATGCAAATTAGACTAGAAGCATTTTGGTTTATTTGTTTGTTTGTTTTTTTAATGTCGATAAAATGTGAAGTTTCTTTATCATACTTTCTGTCACAACAGAAAATATGCAATAAACCAAACACTAAATCAACTTTTTTGGCCGTTGACCTCTAAAAAGGATGCTTTAAAAGTCCTGTCTGTAGGTCATTACCACATATTTGACTATTCAAAAATAAACTTGTTTAATTCCAGAAATTATTGCCTAAAGCTGTCTGTGTGCTGCTCCCTACCGGTTTGAAAGGAGGTATTACAGTTGAAATTTGTGATTGGTAAACTGGTTTCAGCCCCACATTATTTCAGGAGTTTCATGTCATCATGCTATGCAGCTCAAGTACAAAAGCCCCGCCCATCTCTTAATCTGATTGGTTGTTATTGTGTTAGCTTTAGCATGACTCGTATGTGTTTTGCTTTCAGTTGTCAAAAATGTACTGACTTGCACAACTTTCCAGTGGACTTGGAAGTTAGGGAACAGAGGTTGAGTGCAATTGACATTGAATCCAGCCAACTCCATCCTGGTGATAGATTTGTAATGAACCTTTCACTCTGGATTGTTTGCTTAATCATTAGCCTTTATTAGCTTAGGATGCTAGTGTCATTTTATCACTCAGACACAGGTCCCCTTTGGTCTGGACCATGAGCGCCTGCCTCAGGAGAAGGTGGATTAGGAAAATCATCAACTTCCACAGAAAGTTCTTCAGACAAACTGGCATCACTTTGCTCGGTACCACTCTCCAGACTGAAGACCCAGAGTGACTACGATACTTCAAGCTAACCTCACTGTCACTATCAATCACAGTTCCAATCCACACCTCCACCTCTCAGCTCAAATCTGGGCAGGGAGTGGAGTCAGCCTTCAACTGTCCTGCTGTGTTACCCTTTAAGGTAAAAATTATTTAGTGTAAAATGCAAACACTGTCAATTAAGTTAGTGATACAATGATGTCAGTACAAAACAAGAAAAGAGAAAACCACATAGGTGAGGTTCTTGCTTATAAAGAGAAAAGAAAAAGAAAAATACAATTGTGTTTTGTTTTAGTTGTTTCCATTTTTTACTTGGCCAACTTGCATGAGTTTCTCCCCAATCTCAACTTTACAAGTACAGGCCAGACTGTAATCTTGTGAAACTGTGAAAAAAAGGATCTAAGCTGAGATACTAATGCATTACTATGTGTTAGTGTCTGCATGAACAGAAAATATATATATTAAATATGTATTTAAATCGATTTTTAAAAGATAAAGGAATGTAAATACCACAATTTTGCACTAATGACGACATTTTACCTGTTTTATAAACTAAACAAAAACACATTTAAATGATAAAAAATATTTTTTTCTACCATTCAATGGTAAATATTGAAAACTATTTTTTTGCTGTGAAAATGAACTCGGCTGTTTCTGGACTGAAGAAAGGAGGCTTTGAAAAACATTGGCAGCAAGGTTGTTAATGAAGGACGGTGTTGTTCTAACTATTTTCCACAGCTTTCAAAGCTGTATTAAGACAAAATAGCCACTAGCTACAACACTCATTATGTGAGCAGGGAATCATTTTTTCTCCAAATTAGCAAAAGTAGCAGCGTATAAAACATGACGCCCTCACAAAAATTTAAGTTGATTACCCACTAAATTACTAGTCATTTTACAGAAGACGCTGTTTAGACAGGAAGGAGCACTTTTGCTCAAGGGGACCAGAGGTGAACAACTCTGGTTGACAAGATTAACTAACCTGAGTCACCTCATTAACAAACAGTAGTCCATTTTAGACCATAGGTTATAGTGCCATCAACAGATATGGCAACAATAAAGGGCCCTCATTTCACCCTAAACAGAGCTTGGAAGGAAGAGAATTGCCGTTATTGGGACGGATACATTAATAGAAAGGCCAGACAGTGACATTACGCCGTCCAGGCTGGACTCGGGAGACAGCCATGTTAAATACCATCTCCGGGAGCACAAATGGCAGGGACTTTGTGGCGACGTTAGGGAGTATGTCTTTGTTTCTGCGATTCCCTTTGCTTTGAAATGTCCGTGTGGGAGTCTGTACCTGTGCCTTGAACTGAAAGTACACTAGCAAGAAGAAAAGGATGCTGTGCGCAGAGCACATCAGAAGAGAAAAGGAACATAGGCCACGCACCTAATTATCCATCACAAGCAAAACAAAGCAGTGCTGTTGTAGAATTGCTTCTGTAGCAAAAAAAAGCGACATTAGGCCAGTGTTCAAGAAATCATCAAGCTTTAAACAGCTAATTTTAGGTTTTCTTATATCTGTACATCCAAAAAGTCTGAGGTTGAATTAATTTAGAATTGGAAAAATACATATAATGGTTTAAATGCATCAGAAATGATGCAGACATGGTTCTGCTGTGACAGTGAAGCCAGAAAAATCAGATACAATTAAAACATGTGAGTGAGCAGACCTGATTTGCTCAAAAAAATATCCCCTAAAGATAACTATTAAAGATAACTACACCCTTTCTCTTGAAACAGGAAAAAGGAAACTGGGGGGTTTGCACACATTTGTAGGCATTTATTTGTGTCAGATTAAATCTAAATTAAGTCATAAAGAATAGCTAGTCATCATTTTTCAAAACGAGGCAAGTCTTAACTCAAAGAAAGAACGGAACTAAATCCAGCTGAATGGCCAAGTGGTTATGTATTTGTTTGGGTCCGGGTGATCATTGGCTCAAATCCGTACAAAAAGAATAAAAATAGGACCTGATGACTCCCTGCTGGTCACTCAGAGTTCAGGATAGAACTGAGAAGGTGAAAATCAAACAGTTTTCAAGTCAAGCAGTGACTCTAGCTCACAAACACCCCCCACCAAAAAAAAAGCTAAAAAATGTGGTTCCTTAGAACATTTTAGCATCCTTCAATTGACCATAAACATTTTAAAAAATCTATTGATCTCTAAATTGCATTTGACACAAAGCCAAAAGTGCCCAGTTCCTTTAAATTGAAAATGTTCTAGCTATTGTAGGGGTTCTAAAGTAGTAAAGATATTCTATAATTCTTCATCATGTTGAGAACTTTTACATTTTTAGGCTTCTAGATTAGTGGAATAAATGTTGTTATAGATAAATAAAAAACTGAAGTAAAAATAAAGGTACACTTCATGGATTTACATTTTTTTGAATAACTATAAATATATATATTTAGGCACACATCC
>NC_050524.1:17421154-17429795 GCF_002922805.2 Oryzias melastigma | reverse complement strand
TATAAGCATCTTACTAATGCTTATTAATATCTTATTAATACTTAACAAGCACACCTTAATATAAAGCGTTACCAACCGCTTAATAAGATTTAAAATCTTAGCAATGTATGCATTGACATGTACCTATTCTGAAGGAAAGTGGGCCGCCAGACGTGCTTCTCACCAACATGGCTAAGAAGAGCAGAAGCGCCCAGACTGTGAGCATCTTCTATGACTCCTCATGGGTCCTGCCCCGGGTGTGCCCCTGTCACAGCCACCTGAAAAACATACGCATTCAGTCATTTACATTTGTACAGCGGTTGACACAGTAAAAACAAAAAAAAACACACAAGTCAAACCCACAGAGATACATCCTTGTTTTGTTCCAATAGTGAAACTTTTAAAAGCAAGTTTCGCGTTCAATTTCTGTACTGCAGGATCTGAGTTATTTATATTTGCATGTGTATGTTATTTGTTAGGATTCTAATTACTATAATCATTTAATTTAATTACATATATCATTTATGTAATTGAGGTTTCAAAAAGACCCTGATTTGCATGGAGTGAAAGGCATTTTCCAGATAATAACATTGCCCTTCCGTCTCATGCAGAGACACAATCAAAGAATTGTTAGCGCTAATGTCAAATATTTATTACATGCACTAACATGCTGTATACTTTGTGAAAACAAGCTTATTTATACACAGTGATTAGATTTAAATGTTTGATAGACTACTCCAGTTTCACTTAGAATAAACCTTAAAGATATGTGCTGCAGAGCAAAACTTCCCATTCCATAATTTCCTAAATGGGCATTATTAGATCAAGACATGTTGTCTGTAGAAGCCACTGAAGTTAATTAGATTTTTGTTCACATTCAGTTAAGTAGCCTGGAATGATCTGGCATTGGAGGTTGTTTGACATGAAGCATTATGTTGCTGAAACGAGCCATAAGGAAATTGGTGCATGAGGTTCATAAGAAGGTCAAGGTAGCAAGGCACTAGAGTATAAGCTATTCCCAAACAACATCAAACTTTAACCTAAAAATCAGGTTAAACAAGTAAATTAAAAAAAAAAAAAAAAAAAAAAAAAAAACTTCACTGACTAACCCTAAGAATAACCAAGGAAAGAAAGCTACAGATAAAAAAAAACAAAGAAAAAAGAAAAAAAAAAAAACAGGACTCTCTCCTGATGTTTATGCATAAAGAAACTCTTAAAGTAGGTTTTCTGTCAAGTGGTTAACCCACTTAAATAGGTCCACTTATAAGGAGTCAGCACTCTACATGTCTGCTAAATGGTTGCTTGATTTGTCGAGTATTGAATCCTTACACACTGAAGAGTCGTGTCACTAAAGTTCTTTTTTTTCCCTCAACTGACTATAAAAATGTGCATCGCTCAGTAAAGTAGGAAACACATTTCTCCTGAGATGTTAAAGAGAAAACTGGCAACCCTTTTTCAAATTGAACAATAAAGTACATGATGTATCAAATAAATGCAATATTTTAGGTAGTGTTTTAACAATGTCTTGCAATCTTAACAAAGTTTAGAAACAGGAAAAAAAGATTTTGTCTTTCATTTAAAAGAAGGACAATTACATCCTTAGTGATGATTATTTGTCTTGTTGAGCGTAAAATCTGGCAGCTGTTTGGTAAAAGCTTTCTCATATTAACATGAATGTGCAAAAGCCAAAAATAGGCCAAAATATACAAAATCATGTTTTATCCTTATCATGTGCTGTCAGGATTTTGTTATACAAAGTCTTGCCATCATTTATCATTTTTAGCTTGTAAACAAAGAAAACCACAAGTTTGGATTTTTTTCTGCTTTTGACCACCTGTTTTCATAATTTTGTTAAACCTAGAGAGCCTAGAACTCAACTGTACACGTGTCTAAACAATGACCCGTCAACTGTCCTTCATGACCTACAGTCCCCATAAGGTCAGTGACCAGTAATGGTCCTCATAATACAACAAAAACAGGTACAAATGCTAATTTCCATTCGATAAACACTTGGTCTCTTTTTAGATGAAAATTTCTCTATTGACTACTAGTTCAATTCTTGTTTTAGCAAAGCTGGTAATTTTAGTTTGAGAATTCCAGCTAAAGGAATGGGTGGATTTAAGGATACTGTGGTCATATTGTGAATGCATGCGGTTTTCCCTTTATGCCAAGAGTAGCTAGTGCAGCCAGAGTGAATACTTGGCCCTAAAAATTCAAATTCAAGTAAAATTTCTTATTTATTAACTAGCGAAAAAAATACTTTTTAGACACATCGTCCCAAAAATAGTCAAGGATAGAAATTGTTAAGCAACACTTTCAACATTCCAAAGTGTAGTCCAACTAAAAAAAAAAAAGGTGGTTTGTTTATATACAAAATAGAAAGGAAGTGAATAAAAATTGTCACCAATGTGAATTTCAGTATATTTCCAGGTCCCATTCAGTGAGACTTTTAGAAAATAATTTGGAGATTTATGGTAAACTCGTATTTAAATAAGAAACCAATGTTTCCCTTAAACAATAATCACTGGTCGTATCTCAACATAACATAAGTAGAGTTTTGTTCTAAGAAATAACCATGACGGACAATTTCTTTGAAAGATTCATCTTTTTATTTTATGTTTTTTAGAATAATTATAGAAACATACAATAAATAAACTTGGACTTCAACAAAATGTAAAACAAAAAGGGTGACAACGTGGATAACTTTTAAAAAGGATGATTAACTTAAATGAAGACAGCTGTGGGTAATTAACAGCTTGAACCTGATGTGTGTGTGTGTGTGTGTGAAAGACAGAGGGAAAACAAAACCTGAGAACAGAACATGACAAGAACCAAGAAAACATCTAAAAACAAACTAAACAACAGTGCAGTCGTCACAGCATTAGGGTCATGCACGTATTGTTTAGTGTAGGATGCTAAATTTAACATAATTTTAGGCTGTAGTTGACAATTTGATGCTTTAATTATAAAACGACTCCAGCTTGCTGTATAATTTTATCTGTCAATTTATACAAGCATGTGAAGAAGTCATTCTGCATGCATGTAACTGTAATTTATTTTTTAATTAAATATGTTTAAAAAGATTGAATAAGAAATGAAGCATGATCATCTTTATTACAGCAGGCAGTCTTTAAGAGGGAACGGAGAGAACAAATCACATCCAGGGACACGTTTATAGGTTTGGTGTAACAACCTAAAAAGTTTTGTTTGTTCCCGTTACTTTGGCAGAGATGTGTTCTGGACATTAAGTTATCATCATGTGGGGGTCTGTAGCCTTACAACCACTTTGCTGAGATCTGATGGGTTCCACAGCATCAAACATTTATAGGAAGCTGATTTATCACAAGCACAATGTTATTTATTATTTATCTATTTCATTACTAAATCATGCATGTTGTCCCCCAAATATAGTGTGAACTCCTATGAAATCCATCCATCCAATAAAAATATAAAAATTCATTATAATGATTGTAATCCAATATAATTATTTCATATTTAGCAAATGATGTAAAGATTAAAAATAATGTATTTTTACAAAAGTGGACAGTTGAATTACTTGCACAAATAAAGAAATACAGAGTAAAATGTACATCAAAAATGCAAATTGAGAACATTTGTGAAAACACATCATTTTTATTAATAAAAAAAGGTTTAAATTCTAAATTCACATGAAAAACCAATACCTAAAAACTATTGCTCACTTAGATCAGTTATTAAAATATGCAACTATTTATTAATTTGTAATTCATCATATTTAATGCGTGAACCAATTGGTTAATTTGATTTTTAACAGTAATTAATATATATTTTTTTCATATTAAATTTAAAATTTTAGACCATTGGTATTCCTTTTTTAACATTGTTCAACCAAACGTTTTTGTTAAATTGTGTAATATGATTTAGTAATGGTATTGTATGGTAACATTATCTTGAAGTCACAAGATAATTAACCTGAAATTGATTACAAATCAAACTCGTATGTATTGTAAATGTAAATTAAAAACAATGAACACAACATATGCTTTTTTGGAAAGTTTAAGACTGCCAATCCACATAGCTTTTACATCAGCAGTGCTCGTATTTTTACCTTTAACAGGCCTGTTCACATTGGGTCAAACTGAATTAAAGGAACAAGACATTTTTTGTTAGTTTTTGTTCTTGTGCCGGGACAAAACTAATAAACATATGAGCGCTGTGACATGTCATGCAGTCATGACAAGATGTTCTACACTTCAAGTTTGAATTGTCGAATAATAAAAAGAATATATTTAGAGTTCAGGCTTACCTGATTCAGTAACAATGGCACACTGCGTTTGAATAGCTGGCAGCTTTAGGGGTAAACTATAACCCAAAAATAACATAAGAAAAACTGGTTCTAACATGTCTAAAGAAGCTTTAACTTGTCAGTGTCAATGCACGCTTACATGTTACACCAGCCTTTGCTGCCTAAATCACCACTGAATAGAGACAATAGCCTTGTCAAGCTTTAGACTGATGGTGCACTCTGAAGCACTAATAGCTCCTCTGTGAAATCAGCCCTTTCATATTAGAGTTCAAGACAAATTCCAATTTGCTCAGTTCAGGGGTAAAATAAAAGTTGAGTTGAATGATTGTCCTCATTTTTCAGCACTTTAAGTCCATCATATCAACTCTAGTTAAGTTTCTCATTTGTGTGACACAAACAGAAAATGATTCGTTTCTCTGCTCCTCCGCTGGCACAGAACTGGGTTGGGAAAATATGTACATCACAACTCAAAAGACGGCATATATTTATTTATATGAAAGAAAAATGACAGTGATAACTTTGAAATATTGCATATATACTGTAAAAAGGCCTCCAATAATACTACACAGACAGTCCCATTGACTAAGCAGGGGCAGACAGATATTTCTCATAATACTGTGTCCACATTGACTTTTAATTAAAACCCATAAAAGGGGAGGTCATTTTCTAAACTGCAATGTCTTGATTTATATCAAAATAATTGACACAATTCAAGTCCTTAAATGTAGTTGTGATAAATGGCTTCAAATGTTAAAAAAACACTGATTTTCTTTGAAGACTCAGACTGTCTGGGACCAATACAATTTCTTGTTATAATGGGGTACCCTCTGGCTCCCTGAATTCTTTTGTTCAGCTGAGCTCCAGTATACCTAGTCTACTGAAGATTTGCTCTAAGGTGGTTGGCACACCTGTAGGGTTAGGCTTTTTTCAGCTGCGGCCCCAAACACACCCTAAGGCTCACAATGAGAGTGAGTTAAAAGTCCACCTCGTCTCTTTCAAAGGAAGAACCTGTCTGCCTCGTGCAGAAAAAATACAAACATTTTCAGTCCTCAATCCATCTCTCAGCTCAATGCTTTAAAACTGCATCTCGACTTAACAATGAATTTTTCACATAAATTATGCACTTTCTGAGGCAATAAAGTACAATACTTAACATAAGGTCGGCATCATTTCAACCATTTTTGTTTTTGACATTCTCAGGAATAATTCATGAGTTCAGAATTTACTGAGAGGTGTGCTGAAACCTATTGCCTATCATATTACCAAAAAGTTACTCTTGATTTTATAAAGCTAATTGGCCAACATGGTTTTTGAAACAAAAATACACATACAATACAAAAACCATGACTATCTGCTGTAGAGGTCACTATATAGCATAATGTCTTAATCCTTTTTTATCACTTTCACCGTTCCAACTTCTAACACCCAGCCTTGTTGGCAACACGTACAAAAAAATACTGATACAGCTAAAACAAATGTTTTAGTAGTACATTTTAAGTAACACATAGAAAAATACAGAATCACACCACTAAATGTTAGCGTATTATCGTAAATATGCTAACACTAAGCGTTAGCGTATTTACTATAATGCCCAACCTTGTTTGCAACACAAAAAATGACTGATACCACTAAAACAAACATTACTGTGACTATACTAACTCTCAACCTTTTTAGTAACTCATAAAAAACAAAGTCTGACATCGCTAGACGTTAGCTTAGTTAGCGTACTTACAAAAATACCCAACATTGTTTGCAACACATAAAATGACTGATACCACTAACGCAAACATTACTGTAACTATGCTAACTCTCAACCTTTTTAGTAACTCATAAAAAACAAAGTCTGACATCGCTAGACGTTAGCTTAGTTAGCGTACTTACAAAAATACCTAACATTGTTTGCAACACACAAAATGACTGATACCACTAACGCAAACATTACTGTAACTATGCTAACTCTCAACCTTTTTAGTAACACATAAAAAAAATCCAGTCTGACATTGATACATGTTAGCCGCATTAGCGTATTAACAATAATACCCAACCTCGTTTGCAACAAGTAAAAGAAAACACTGATACAGCTAAAACATACGTTGGTGTGAAACATTTTTGTAACACATTCTTAGTAACACATACACAATAAAGAACACCGATACATGTTAGCATATTGTTGTAAATACGCTAACGCTTAGTGTTACCCAACCTGCAACAAGTACAAAAATCATTACTGTGACTATGCTAAGTCTCAACCTTTTTAGTTACATATAAAAAAATAGTCTGACATCACTACACATTAGCAGCGTTAGCATATTTACAATGATACCCAACCTGCAACAAGTAAAAAAAAAAAAAAAACTGATACAGCGAAAAAAAAACGTCACTGTGACAATGCTAACGCTCAACCTTTTAAGTAACACATAAAAAAACAGTTGGAACACGTCTACATGTAAGCCATGTTAGCATATTTACAATAATACACAATGTTGCTTGAAACTTTTTAAAACAAATAGACTGAAATGAATTTTTTGACAGAGCACTGTGTTCCTCTCAAAATTGCTTCAATGAAACCATAAATTGAGTTAATTGATATGCAAGTCACTTCAGGTTAGAGGACGCAAAGTTGATATTCGAAAAAAATCAAGGCTCTTGAGAGCGTTATATAGTGAGTAAAATATGGTACATTTGGATAATAGTCCGAGTACATTTCTTTCTTTGCATAAAATTACTTTGTAATTTCAAGCATCGGCATTAATTAATTCACAACTGATCAACACCGCTGAGGCCTGAGCACACACTCACAATCCTGAGCGTAACGGTGTTTTCGCTTTGTCAATGAGGCTCCGCAAGAGCGGATCAACAACTGTCACAACAGGTTGGTCTGACAGCTGTCTGGCTTGTCAAAGCAACACTTGACACAATTCAAATGTCAAAACTGTCAAAGCCACATCAAAGACTCTATTAATTCAGCTGAAAATGGACCTACAAGCTGATGGTTTGAACCAAATGTGAGTCGGATGCATAATGAGACTTGGGTATCAGCATAAATTCACGTTCTGCTGAATTGGGAATTATCTAAAATAGCATTACAGCACTGCAAATCACTTTTAATGAGTAAAAACAGTGGAATGATGTAAGCTCCAAGAGGATTTTTAACATCACGAGCTGTTAACCTGTATTTGAAGTAAGGTGATTACAGAAAAAAAAATCTCAAACTGATCCTGATTAAATACCATTTTTTCATAACATCAAAGTATCAGAATTGTATAATTGTCTGTATCAAGATGGCCTGAAGAGATAATTTGTCCTCTCAATATTTTTGGATTGAGGTTTCATTGATCATTCCTCAAGCGACTGGAAATGTTTCAACAGGATAAAAGGATGATGAACTCAGCAGAGACTGAAGGACACATTTAGCAGTGACTGTTTTAAATATAGGCCAACCCTTAAATTGTTTGGGTGATACTTTGAATTTATTATCTGCTGTTTGTGAGTACTCCTCAAAATATGACAGACATCAGTTGTCCTCAGCAAAAGGGCAAACACTGTACAGCCAGTCCTATCGGGGGAGGATAATGAGCTGACGTCTTCAAGAGGTAGTCAATAAACTGAATGTTAAGAAAGTCAAAGTTCTGATTTCCACAAGTGCAAAGTATGCAGTAAAACAAAAAGAAACTAAAATTCTAATAAAGTAACACAATGCTCACAGTTAACTCAGAAACACGTTCAAGCAACCACCTTGATGAAAAGTCTTTAAGTATGTTCACACCTTGTACATGGCTTATACAGTCAAAACTCTTGCATTCAGGTGTTGCTACACAAGTTTTATAGTCCATTTTTGGGTTCTACATGATAAACGCGTGACCACTGAAGGCGCGTCAAAAGTTAAACCAGTTGAACTTTGACCAATCAGGGACTCTGATTTTGTAGTGAAGCATGGGTAGTGTACTTTTCAAAATACAGAAGTGTCAACTGTCTAAAAAATGATCATGAAGGAGTAATTAACAATTATGGTTTGTGCCCATCTGGACATATGTGACACTAAGTTATTCATTTATTGGAATAAATGATAAATGGTGTATATTTGCAGAGGCGCTTTTCTACCTTCATTGAAGGCCCAAAGCGCTTTACAGCCCTAGTCCGATTCATTTGGTGTCAGGATGGCGGATGAAGGACCCAAACGCAGGAGACCACGCTTGGTGAAAGGAACTTAAAACATTTAATAAAGTAACCAAAGCATGACAAAGACCCATGGAGAAATAAAAATGGTGACTGAACAAAGCAGATGATCTGACAAGTATGAACTGAAAACCACACATTTAAATAAGGTGAGGGCAATTAACTAAAAAGAAAACAGCTGTGAATCATGATTAACCTGGG
>NC_050524.1:17415773-17420186 GCF_002922805.2 Oryzias melastigma | reverse complement strand
GAGTTTGAGAATTTAGAGTCCAGTGACTCTAAGTTCAGGTTCGAACTCTAAATTTGTTGAACCTGCTTCTTGAAACGGGCCCCTGGATCTGGTGTTTCTGACAGGGAAACATGACCAAAAACAAACCAAACAAAGCCACAGAACCCTTATAGTACCCCTCCCAAAAGGGGCAGATCCCAGATGTCCAAAAAACGAGTGGGAGGGGGCGTGGAAGGACAAAACAACAATTTTCAAAACGATTGGGTGGCTGCAGCTAATCTCGTAGATTCTGCCAATGCCTCCCCATTAATCAGTGGTAGTTGTATATGTGACCGCAGCAATGGGCATCATGTTCTTTTCACCAGAAGTTTCTCCATTAGCTTTAATAACAGTGTTTTCTGTAATCAGAAAAATTATAAATCCCAGGTGATCTTTGTACACTAGAGTGGCTCTGGCACATCCCTTGCCGGAGCTATTTTATCTTCTTAATGAAAAAGATTTTAGTCATTTATTTTGTTCATGCTCAAATCCCCTACAGGTCCCCATGATATTCTGCTTTTCTGTAATCTCGCTAATGGAAAAACTAAATCTCTGGCTTCAGTAAGTAGTGCCTCTATGATGGGATGTCTGACACCTTTTTTTCTGATAAAAGCCGCATTACAAAGGCTAAATTTATGTAATATTTTGATGCCAAAGTAACCCCAGCCTACGAATCCCCTTTGTATGACTTTTGATCCAATTTGAAAGGTTTAAAGATAAAAAAAAAAGAATCCAATTCAAGCAACTATTGGCCTGGATTCAATTAAAACAAGTTGAACTGAAGTAGGATTTTTTTGATGATTCACTAAAGTGCTCTTTTCTTTACATAAAATCATAATCTCAAGATATTTTAAAAATATAAAAACTTCCAGAGGTCGAAAGATCCAGTTAAAACTATTTTTTGTGTGTTATTTGAAACCACACATGCTAATTTTATCCGACTGGAGCTTAGGTAAGCAGGCCTGCACAAAAAGCAATGATTTAGTGGTAATAATGACCGAAATCTCAGATTTAAGGGGCTCAAAAGGTTTTCCAAGAGTACCACTTTCTGGGTCTGTAAGGAGAAAAGAAGTACACAAATATCCATTTGTGTTTGGCAGGCCCAGCTGGTGTAACATGTGCAGAACTGAAGTACTTACCACTATTGAGTCAAACTGATGTTAGGGGGCTAATGCGGCCTGCTTTTTAGAGAGCTCTCTTTGCACAACCCTGACCTGCACTTATGCTCTGCAACAAGAAACCTCTTGAAAGTGTGATGCTTTCCACAGCAGGTGGGCTAACCAGAACCAATGGAAGCAGTTTGACCTATATATGCTGTGTCCTGATTTAGGGGCTGAATCCTTTAAAGGTTGAATTTGAAGTCTGGTTGCGTCACAGCAACGTGATGAAGGCTGTCCCATTTTGACAGCTGTCTTGGAGGGTTTCCTTTTTTTTTTCCTGGCCACAAGTGATACTGGGAACTTTTTTAAGAGATGGTGCCACTCATCACGGGGTTATAAGTGTATGAGGACAGAATTTTACATGTTAAAGATTGCTATTGGAACATCATTACAGGGAGTTTGCTCATTTTAACCTGCAGCAAAGGCGGAAAAGACCAAGGGACCAGAAAAATGTGATGAGCTCTCTGAAAAAAAAATCTTTTTACAGCATTTTTCTGATGATGGAGGACATACAGTATGTAAAAGTTTAGCGATGGGGAGGGAAAGGGGGGCGGGGTTGCTCCACGTTACCACCCACAACTCAGAGGCGAAAGTCTAACGAACTACTGCCACTCTACAGAAAACGTCCTAGAAAATGACACATTTTTTGTTTGTTTTTTTACGAAAACAACATAATCATAATTAAAAGATCACTGGAAACTCTTTCACAATAAATCAAAAGATGGTTGGAGTGGGACTTTAAAGAAACATGACATTTGTAGCACGTTATTCAGTTCCTGTCCAATCAAATCTCCCATCAGACCTTGACTTTTTTTATTTATTTGCAATGTATGAGTTGTTTTCTGTAGAAACATTATTCATATGCACATATAATAACAGCTCAAGCCATTTTTAGTGAATTTCTGAGGGTCACTCAAGCTTCAGCTAATAGAAAATCACTTCCTCATCTTCAATGTTTATATTCATTTATCTACCACAGTTTTAGTTTTTTACTTGAAAAATATTTGCTTTTGGGGGTTATTGAGTGGAACAGTTTGCTTTGCTTTAAAGGGCTAAATTGTAGTAGTTTACAGTCGTTATAAGAGAATCCTAAATTATTTACCGAAGCAAATGAAGCAAAAATACAACTCCTGAACACGCATTATCTTTAATAGAGTTTTCAAAAATGTTCCTAAAAGTACAGAGGAAAAAAGCCTTCTATCTGAAGTCAGAACATTAGGATACCCTCACTAACACACAAACCATTAATCAATGAATGCAGTCATTTACTCCATTCACTCTACATCTACTTACAACAGGTATGGAACATGAATAGAGCAGATTCTATTCAATGATAGCAGCCCTAACTAACACTTATTGGTGCAGATGTGAAATGGTCAGGAAAAAAAAAAAAAAGAAAAAAGACATGGATTTTATTTTTGCTGCGCTGCAGCAGATAAATCATCATAAATGGGATCAGGCAGAAAGTGGATTTTTTTAGAAGTTTGAAAAAAAAAGGAACAATGCAGAGAGATTGATTTTTAAGTAAAAAAAAGGTGGGCTTTGCAAGTCAAATCCTGTATGTGGTACTTAAGACTAAAGGCTTTCTCCACATGATGCATGTCAAAAAACTGTTTTAGACTCTTCATATCCAACCAGTGTTTTTGTTTTTTTATTTCTTTTTTTTTTCAACTTTTATATGCAACCTACTCCCTGAAAACCCCTAAAAAAACTTGAAATGTTCTACATCCTATTAGATTTTGTAAAGAGTACGATCTATAAGCTTAACCAACACTCCAGAGACCTCCCTAAAGGACACCTCACTTCTAAGCACAAGAAGAGGCATCAAGGTCTCAGTCCTGAAGCCACTTTTCCATTCATTGCAGGTGCATGCAGGACCACCGGGACCTCTGCTCAGGCAGAAGTCAGAGTCCGTCTCCTGATGATAGCTTGTCTAGTACAGGTGCACTCAGGTGCATCCTGCAGTACAGAGACCTGATCTGTACACAGAGAATGAAGAAAAGTTTCATAGTTGAGATTTCTGTTGATCCTTCTTTACAAGCTGAATGTAGAATGAAGAATTAATGCTCACTTCAATTCTAGGGCTTTTTGAATACAATTCTTCCCATAGAAAAAAAATATACATTACAAATATATATGTTTTTTTAGTTAAAAATTAGTTTATTCATAACTTTCCTCTTGTGTTAAAGGGTCGGTTTCAACCCATGTCGTAAACAAGCTTTAAAATAGAGTAAAAACAGAAAGTTAGTTTTGTCATCTCTTGGTTATCTTGTTAGGCTTCCTTATCGATGGAAATGTTTTCTGTAGATCTCTGGGTGTTTAAAAAAATAACTATCCCTCTAGATTTCAATAAAAACAACCTCAAAAAAATCATATAAATAAAAAAAAAGTTTGGGGGTTTAGAACACATTTCTGAAATAAATTTGTTGCAAATTAATTTTTGGAACTTCTAACGTGTTACGTGTTACAGTTTTGACCCATACATATTTTCTTCAAGAACATGGAAAAAAATATATATTTTTATCATCAATTCCAAACCCGCTGGAACACAAACAACCAACAAAGCAAACAAATCAAAATGGCATTCACTTCCATTTTCCAAAAGTATTAAAATCAGTCTTTGTGTGTCTTGACTTTAAAGCGTCTCTTTATTTTGCTTTTTTGCAACTAAATTGGACAGATGAGCGTCTCCTGAAGTTCACGTGATCAGGAGAGAAGGTGAGAGGTCAGTGTGTTGGCTGAAATCCACGAATTATTTTAATTTTGGCTCCAACTATTGCTTTATAAAATTATTTTATATGGGTAAAAGCCAACCCTAACGCCAGAAGAGACATCATTTCAACCAGAGCATTTTAGAATAAAGGAATTTTGATCAAATCAAGGTTAAAGACAGAATAAAAAGCCTTGATGGAATAAGGTTAAGCTATTCTTCTATGCGATTAAAAACTAAAACGGTCAGTGCTGACCCTAACACGAAACTAAGTTTGAACTAGTTTATAATGTCAATTACCTTTGAATGTTCAAGGTCCTAAAGTTTTGGGGTTTGCTTATGTGTCACAAAAATTTGTTTCATTTTTGCTGATTGAGTCTTCTAAGATAAGTTGTTGACACAAACAGGAAGCTTTTTATTCATTTAAAATAAGGTAACAATCTCTGAAAAACTGAATTCAAAAGGGTCAGAATTTTGCAGCTACAGCTAACAGCTAACATCCATAAAACAAGCTAACAGCCTCAG
>NC_050524.1:17404623-17415716 GCF_002922805.2 Oryzias melastigma | reverse complement strand
AAACTTGCACAACAATAAGTCAGGGGAACATTTGAGTTGAACAGCCCCCAAAACTTGCTTAAGATCACCAAAAGTCACATTTATGAAAGTGTGGCCAAAGAACACAAATAGTCAATCACAAGTCTTTTATTTTGACTTGCAGCCTTTGCCAGGTTTCCTGAAATTACACTACATGTGGAGCATCCTCATTCTATAAAATTGCTTTGACCTGAAATCAGATTTCCTGGTAATCGTCAGTTTATAGACAACAGTATTCACTAATGTTTCTCTAGTGCGTATAATTTAGCTGCATAACTTAGTCCCCGCCACAACTTCAAACTCTTCATAAACAAAGAAATCACCAGAGCCAATCAGATAAAAGGAGCTCCTGCAATCACACCTGCAATCCAACAATCGTGTCTGATTGGCTCCTTGATTTTCCTGCAAAAGGCCGAAACTAAATCATGAGAGGATAACCTTGCAAGTGGCCAGAGAACATCTAGAAATCAGTGAAATTTCATGAGGCAAAAGAATAGAAATGAAAGGAAGAGCGAATGAGAGCGAAAGGGCAGGGCTGAATAAAAGATGACTGGCTGTGGAGGAAAGACTCGTCTGATCTCTCCTTTCGAGCATCTCCCAGTCTCACTGTCCTTCTCCGCTGGCATACTTCAGATCCTCTATTACTTGTATAATGTGCGGGACTGTATGTGTACAGAGACTAAGGTCAAACCGCTCCTTATTTGACCCTGATCTGTATGTGTTGTGAAGTGCTACGTATGAGTCCTTCCAGTAAATGTATTTAATGACCGAAAACTGACTCCAAAGGATGGAAGCTCTTAAATCACACGGAGCAGAACAGAAACACCAAGGGCGACAGAAAAGGAGGCAGAAACACAAGTGACAGACAGACAAACAGCAAGACTGGTGTGGAAACCCGCTCGTTGGCAGCCTCGAATTCCAGTTGGCAAAACTCACTGGAGGGAAACAGCCTGATTTTATAATCAATGCCCCTCCAAATTGTAACAACTTGTCACTCCACTTTAACAGCTGTAAGGGCCGAACTGCATGGTACATTTGTCGTTGCATTGGTGTTCTGTGCGTACGTGTGGTTTCACAAGACAAATGCAGTGAATAAAAGCTAATGGGGTGTTGACAGAGGAGAAAAAAAGAGAGAATGAATTAGAAAGTCATGGGGTTGATGGAACGACAGGAGAGGCAGCAATGCTTTTGAGTAGCAAAGCTCAGTGTGGGAGCTTGGTATCCTGCTAAAGCAATAGGAATAAGAGTGGTGCTGAGAAGCGGTGCTCAGTGGAATAAAAAAATATATAGATCTAGTTAATTGTACTTTATTTCTTAGAAGTTAAAATCCAGCTCAAGGTGGAAGAAAAGTTGCCAACAGAAACATATGTACACTGTAAAAAGTGAAATATTGGATCGTTTAATACAAGTTCTGTAATTTGTTACATCTAAAAACTACTAATTTTTATCTAATTAAAATTTCAGGTTAAGGAAAACTATCAAATAAAATTTTAATTTGATGAAAACTAATCATTTTAAATTTATCCAATTCACTTTTTACAGTGTATTCAATTTAGTTGGATGTTATTGCATTTTTTTTAATCGCAAAATAGTTCCCAGTGATCTTTTAATTATGATTATGCATTTTTTGCCAAAATTGAAAATAATTTCTCATTTTTAAGACATATTGTATGCACAGCAGCATAAAATACAATTCTGGGATGTGGGCGGGACTGTTGACAGAGTAACCCCTCCCCCATCCCTGTAGCTAAGCACCCTGTATGCATGAGCTCATAGCCACAAGCTAACATTAGCGGTGCATAAATAACGAGCAGTATTACCATTCGTTACAGAATGAGTTTTGAGCGCTCATCGTGTCTCGCACACCTAAGTGTGAGTAGGCCAGCGTGTACGCAGGAGGAGACTTTGACAGGCCCATGTCATTATGCATCAATAGTCAGAGATTTTTCTAGCATCCAGTTTTCAAATCCAATGTGATTTTAAATACTCAGAAATGCAGTTTTGAGTATATATTATTTTATGTTAATCCCTTATAATGAGAAAAATGCAACAAAAACATGTTAAAAACACAAAAAAAGATAATTTTCATGGAGTTGGTCTTTAAGCTGTAACATAACTTTTGTATTCTTGCAGCAAACCTTGAGTCAAACTGTTTTTCGGCCTTGTGTGAATTAATCACAATAAGCCAATTGTACCTTTTGAAATAAAAATTCTCTAAAAAATAGGTTAGTGTGTTTATTTTATTTTTCATGTAGAATCACTGAATTTTAGAGGCACATGACTGCTGTGATAAGTGGCACATTTGTGCACAAATGCTTGTTTGTGAGCCATAAGCTGAATGGACAGCTGGCCTGTCCACAGTGTACACCGCCTCCTTGCTGATGGCTGCACGGACAGGATCCAGTTTTTTCACTGTGAGCCTGAACACAATGAATCTGCAGTAGGACATGCAAAACAGTAATCATGCATTTTATCCACTAGAGTAGCTTTATGCAGTATGAGAAATATGATATAGTTCATTTTCAGAAATGTTTGTTGTTTCAAAGGGAAAACAATTTTTTATACAATTTTTCCCCTATAACAGCAGTAAGTTTAAACTGATTTGTATCTGCAACATCATGTTAAAGCAGGGGTGTCAAACTCAACCGCACTGAAGCCCAAAATCCAAAACACACTTTAGAACGTGGGCCGAACAGGATAAACATTTATTGAACGCGCTACATTTTTACTCCTTCAAAACGTAACTTTTTAACATAAGTATGAATAAGAACAGGCAGGAATATTATTCCAGAATAAATCAACTTAAACTTTAAATAACTTTCAATATTTTGCACTCAGTAAAAATATATTTTGTCAAAATTGTAGAAGTTAGAAATAAACTAAACGTTAAAAGAAAAAACACTCAAATTTCTTTTCTTTTTATTCATTTTAGTTGAAAAATTACACCAATAAAAACCCCAAAAGATTTTGATCTCCATAAAATGTATATTGTTAAAATTATGAAAATATGAACATGCTGTCAGACAAAACAAACAAACAAAAAAAAACAAATAAAACTAAAATGTGTGTTTTTTAGCAAAAACACATTAAATAATGCTGTTTTCTTTTCAATGTGTTTTGTTGTCTTCCTGTTTTGCCTTTAGATATTTTATCCGGTTATGTTTATACTCATAATCTAAAGTGATCTACAGGGCCGGATATAATTGCCATGACTTTGACACATCTGCTCCACAGCCTCATTTGAGCGGTCCAGTACGTGCCGGTCTGGTAAGGAGTGGTACGGTACAGACCAGTTAATTATGTTGAATTCCAGTTGTTCCACTCAGTTAAACCTCGTTCTCACTGAGCGGTTTGTTTTCACAGCGCATGCGTGGCGTAGACCGCTAGCGAGTCATTGTAGTGCGACGACTAGAAAAGCAACAACGATGGAGGTCATCTAGCAGCTCGTCTTTTTCTTCCTTTACTTTTGTACATCGTGTTTGACAGAAATTTTAGCGAGTTCGCTCCAACTGTCCCATTCTATTTTTCTATGGATCTACAAGGGATGGAGGCCCTTAACAGGTACGGATTGTTACTGTTTAATGGGTCCATTTAACAATGGAAATGCTCAACATACTCGATCGGATCATTTAGTGGAAAAAAGGCTTAAAATGTCCCTAGCTTTGTATGCATGTGTGATCCTAAGAGAGGCTGGCGGCGACATGTCTAGGGTGTACCTAACAGCAGACAGGATAGGCTCAAAGGGGTTCCAATGGATAGCTGAAGTGAGATGAAGAGTTCCTCTCTTTATTTCAATTGTCTTTATAACTGAAGAAGACAACGAAGGACAAGTGGGAGGATTCTAGAACTGTGAAAACCTGAACCATCCCTCTTCTCCTTCCAGATTGTTTTAGGGATTCTCCTGAACAGCCCAGTGGACAAAAGCTTTGTATTCATGAGCCTTAAAATCCTCTTTATGCAAACACTATTGCCCTCGCAACCCAATTCTGGATGAGAGGGAGATAATGAATTGAACTTGAACCTTTTTTTTTTATACACAGTAGAACACTCGGACCAAAAAAGTGAGAAAAACAAACACAAAAACAAGTCTCAGAGTCTCACAGGGTTTAATAGCAGCAGTGCGCTTTCATCCACATTGTAACTAAGAAGTCAATCTCTATTTCAGTCTGGCTGTCAATCTCTTTTCTTCTCTGCGTGTCCTTGAAAGACCCCAGGCCCTCCTGTGTTGTTTTTACTAATTAGGTAGTAGCCAGAGCTCCCCCTAATACTTCAATCACGGAGATATTCGGGGGGAATGTTTTCTTTTCTAGGGTTTGTCACAGACGAATGAGACGTTTGCTTTGACACTTTTTGTAGCACGCACATCAAAAACACTCCCACATTCATCAGATGGCTGCCCAGCCGTCCTGCTCACTCCGTATAGCAGAGATCAGGTTTAGCAACATGTGTATCATGGGTAGCTTCTTCATGATTCTTAAAGACTTAACCACATCCTTAAAATCATCCAGATCTCATTTAAATTTCCCATATTAATCAATGCATGCAGGCCAGATTTTGTGATCTGTTTTCCATTCATCCCACCTGTTTTTTGTTTGTCATCAGTCTCATTAATGTACACATATGCCATGGTTTCAGCTCAGTGACTCACAATCCTGGATTCTCCGTCTTATCTGAAAGGCCGTTATTCTCCCTCCTCCTCCTCCTCCTCCTCTTCTGTTCGTCCTGCATTCCAGGCCTTCCTCCATGTACCTGACCGTGACACATCATCCAAAATTTCTGACAGCTATCTCAACTCATAAGACCGTGACAACAATGGTCTTTGAACCTTTCCTACTGTCCGGAGTGGAAGTACTGTTTTTAGCTGTGATCAAAGTCTCCCCAATTTTTTTTTTTTTTTTTTTCCATTTGGTCGTCTTTCATCTGAGACAGCCAATATTCGCAGTGCACAGCCCGCCTAGGGCACGGCTGTGGAAAAGGAGGCTGCAGGAACTGGGCGGGTCTGCCTGCAGTCTTCAGACGCTCCCAAAATGTTTTCGGGATAACTTGCTTTTGATACACAACTGAAAGTGCATTTGCAGGAATGCTGCTTCCTCCCCTCTGAAAGTGTTACAAACCTGCAGTGTGGGAGAGGCTGAATGGATAAGAAGCTACAGACTAATATTCTTGTTTTTTTTTTCTTTTTTAACCTTTCAATAGCATCCCCTTTTTTTCATTTGCCAATTGACGGTTCAAGGCAAAAGTTTGGATTATTGATTGTTAACCGGGAGGAGCTGAAGAACATTCTCCAGCAAATGAATTAAATATATTTGGGCTAATCTCAGTGGGCAGCAAGTGGAGTGCACTTCTACTAATGTGGGATGAGTGTTGCCAGAGCAGTTAAACACTTGTAAAGAATAGATAGTGGAGGATTTCTGCCAAACGTGCCAGATTTATGATATTAGTGAAAAACTTGAGGTTACATGTCAGTTAGTAATTAGTGAATTATTTCAACCCTGTTGTTTGAACCACCAGTCTCTAAGCAACCAAAAAAAAAAGAGAGAGAAGTTACAGTAGAAAGTAGCTAGTATTTAAAGGGGTTCTTTGGTGTGTCTGCACATCATCTGAAACAGTCTATTTATCCACCCTGGACGGTTGACTGGATACCAATCACATATCAACCTGCAGCAATGCTGAGACATGATAGAGAGATGCTGCAGAAATAATCATCTGAATAGTTTTGAAGCAGCTAAGTCCAAACCCTAAAGACGCCAGAGTTCTTTCAAACATCAGTGGAAGGTAACACTGAGGAAGGATCCTGAGTGGCTCTAGGTTTGACATCTTAACAGATCAGTCAGGGTTGTGCTTTTTTGTACATTAATACTCCATCAAAAAAAAAATGAAAACAAAAGATAACTAGTTCCTGTTTTAAAGATGAATAATTTTGAATAAAAACACATTTTAAGCTTACTAATAACACATTGAATGATGATATTTTAAGATAGTGAAGAACAACTTTCTATATTGCTATATAGTGAGGGGACAAAATATGTCTAATATGGTCAAATCTGGATGTGAAGAAGCAGGGGACTCATTACATGACATTGTTTCATTTAATTTATCGTGGCTGGAAATTGAATTTAAATATCCATTTTGTTATAGTTCCTTCTTTAAAATATTATAAAAATTCTCTTTTCTTACCATTTTTTGAAACCATGTATGTAAGCTGAAGAAAGTATTTATGACTGATGAATATTTTTGATTGAAGTTTTTGCTGAAATAAATATATGGTAACTCACATACAAACAAATCATAAAAAATACATTTGTTTTATTTATGAATCAAACAGATCACCTAAGGGTTCAAAACTCATGATGCAATCCTACCTTTTTTTCTAGTCTGAGTCGACTTTGTTTTTGAGTGATTACTATTATAGAGCGTTTTTGAAAAAAGCAAAGGAAAATTATAGATAGTCATTGAACACTGTTAAATAGCACTTTTGTTATTATTATAAACTAAACACTAATAAGAATAAAGATATCTTATCAAAGTTCTGCGATGTACTGGTTACCTGTTCAGACCGACCGCCTCTGCTCAACAGTAACTGGGATAGACTCCTGCAAAAAAAAAAAAAAAAACTTGCAACCCAAAGTGTTACATTTTTTGTTTGTTTAAAGCTTTAATTACATATTTTTGACAATTCTGAACAGTTTTGGGTTAGAGTTAGGGTTGGTTAACTTGGTTAGATGAAAAGGCATTCGAACCCTATCAGATCCAGCAGGTGTTTCTTCTTAAAACTCAAGAACCACCATCATCTCGTTTAAGGAAAACAATACTTATATCTAAGCACATAATATAATACATTCAACAAACATTGATGTTCTTTACTTTAACAGCTATGCAAATGTTGAAAACTAGCTTTAATGGTTGTCCTGATTACAAAATAGTTACTTTTCTATTTTTATTACTTTTGGTTTCCTGATAAAAATTCTGGACTAAATCATTTTAGCATTTCAATTTGCACACATAAAACAGGTTTTTGAATAAAACCTTGACTTGAGTCATAGACTGTATTTATGGCATATACTTATGAAGCGTTTTTCTACCGGCCTCATTCACCTGTTCACCGATTGCGGCTTTGCTGCTGATGTCAGCTTTTATTATTTCCCCAAGGAATCTGCTCTGAGGAAAAATGGATTGGATTTTTTGGTCACAACAACGTCAATAATTAGTCGATCATTTGTGGAAAAAGAGAGATTTTTCAACTGGACGGAGAAAGAATCAGGGTTTTGTAAGAAGTTATTTTTGAAGAAGGATGCAGAATCCTGTATTAAAACACCATCAAGTGGACAGCCTGCACTTTCACCGGTAGGTTTTATTTTAGGCAGATGTTTTTGTACGTATTTGTATGTGACGAGCAGAAAAAGTCATTGAAATTCATGTTGGCTCACCACGCACCAAAGGTGCGTTATTGCATTGCTCGCTTGTATTTTAATCGCGTCCAAGACAGGATTTTTTTAAGTTGGCCTCAGGTATTTAAAATGGAACTGAAAGGTAAAATCCCATTAGCTGTCACAAAAATGCTGTCCACGTTTGATCCAACCAGCGTAAGAGCGGGTCTTATGTCTGGGAGGGATAAGGGGGTGGTGGTGGTGGCGTGGGTGGTGCAGCTCACCACCAAAAGCCACGCCCACACAGAGGAGTTTTTGGAAAAGAGGCTACAGAGCAACAGGAAAAATGGCTTTTGAAGACATTTAGGATGTGGAATTTCTGTTAAAAACTTTACAATCTTAATTAAAACCCCACTGGGAACTTTTAAAGAAAAAACAAATTGTCGTAGGAGGACTTAAATGAAATGTTTTGAGTGTTTGACGTGGGTGCCAGCTTGAATCACGTAATTTTGTTGAGGCATCTGATTGCTCTTTTTTAGGTTGAATAACTTGCACTACAGAAAAAAAAAATATCATGAAAATAAAATAATATTAGCATGTAGATGTAAAACAAATAGAGGACGAAGAATGGTTATTCTGATGAATAAAATAACTGAGAAATAGCAGTTTACTCTCAAAAGAAGTCTTCAGTTTCTGGAACAAACGTGTACTTCCTGATAGGAACACCAGAACCCTCCCCCCACACTGCAGGTCTCATATAGTCAGTAGTTTGAGGTTTAGCTTCCACGATACTGAAACATCAGTCACTGTCCTCTGAAGAACAGTCACAGTAGAAACGACATCTGACACTAATGCATCAGAGGATCTTACTTTTCAAGTTAATTCATTGAATGACGCTAAAGATAGAGAAGGTCTTTTCCAGGAGATCCAACTAATGAGCACTTAAATTGGGAGCTCCTTGTTAAAGGATTACACTCCCAAAGTTAGCTTCCTTTCAATCGAAGGCTGCAGCATGCAGAGCTTGCTAATAAAGCACGTCTGGTGAGTCTTTTCATTGGCTGGTTAAGTTGAAGCTGGATCTCCTCTAGGTGGAAATGTGGTAAGGTGGAGAGCTTTTAAATGTTTTATTATTTTCTGTCTGCCTGCAACAGCTTCAGTTAAACTTCTCTGTGCTAAGAGACCCTCATTAACAGCCAGCTACAGAGAGTGTTGCCACGCACGAGTGCCACAGACACACACAGCAAGCTCGGGAGTGCAGCATCTGCCATGGCTTTAAGCATGTCTTTGGCATGATCCTCAAAAACGACCTGAAACAGAACTCTCGGAAATCCTCCGTAACAGAAGAATACGCTCAAGCCTGCACACTCGGCTTGGCTGAAGTGTGAACCCAGAATATGTTTAGCATGCGTGGCTGCTCTGTTCAGAGGAAAATCCCCACCCATCCACACTGCAGTTGAACTGAGAGGCATTGGACTTACTTTGCCTGTCCAAAAACCTGTCGTAAAGCCTGCAAAATATAAATATTTTTTGACAGCCTCCATAAAACTGTATTGGTAATGTGATAACATCTTATACCTGGCCTCCAGCACAGCAAGAAGACGGCAAAATCATTTGTTGTAAACAATGGACAATGGCTAGTTTTCCAACACGAGCGTTTTTTAAAGCATTCAGTGTAGACTTTGCTGCTGCTGCTGCTGCTGGTTTTACTGCTAACAAACTCCTCATACTCAGTTTTATGTTGAGTTCTTAAACATATATTTAAATGGAATTCAATTTTCGCTTGACTTTTGTCAGTCATTTTAAAGCATTTTCACACATCACTCTTTTTCAGTCTGTCGCTCCCAGATCAGTGAGCACTGCATGCTATTTTTGTAACATCATTGAAAACGTAGGAAAACTAATATTGACTGCAAGTATTGACACTGATATGAAGGCTTGCTTTGTTGACAAGTCACATTGATCTAAAGATCTTCAAAACACAGTCCATGAAATGTAAACAGATTTTTAGCATCAAATGAGCTTATCTAGGTATGGTAACAAAAAGGTTGTGCTGTTATTGGGTTTCTCTTTTTACATGTTCATTTCAGAACCAGCTGAATCCCTTTTGGGGTCACAGGTGTGATGGAGCCAACCCAGTTACTGTTGGGCAAAGGCAGGGAAACACCCTGAAAAGGTCACTGGGTTGTTGCAGAACCATGAAACCACACACATTAACACCTAGAGGGAATTTAGAAACACCAAGAAGCCTTTTTTTAGACTGTGGGAGGAAGCCGGAGAGTCCAGAGGAAACCACTCATGTGTGGGGAGAACATGCAAACTCCACAGAGAAAGGTTCCAGTCGGGATTCGACCTAGGGTCTTCTCAAGAGGTGAGAATGATATATATAGAGAGAATATATGTATATTAACTGGAAAATGTATGAACATGTACTGGAAAATGCTTCTTCAAAGTCAAGAAAATACATCACAGAACAGGAATAACAAAACTCTCAAGACTGAATGTCAGGAAAGTTTTTTTCTGAAAATAGACTGTAAAAACTGTTGTTGGTTCACAGCCCGTTTTCCAGACATACAAAAAAATTCAATAGGACTCCAAAGTCAAAAAACATATCTTTTGAAGTTTAACTTGCAAGGAGCTGACAGACAATAGTTAGATTTGTTTGAGAATCACAGTCAGTTTTACTGTTTTGGACAAACATACAAGAGTTGAGCTCATCTCACAGCTGCATGTCTGTGACCTTCAGCTCCTATGGAGGTCACAGAGCTGGGTTTGTCCTGAGTGCAGACAGATGTCTTCATAGGCCATTGTCGTTAATATAAACAAATAATATATTAACAATCCTTCTAACTTAAAGGCTAAAAAGAACTATGTTTAACTATATTAATATAAAGAAAATAAAAACATCAAAAACACCCAGTATGTCTACAGACACAGTACGTATGATAATAAGATAATAACTAACAAACTCAAAGACCTAAAATAAATTAATGGAGAATATTGAGAAAGGAAAATGTTTTCTTCCAAAAAGTGGAATAATATTAATTTAAGCAAATTTTCAAGAAAAAAAGCAAAAAAAAAAAAAAAACTTATAGCAGATATGAAAATGCTAACAAGAAAAAAATGACATGACTGAAATTCTGCTGCCTATTAATGTCCAAAGGGATATTTTGGAAAAATATTGAATTGGAAAAAAAAGATTAAAGGCAGAAGCAAACAGGAAATAGTTCTAAAAACATAAAATAAAAAGTCTGTTTGCAATACTTTCATTATAGGAATTAAAAATCAACTTTTTCTCTCATGTCTGTAGCAAATATTCTCTAAATGTGCACATGTGAGTATTTTAAATCTTAGTCATGTCTGTCAAGCTTTTAGAATAAGATCCCAAAGCAGGACTTAGTTCAGGTCACTAAGACTCAGTAAAGAGCGATTGTGTTATGGAAAAAGACTGGAATATGGGAAAAGAGTCATGTTTGGGATGGGTGGGTATGTTAAATATTATTGTCGTTTTTATATGATTTACTTTGGTGTAAAGCCCTTTGTGTTTTATTAAATCTGAAAAATGCTTTTTAAATAAAGATTTATTTGATTTGATTGTTTTTAATTTTTATTTGATTTTATTTGATTAAATTCAGTTTAGTTTGGTTTGAGTTGATTTAATTTGGTTCAATTTGATTTGATTGTGTTTGGTCTGATTAAATTTGGATTGAT
>NC_050524.1:17392407-17402729 GCF_002922805.2 Oryzias melastigma | reverse complement strand
AAAAAAATGACATGACTGAAATTCTGCAGCCTATTAATATCCAAAGGGATATTTTGGAAAAATATTGAATTGGAAAAAAAAGATTAAAGGCAAACAGGAAATAGTTCTAAAAACATAAAATAAAAAGTCTGTTTGCAATACTTTCATTATAGGAATTAAAAACAACTTTTTCTCTCATGTCTGTAGCAAATATTCCCTAAATGTGCACATGTGAGTATTTTAAATCTTAGTCATATCTGTCAAGCTTTTAGAATAAGATCCCAAAGCAGGACTTAGTTCAGGTCACTAAGACTCAGTAAAGAGCAATTGTGTTATGGAAAAAGACTGGAATATAGGAAAAGAGTCATGTTTGGTATGGGTGGGTATGTTAAATATTATTGTCGTTTTTATATGATTTACTTTGGTGTAAAGTCCTTTGTGTTTTATTAAGTCTGAAAAATGCTTTTGAATAAAGATTGATTTGGTTTGATTTGATTGTTTTCGGTTAATTTTTATTTGATTTTATTCGATTAAATTCAGTTTAGTTTGGTTTGAGTTGATTTAATTTGGTTCAATTTGATTTGATTGTGTTTGGTCTGATTAAATTTGGATTGATTTGGTTTGATTTGGTGTGGTTGGATTTTATTTGATTTGGTTGTGTTTGGTGTTGTTTGATTTGACTTGATTTGATTTGCTTGTGCTTGATTTGGTTTGATTTGATTTGGTTGTGTTTGGTTTGGTTTAGTTTGATTTGCTTGTGCTTGATTTGGTTTGATTTGATTTGGTTGTGTTTGGTTTGGTTGTTTTTGATTTGGGTTGATTTGAAAAGAGTCAATTGCTCTGAGATTTTGCCATAGTACAAATTGTATGATTTATTATTATTATTACTTGTGTGTGTGTGTATAATGTGTTGGATTCCAAATGTCCAAAATGTGACCTGCCATTTTAATCTCATCCATGACTGTTGTCATCATATGTGAGTTGGATAAAGCCAGTTGTAGCTAAAGAGTGAATCAAGTCAAATTTGTGCAGAAAAGCTCCACTGGCTATGTACCAAGCTAAAGAAAAATAAAACGCTTCAACACTTGAAAGAAGTCCAAGAAAGACCAGTTTTATCAATACTCCCATGTCTGCAGGTTTGGTTCAAACAAAGGTGAAACTGGGTAGAAATAAAAATAGAAAGGAAATCATCTGTATGCCCACAGAATTCTTGATACAATGAAAGTAACTTGCACTGAGGCTCACTGAGTTCTAATAGATTTTGGCGTCAGACTGACTTCCCTGCCCTTATAGTTGTTTGTTTAAAGCCCATGACAGATGTCAGATTTGCATAATCGCTCTCAAATGTTTCCACACCGGCTTGTGCACTCGAACATTTTTGAAATGACAGTGAGAAAAGTATTCCTAAAGAGGCAATAAGTCCACCAAAGGAGGATTGATTTATCGATATGAAGTACATAGAAGTAGTTTACAGCAGCAATAGATCCTGAGGGACCTGCACATAATTCAGTGAAGCTCCAGAGCAACGCTCCTTTGCAATGACTCAGCAAATGTTGTAATAATTTTCACAGTCATTCACTTCTTGGGGATATGTGCTACAGATGCTGCAGTTTATTGTTACAGAAACAAGATTACACTGTTTAATTACTGCTCTGCGCATGCTGTAGTTAATGACGCAGCAGAGGTGTTTGGAGTTTCAGCTGAGAGAAAAGGGAACGAAACAAAAGGAAGAGAGGAGTTTTTATAGGGATTCAGAACATACACGTATAGGAACGACTGCAAATCCATAAAATCAGAGCCAACAGTTATTGAATCTTTTCTGTTTAATGGGCTGCGCTTTGACCTTGGAGTAAAACAGCGGTTCTATCACAACATTAGTTATGCTTGAAAGTCACACACACTGTTAAATGTGTGTCAGACTCTATTTCTATAGAATAAGAAGTAGTTAGTTCGCTAACCTTAACATCCTTGGGAAAACACATCAGGTCTGACCAAAGCAAAGCCTTTAATGGTTTCTGGGATCAGGCCATCTTTCATATTTACTCATTTTAAAGCCTCATTAGAAACCACTGCAGGGGGAACTACAAAGGGGACGAAGGAAGGATAGATTGAAGTTTTAAATGAGAAAACTGCAGATGGAGAAAGTCTGAGGTGGTTTGTGCTGTTGGAATTAAACAGAAAGGGAGGAAGAGATGTAAGGATTGGAGAATCAGAAGCAACGGCAGCGAGGAGGGAGGGAAATAGTGGCACAGAGGTGTTTAAGAAATGGGTTGGAAAGGATGAAAAGGCGGGGCTCATTGTTAGTCCCACTGCGTAGAAAGATGAGTTAACGTTGCCCCCTCATGCATGCATGCGTGCGTGCACATGGGCTGAAAGCTACGTGCTGATCCAATCAAGAGTGTGATGGGCACGTTGAAGGCTTTCCTTCAACACCTGTGCTGCACCGCTTTACTAACACAAGTAAACATTTAAGACTAACTGGATAACCGTGCACTTGCAGGGACTCAGGAGCAGAAGAACAGACGAGAAATTCTTTTTTAGGTTATCCGTGCAGTCAGACAAATCCGAAGCTGCACAAATATGAGCCGGCATCAATATCCTATCAACCTGGTCCGACATAAAAGATGAAATAGATACGCTCTTTGTTCACAGACTTCATGAAGTGCAGTACTGTCACGGTTAACATGTCAGTCAGTGGTAAAGCTCAACGAAGCATCCTTCATGCTCTGCTTCATTATAGTGTAATAAAAAAGATTCTGACATACAGTAGTTCTTAGACAGGGTGATCTCAAAGCCTCATGAAGACAGGACTGGTTCAAAAAGACTGATGAGTAGATCTGGATCGGGTGTCGTTTAAAATAAAGAAATAAAAATGTAGTTTTTCATTTTACTTTTGGCATCTTACCACTGCAAATATGACAAGTAACTCCTGATATGAGTGGGCTGAGGTTTCTGCACTCACTGTCCTTTTGACACAAACCAAACTCAGATCAAATCTGGTCTCAAACTTGCCGACTACAGGTCCAGTACTACGCCCACCCAGCCAAAGTAAGAGGGGCTTTCTAAAGTCTGTGGTTGAACCAGCAAAAATACAAGTATAAAGACTTATTGAAAAATATTATTGCTTCCATAAGGTCACCACATCCTTCAAAAAAGATTTGAAAAGACCAACATCCAATCTTTTTAGTAAAGAAAGATAAAAAAAGAAACAGAAGCATGATAGAGAAAATGAAGTAAAGATTCATTTTTATAATGGAGAGCAAAGCAATGGCATTAAAAGTTTATTACTGTAGTTATCATCATAAATCATTTGATAAATATAAACAATAGCCTCAATTCCACTGCGCGGTCCGGTACAGGTTGGTATTTTGAGTGTTTCCATTATAAAACGGACCTTTAAAGCCAGACTGAACCAAACCATTTTTGGACCCCGTTATTTGTAGGTCCATTGAAAAATGGAACGGACCGGTTTTTATACTAAATGAAGGTTATTTAATACCTTTATATTATATTACACTTTTATACCTTGTTTGTTATTAACAAATTGATGAATGCCTTGTAACATTAACCCACAAAGAGCTCTAGACCAGTTGGAACCAGTTAGGGGGGGCTTCATTTCAGTACTTTTCCACTGAAAAACCAAACCATAAATTACCTTGCTGGCAGGAACAGGGACACAGACACTGACCACTCAAGAGGTAAGCTTGGTGAAGATGACTGTTTAAGGTAATAAAGACCATGGGGTTCTTCTGTCCTTCCATAAGTGGAGTTCATTTTACAGAGTTTGGTCTGTCATGGTGATGACCTGGAGTATTCTGTGCGACTCTGATCCAACTTTTATTAAAAGGAATAAGTTCCAATTTAATCCCTTTCTTCCTCATCAACGAACATGCAAGGATAGTGAGTGTAAAACCAAAAAAAGCGTCTGTATTCTTCTTCGCCACCCGCCATTTTCTCTCAATCAACAGTACATGCTTAGTATATATCAAGTATCAAAAGCCAAAAAAAAAAAAATAACCTCCATTGCTGTTGCTGATAGCTTCACTTTGGCTACAGTTGCACTAGTATGCAAAGCTACACAATTGGTCTACACCTTCAGATGCTGTGACGCTCCAACTTTGAGTGGAAACGCTGACCTGAGTTTCCTGAACCATTTTAAACTGGACCAAACCATATGTTGCTCAGTGGAAACACGGCTTTATTTCCAGACAATCACAACCAAAATACTGTTCATTGTTCTCTTCATTTTGTTGAAGGATAAACAAACCTAAAAATTAATTTCTCTCAATTTTAATATAAAGCTTTAATCTATACTTTTTTACCTAATACATTTTTGTATCCTAGTTATTTGATCATTTTTTGACAGTTTTTTAAAATTACACATTTTTAGCCATAAGGAGCTTCACAAACTTTGAAACTAAATATAGTAATAACAGCACAATGACAACTGAAAATAAATGATTCACATTTAGTCTCAAAAGTCATTGTCTGGCATCGATACATCACTGCTCTTATAGTTTATCATGAATACAGCCCTTTCTAAGCTCATATTGTCGATGAGAACTATATTACACAAAATAAATGTAATTTATTCAAAATTTTAAATCTATTGTGATTGAAAAGACAAGTTGAAATTGGCTCCTGAGCACAAAAGTGACATTTTGTGTGGTTGATTCTTCATTGTTCCATTCCATTAAATGCATAAATACATCATTTAGTGCAGAAAACAACATTTCTCGCAAAGAATGCTCATAGAATTATCTGTTTGTGATTTGATTTTATCATTTTTAGAGACCTTTTTTTTTTGTGAACATCAGATTTCTGAGCCCAGAAAGCTTGTCTTTTATGATACTGTGTGTGATAAAGGCTTTTATCACTTCCCCCTGAATTACCTTTTTTTTTCCTCCGTACTTCTTTAGCTTAAACCTCAGAGGTTTTTGGTCTCATCTCTATTCCTACCAGAAATGACTCATCCTTTATAAGCTGCTTCCCACTGATCAGAGCAGGCCCAGCTTAATGTGAGTCTTTCCACAAAACTCAACAATATTACTGATGAAAGTAATAATAGCCAAAATTAGTTATTATTATCATCGTACTACCATTACAGAAAGTGTGTAGATGGTACAGTAGGAGCTCAAAGTTAATTAGTTTGACAAAAAAACTTAAAATATATCAAGTAAAACATATTTTTTAAGGTGGAAGTCTGATAGTTTGAAGACATTTCTCAGCTGTTTTTCTGGATACAAAAAGGAACAAGCTCAGTCAAAGCACAAACAAAACCCCTCGTCTTAACAACAGCTTAAGAAATACAAAACTATTTTGAATCAAACTTAAATGAAACATTTTTTCCCTCAAGGGGTCATCTGTTGTTGGGCAAAGTTTAAATGGAAAATGGTTTCAAAAGACAGACATTGCCTTTAGAAAAACGCATGCTGGGAATGTTTTTCCCATCACTTACTGCAGTTTTTATTTTATTTTTTCTTTTGTTATTCCTAACAGATCACCAGTTTGAAAGAAAAACAGAGGTGACTAAGAAACGGCTCCTGAGCCGAGTCAAATCCATAATTGGAGTGATTCAAAGAAATATATTTTCAATTTAAATTCATAAATCATTAAATTACCTTAAACTCTCACTCCAATCAAATTTTGATCTATTTTAAAATCATTCCCAGTGTTTTTTTTACTATGATAATGCAATTTTTTTGCCAAAATAAAGAAAACATTTTTCTTTTCGAGGACATATTTTCTGCAGAGCGGCAGGAGTTCATCAGAAAGTTGTGGGTGTGACTGATGGTGTAAAAGAAAGCCTCTGCTAATATCCCATAATCCCTTTCTCCCTCTCTCCTGCTAGCTTTCAGGTCCTCACAACCACAAACTAACATTAATAATTCAAATTTGATAACATTCTGTATGTAAAATCATTGTGTGTCTACATTCACTTTAAAGAGTTTTATTTATGATGAGTCAGGAAGAACTGTGTTAATCATAAAGTAAAACAATGCCTAAATTCATTTGGGCCTCTTAATGTTGACCTCAAATGTACCACAGAACATCATTTAGCTTTAATCCAATTACAGCAGTTCATTTTCAGCGTTGCTCCAACAGGGTTTTGTGACGTTGTGCCTGCAGCTGGTGTTTACAGACGCATGTGAAATGTCTACAGGCGCTCAAGTCTTACAGCTCTTTCACAGTGGGGCTGAGCAGGAGGATTAATGCGAAAATACAGACTCTCTCTAATCCCAGACTTTTGTCAAACGTTACGATGAAGCACTCCCACAGTTATTTTTCCCTCCATTTGTCTTCCCTAAAGTGATAATAAATGAACCTGTTTTCACACACATAGTGGGTCGTATTTTGTTTGATTTTCACAAACCCATTATTTTTTTTACTCAACTTTGATTATTTTTAAAGTTAAAGTTCGAGTCTGTAATACCATAGTGTGATTCATGTAATCAAATGCTCCAAAATAAAATAAAAAGAAAGGCAGTGGAGCATCCGCCCAGAAGGAATAAGAAGTTTGGCCTGGCAAGCATCCATGAAGAAACCATAAATTGTCTGAAAGTGGAGGGTAATCTAAGTAATCGCTTTTTTCTGAGTGGATGTTAAAAACATTTGAACCTGTTTTCCTGCAATGAGAGCGGCTGTTTATTCTAATTAAAACATTTAAACGACTGCTCGCTGGTGTTGTTCTTTCCGTCTTTTATTTCAGCTGAAGACTGACTGACAGAGTGAAGGCTTGCCAGAGGGCTTGGCTGCAGTTTGTTTCAAATGCTGAACTCCTCTCTGCCCTTTTGTCTAAAAGATGTGTTTTTGCAGTTTCTATGCACGTAGAAAATAACGTTCTTCTTGACGTTTGGCTTAAAAAGATGTATTTTAGAGTCTCTATCAAAAAGTTTACTTCAGTTTCTAAACAGTGAACTGATTAGATCCAATAATTTTACACATAATGGGCAAAACTGAGCTTTTATATACTTTGAAACTAAAAAGAGGAAGCCACTATTCGAACATTTCAAAATAAAAGCTTTATAAACTCATTTCAAACCACCACAAACATTTCGGCTTTATTATATTCTTGAGTTTTTTCATATTCACAAAGAAATATTGAGTGAAAGCTTGCTTATTAAACTCCTCTTAACAGTCAAAAATCCCAGTAGAACATATTTTTGATAGTAAATGTCCAATTAAGAATAAAGGAAAACTTATAGTCACACTTGTGCTTCCAATATCAGGAAAATGCAGCTTTGAGATCAAAAGAAATTCAACAAAAAGAAACTCGGTGATTCACATCGAAAACAAAGAAAACATGTAGCATTTCACTGACTTTGGTGACCTTCAAAAAGTCTAAAAAAAAAACTAACAGTGTGAAAAGAAAAAGCTCCCTCGCCCTTAAACGGAAAAAATCGATCATTTCAGAGGCTGCAGGTAGAATTAACTCTCCTTGTGCCCCTGGATACAGCTTTTTATTTCATTAATTCAACCTTAATATATGAGAAGATGTCTGACATGTTAAATATCTGTGTTTTTATCATGTTCTGGTGGCAATTTTCTTATGACGGAGGACAAATATAAAGAAAATTAAGCTGAAAATTGCATTTTTGATCATTTCTTTATTCTAATTGTTGTGAATAAAAAGCCAATGAAAAAATATACTGTTGGTAAATTATTTTATTTTAGGAAATACAATGATCAGGCACAAGCTCCCTATGCATCCACTTTTTGTTTTCCTCGTCCGAGCTGGTATGTGGCTCAAAACCTCGATTTTGACTAAAAAAACGGCATTATTATAATTAAGATTTCAAATTATTGTGTTAATTCCGATTAATCAATTATAAACAAATGTGCCCTTTTTTATTGTGTTTATCGTATTTTTATAAATATAGTTATGTTCTCCACTATAAAAACAAAGGTCCAACTGTTTACTTGCATGAACGTCTCATTCAAACTCAGCTGAAAACGCGTCTTACGTCGGACTCACTGTACGCGGCACATGCTGTGATGCCATCAATGTGCAATTTTTTTTTTTTTTTTCCAGAACAAAATCACAAAGCCATGATTTTTATTTATAAAGCTAATTGGGATAAAGTGTTTATTATCCTGATTTAAAGGGGTACATGGAGGGCTGATTGCATGGGAGAGTACATTATGTCAACAAGTGGATTATGATATTAATAAGTAGTTTTGGGATCAACATTTTTTGGATTTCTCAAACATTAAAACTCTCAAAACTCTCAACATTAAAATGGTTAGGATGGCAGAAGAGTTAGGCACTCTGAACCCATTATTTTGTTGTATTTTCTTCCTAACTGTTTGAGATTGAAAAACATCCCCCTTGGTGGTGTAAAAGTAAAAGCAGGAAGTGATTTAATGTTTTACCTTTATATTTTATAAGAAGAAAACTTCCTAAAGCCACTTTTTTAGTTGTGAAGCTTTGGCCTAATTTCAATAAGGAAGATTTACCTCATCAATACGTATGTTATCAATTGGTCTCCACTCTAAGCCAATAGCTGAAGTGCTTATGTTCTGCACAGCCAATCACAATCGAATCCAAGACTTAATATTCAATTAACTTTGTTCTTCCGCATTCCGACCCTCTTCCAACCCTGTTCTCCTGCTGGCTCTTCGCTTCGCCATGGTCATTCTAACCACCATCGGCCTCTGGGCTCTGAGGGTCACTTTACTAGATCCAAGGTCATCACTAGCATGTAAGATGTCTCTGGCCCAGAGCCCAACCGCCAAAGACGTCTGACTGTTCATGCTTCACAATTGAATCTTTCAGTTCTGCACTCAAGGTCTCTCCTCATTGAAATATTTTGATCTTTTGAGCAACTAAGTCACAAATTAAAAAAAATTAAAATAAAAAAAATCTCAAAATGAGGCTTTTCACTGCAATTATGAGTAAAAAAATATGCATATATAGGCAAGATTGTAGAATATATATTTTTTAAATTTTAGAAATAAAGTGTTATAAATAACAATCTGTCATCTGACTTGTTACCTTTCATGCTAATTTAATGGAAGATTAGAAACAGAAGTGGAAAAAAGTAAGTTTTTGCAGTGTATGCTCTTATTTTGGTAAATGTTTTGTCCCTGTTTAAAGCCCCCAGACTGCTAAAAGAGGTTTATGGTAGATTTAGGGGTTTAGTGGTATACAGGAGCTCCTGTCCAGGAATCAGTAAACATCTTTCAATTAAGTTTGTCTCAGCCTTTATCTGTTGACTGCTTACCTTTTCATCTCCTGCTGATTACTTTGTGCATTAAAATAGATTTTCTCCGTGACAGAGACGCAGTCTTATCTACAATATCATCCACACCAGTGTAATCCGGTGACTCCGATTTTTAAACGTCAATACTGATGTTTTCTTGATAAATGAGCAGCCTGTGATGTGGTGCAGAATGCTGAATCTTTTCTGCACAGTTGATTAAATATTTGTATTCATAACACGGCAGAGAGATTGATAGATTTGTTTCAACTTCAGTCTTAAAGATAAGGACTGCATCGTTTTCAAGGATGGCACGGCGAGGCCTCCATGCATTATTTAAATCTCTTGGCAGAGCAACAGGGTCGCCAGGTTATTGAGCGTTTTTAAAGATTTCAAGACATTTTTCATCCATTCCGAGGTTTAACGGTAGTTTTTTAGGAGTTGCCATGCTGGGCTTAGAGTGGATTTTAATGCCCAGTCAAATCTATAGTATTTTATTTTTAAAGCTGTTGTTGCTTTGAACCTGTTCAGTTGGACCAAATTCCAATTCAGTCCATGATTCTTGCTCTTTGATTGTGTTGGTGTTTGTTGGGGTGTCCAAATCCTCTTTTAGGCATAGAAAGGGAAAGGCTGGGATGGGATGGATCTTCCTCCAACCCCCTAAATATTCACCGGGACAGACATGAGTGAAAAACCTAAAATTTAGTTGGAAATGCGAGTTTATATGAATGATTTACAACTGTTGCCTTTTGTTGCTGCATGTATGATCTTCTCATTAGGAAACAATATTTAAATTAAGTGAAAATATTGGATTAGTATGACATTGTTGCTTTTTTTTAAAGGTTATGAAATGCAAACACATTTTAAAGATCACAATGATGGAAAAAAAAAGCAAAATAAAAACAAAAAAAAGCCACAGGTTCTGATCACCTGAGGCCTTAAAAAGGATAAAAAAGAGAGGGAAAATTAATGAATTGTTGGATTTTTGTTGTTTGTTAATGTAAAAGTTTCACTTTGTTCAACAACATAAAAAGTGGATTTGAAGAAAATAATTCAGATTCTCCCTCTGGAAACAGTAAATATTTGAGGTCGAAAAACTGTAACCGAATAAATTAGTTTTGAATTGTTCAAATTTGCGGAATG
>NC_050524.1:17388410-17392297 GCF_002922805.2 Oryzias melastigma | reverse complement strand
AAAATTAATGAATTGTTGGATTTTTGTTGTTTGTTAATGTAAAAGTTCTGAAAAGTTACTGCTTCACTTTGTTCAACAACATAAAAAGTGGATTTGAAGAAAATAATTCAGATTCTCCCTCTAGAAACAGGAAATACTTGAGGTCGAAAAATTGTAACCGAATAAACTAGTTTTGAATTGTTCAAATTTGCGGAATGTCAGTGTAGTGGAAAAAAACAATCAGAACATTTTCCCAAGAGGTAAAAATTATTTAAAAAAATAGAAAGGAAAAAAAGTGCAAAACAGATTATAAGAGATGCAATGAACAAAACCAAACCAAACAGGACTGATAAACTATGACAGAAAAGACTGAGTTATAAATAAAGCAAACGGTTAAAAATGGTACCAGGTACCTGTGTGAGTAAAAAAATAAATAAAATAAAAAAAAAATCACACAAAACATTTTTTTGCAGAATATAGTTTTCTATGTGTAGGGAAAAAAATGAAACTTTTCCAAAGATAAATCCACATTTTAAAAGAAGCAGATTTGAGAACTGAATGCTCACTGATGCAAACATCCACACAGAAAAAGGAACATATGCATATACATGTGCTCCCATACCAAGGCTTATTTAGAAATTTCACAGCTCACCTGTGTGGAAATTCTCCATGATTAAATTTCATTTACAGCAACTGGAGTTTCATCACAAAATAAGAGGCAAAGAAGCTGAAACATGCTTGGTTCCACTTGGCAGCAACAGAATATCAATGTGAGCCACCTTTTCCAGTTTTTCTCCCCTGCTTTCGCTCCATTTTCTACTTCTTTTCTTGTTTTCCAATCCCTTTCAGAAAACCATTTCATCCCCAGTTTCAGCTTATCTCTCTCCTTCACGTCATTCCTTTAATTCAGCTCAAATTTTCCCTCTTCCCTCCTCTTATTGACTTCCTTCTTGTGCATGGCAGCTTCACACAGAGGAAAAAGCACAAGCAGACTATAAAAACAGTCCAGGCCGCGTAGGGCAACTCGCCTTTAAAGGAGACAGAATTTTTGCAAAATATCCAGTTGACACAATATATGAACCGCTAACAAATTCTCTGGCTAACTGAATATCTAAACCTACAGACACTCCAGGTGAATAATTCATTGCATTGTTACATTTGCAGAAAGCAGAGTTGTGTTGTCCCTTTCTCAAGAACCACAGAAGGACTTTCTAGAGTGGTGTGAGGAACCATGTCCTCATCTGGATATTAGCTGAACTAAGAAGATAATTGGGACCTTCTCTTACAGATGGAGATAAAAGTCTGGGAAATTGAGTTCTGGAGTATAAGGGTGTATTCAGACCAGAAAAGTGTGTTGGTCCAGATCGAGTCTGCATAATTTGGCCCGGATCAAGTCCTGAATCTTGTGTTTGGTCTGTATTCAGGATCTTCCAGGGTGTATTCAGACTAAACATTTGTACTAGATTATCAATGGAAACAAACTCTGGTTCACTTTAAGGAAACTACATGTTGTCCAGTCTGAATACACCCTAAGAAATGTTGGGAGTACTTGAGGAAGTTCTCTAACAGAGAAGATTTTGAAGGAATACAGACAGAGACAGTACTTACTCCCAAAATTGAAATCATTTGCAAACAACAAGGATATTCTCTCCGCTTCCTACTGTACTTCTATCGGAAATGTAATAGACCACTCACCGGGATCACTCTCTTTCTCTGTACAGAACCTCGACTCTCTGCTGAGAGTTTTTAAAGTCTGCACAAAAATGAGCCTCTTTGATGCCTGACAAAGTTGTGTCATCAACAGACTCTCAGAACAGGACAGGGAATCTCAAGAGTTTCTTCCTAGATTCTGTCTTCTGAATCTGAATGGCTTCCCCCAGGACACAGACTTTGCTATAACGGTTATAAAACACAGAGAAGGAATAAAACCTTTGCACCAGGAGCTCCTCAACACAGTTTTTTTTAACTATTTGAAACTGTACGTTATATAAATGCACCTTAATGCGTTTTACCGATTTACTTCTGAATTTTATTTTGTTCCTTATATACATAGAACTTTGTTATCGTATTACTGTGGGCAGCTTCATGCACTTTTAAATGTCTTTCAAGAACAATAACCTTATTGTAAGCGAATTGAACTTTATATTTGACTACCTTTTCACATTTTCTTAGGCTTTGCCTCCTTCCTCTTGGCATAGAGAAGAACAAACACCTAAAGATGAAGGTTCTCAGTTCAACGAGCAGAAGATGCAGCTGAAGAAGGGCCCTGTCTGTTTGTAAGGGGAGCAAAAGGCATCTCCTCATCAAACCCAGAGGAGTAAATAAAGCCTCTTCTTGCTTGTCAGCTCTCATTACCGAAACACACTCCACTACACAATTCCTCAGTCTCACGTTACGGACCAGGTCATACTCAGTAAATTTATTCAATCCAGGCAAACAGTGCGGGGTTCAGGTATCTTAGATAGTGTTTCCACAGACGGGAAACAAGGCAAACTGACTCGCGGAAGCTGACAGCCAAGAGATCAGGTGGATCCCCTGTCCCAAAAAAAAGGTTAGCAGACTGCTGGACCCTGATGGTAAGACACAATTCACACTTATTGTTCAGAACTTGGTTCTAGATCAGAGATGTCCAAAGTCTGTCATTCTCTGGCTGGTTTTCCAGAAACTCTGCATTATCTGCTGCTGATTACCTGGATCGGTGTGTTTGGCCAATACGGCAGGTTGGATGGAAAACATGTAGGACACCGGCCCTCGAGGACTGACTTTGGACACCCCTGGTGTAGATGCTGGTTGGAGCAGGTGCTAAGAATTATTGTAACAGTTGCAGCAGAAACAGATGAAATGTTCTCAACAGAAAATGTTTTAAGTTATGTTCACACCACCAGTGGACTCAAATGGGCTCTATAACGTGCAGCCAATGAACGTGTGTTTAAGGTTAAATACGGTCAAATTTTGACAAATCAGGGACTCATATTTTTCCCTTTTCACTCACTAACCGTTTGAAAATTGAACATGGAGGATCGCAATCAGGGTTTGTTCCCGACCGGAATTAAATGACCATAAATCCGCCATGTATCTGAAAAGTGTTGGGACAGAAAAAGCTTGGAGCAAGGTTCCCAAGAGTGCATTGTACAGTGACTCAGCGGTTAGCACGCCTGCCCACCATCACAAACTTCCCGGTTCGAGTCCCAGCTGGGGGACCTGAAACAGAATCACCAATGGGGGACTTTTCTGTGTGGACTGTGCATGTTCTCCCTGTGGATGCGAGTTTTCTCCGGGTACTCCGGCTTCCTCCCAGCATCCAAAAACATGCTTCATAGGTTAATTAGTTACTCTGAATCGTCCCTAGGTGTGAATGCGAGTGTGTATGGGTGTGTGATTGGGGCGACCTGTCCAGGGTGTATCCTGTCCACGCCTAGAGGTGGCCGGGCTAGGCTATGGCAGCCAAGGGCCAAAGCGGTTTAGAAAAAGATGAAAGATTCACGATATTCACAGGACCTTTACATTTCACACTGAGCCTCTTCCAGTTGCAGGTGGCAGACATGAGTTGGTAAACATTACAAGAAGAAAAAGTACGTAAGTTGGTAGCCCCTCCCTACTTGTCCAGTGTGAACACCATGGGCTAGACTCAAGAACGCACCTTTAGCACATCCCTGAACGCGCGTCCCATTCCCGGTGTGTCTGTAGCTTTAGAGAAAACCATGTCTTGACCTTATTCTCACTAATCTAGAAAAAAACATTTACATTTCTGTGTTTAGTTCATTCTAAAATTGAATTGTCAGTGTGCATTTCTGGTGTGGTGTGTGATATTTCTTTACGCGAAATTTTTAATTTGCTCCATCAGTGTGCAGCAGGTTGAGTTGAACGTATTTATAAAACACTTCTTTTCAATTAAGAGAGAACCAGCA
>NC_050524.1:17371839-17388352 GCF_002922805.2 Oryzias melastigma | reverse complement strand
CTTCTTTTCAAATAAGAGAGAACCAGCAGGTGTTTAGCTTCAGCTGTTGTCAAACCAGTTAATAACTTCATAGGTTCCTCTTTTGGGATGTTACCCCTGCTGTCCATACACACCAACTGAAAGTCTACCTGTCATGTCTTTACATTTGTGCCTGACACCCCAACTCTGCAAAAAACAATTATTTTACAACAATGGCAACACATATGAATAGATTGCAGTGAAACTGCTGCCAAAAACTGGTCTCCATTTGGCTTCCCCATTTGTTTTAGAGTCTAAAATGCCAAGACATTTTAAAGGGCCCACGATTTGCATTTTTCCTTTTGTCAGGACAATGAAAGGACACACGCATATAGATGTACGCCGTGGCCACATTCTTTGCTATAAGAAATGGCATCTCTAACTGAACGTGACACTTCTTAAAAATTATATAAACAGAATAAATAAATAAAAACACTGCAAACACAAAATAGTTGCTAGGAAACTGGTCATATCAAATCAAAGCATTTAGATGAGGACGGAAACATTGGACATCAAAATCTCTTTCTGTTGGACGGTTAAAAAAATCCATGCACTGTAGTGCAAAAATGAAATACAGCTACAATAAAAGGTTGCAATATAATTAGGAAGAAGACAACTATGAAACAGAAGTAAATCACCGTCAGTATGTAAGGGTCAGGCAGGTTTCACAAAGACTGATTTCTGTTTAAAAGAACTGAGCAAAGACACTTTTTTGCATTTTAGTTGTGTTTTTTTCTTTTTTATCTTTTTCTTTTTTATGGTGCTGACATATATTCACCATCCACCAAAAACCAACTGAAAAAGCTGAAATCCTCTTCAGCAGCAAAGCTGTGCTGCATATTTAAGGGTAACACTTTTTTTTACAGTACAGTACTTACAGGGTATTTAAGTGGTATTTACATGGTACTTTTTTTTGTTTCTACCGGGTACTTACAGTCTATTTACATAGTATTTTTTAATGGATCATCCTATGGCATTTTTTGTTCCTACTCAGTACTTACATGGTACTTGCTGTTTATTTATGTGGTACTATTTGGTTCATACATATAGTTTAATTGTACTTAAGAAGTACTCCCTGTGTAACTACTATCTACTTTTAAATGGTAAATACCACAAAATGACCTACAACTTTCTGTTACTCTGCTCACATTAAGAAGAAGTACCATGAAAAACACAATAATTTACCACATAAATACTATGTAATTACCCATCTTCTTACATATAGTGAGTACCATGAAACACTTATTAAGTAAGTAGAGACTAAATTTAAGTGGGTATTTTAAGTGGTGTTTTTATGGTACTTTTTTGTACCTTTCTGTACTTACATAGTACTTGCCGTGTATTTATGTTGTACTATTTGATTCATACTTATTATACTTATATACTTGTATTTTATACCTTCTGAGTATTTATGCTGTACACACTGGGTTTTTACACAGTTCATATTGGGTATTTACATGTTGTAAACATGTTAAGTACAAATAAATACATTTGCTAAGTAAGTAAAAAGTTAATTTTGGTCCATTTTTCACAGTACCTCAAAAGTAGTTTCTGTTTAACTGCTATGTTGTTACACATGGTAAATACCTTGAAATACACAATAAGTGAAGAAGTAAATTCAAGGTACTTTATTTGTACTTACCTTGTTCTTACATGTGTAAGTACTGCAAGACACATTAACACAACATGTAAATACCCAGTACGTACTATGTAAAAACTCTGTGTACAGCATAAATACCCAGCAGGTACCACATCAGTGTGAATCAAACAGTACCACAGGAATACACATCAAGTATAATGTAAGTACCAAGTTGGTACAAAAAAGTACCATGTAAGTACTCAGGAGGTCCTATAAAAAGCACAGTGTAAATGCACTGCAAGTATCCAGTGGGTACAAAAAAGTACTATGTAAATACCACTTAAATACCCTGTACTGTAAAATGAAGCGCCACAAAAAAGTACTTCAGACATATTAAACTCATAACAGAAACTGATACTGATGGTCACAATATTTAGTTCAACCAAAAAAAAAATTTTAAAAAAAATTGTAAAATAACTCCATCCACGGTATTTACTCCACAATATGTGTACCCCATTTTTTAAAGGTCCAGTGTATCCAGTCCATTGTCCATTCAATGGTTCTAAATGGTGGCCCATTCTGTGCTAAATGTCACTATGATCGCCTTTGACTGATGGGTCCATATCACATTATTTAAAAGGAAAACATCACACATCAAAGCTTTGGTAATTTGCTTCTGATCGTTTGACCTCCCCCATCATATGTTACCATCTGACATTTTGAAGAGCCCGATAGAGTCGACAAGTGACAGGACTCATAGCAACACGTGCAGCACCCAAATACGTAGCAGTCTGGCAGGACGGCGAGTGATTAAAGGAGAAATGGACAGATAAATGGAAAAATATTAAACATTGGACTTGACACATTTGGAGCTACCTGTCAGTTTCAAATGTGTTGGGGTTTGATGGAAACAGAATGAATGGCAGGTTCATGAAGGATGTGTGCAGCCACACACACTGAGGGAGAGCACTTCCATGCACAAGGACACACACGGAAACACACTAAAAGCACTCACATATAAACAACCCACTTTGTAAATCCATCTATTTCTGTGTTGTTGTTTTTTTCAAAGCACAAAAATATATGTGCAATTTACGAAGCAAAAATCTATTCAAAAAAGTAACTTGGAATTTTTTTACTAAACCTGGATTAAACACTTATAAACACATGGGTTTGCACTATAGAAACACTGTTCTGAAAACAACTGAAAGTGCAAGCAACTGTTAACTATTCCAGTAAATAGCTCTTAATTAAAGCTCTTTTCAACTCAAGGATGATACCTGGTTTTCTATATATTCAAAACACAGAAAAACAGCTCTCCAGATCTCTTTTATTTTGATAGGCTTGCCTTATTGGAATTGAACTCACTTCCTGGTTATGATACAGGGACTCCCTTTTACTACCTCAGCTTTGGTTCTCATTTCGATTTCAGCTGAAGGTCCATATGCATCAACAAATTTTAGCCTTCTGTTAAAACATTACTATTTTTTGGAAGGTGGTGACTTTTCAAACAATGCAAATGTGGAGTTTGGTCACAAAAGTAAATGAGTTGCAAACTGACGTAGACAAAGCTTTAAAGTGACTGCCATTCCAAACAGCTAAATGCTCATAGAGAAACGCTTGTATTGTGATGAGTGAAGGTGGATAAATGGGGAGAGACACAGAAAGTAAATCAATAGAAGCCGGGGAAGCATGTGGGTTCTGCGTTTCTTTGTGTTAGCTGACATAAATGTTTCTTTGCGCTACTGCCTCAGAGAGTGTAAGCTGTATTGTGGCCCTTACCCTGTCTTTGATCAGTCCCTTCCTAAGAGATTTCAGACTAACTGGCCCTAACCTGATTCTGTGGCTAATGCACCAACACCAGCTAAGCTTAGTTGGGGTGCGTGGGTACCGCCTACACACTGCAGCTTTGTTTCTTTATCTTTCAGCTTCGCCTCTACACCTCCTGGCAGCTCCAAACACGAAGTGTTCGTCCACGTTTCAGAGTATGCCATTACTAATGCTTTGATTCAGTCGTGTTTTGGTAAAGATACATGAATGTTAACTTTTTTTTACTAATTAAACACCTATCTACCAATGTTCAAGGTGACACAAATTACTGGTCAACTGCAATTTTTACTACCTTTTTATTAGCATTTTGAGCTATTAAAACCCTTAATGTGTTGTTTTATGTACTTAGGCCAGATGACTTTAACCTAAATCAGACCCGAGTCCTAAACTAGATTATTTTGAAGAAATACAAAAAGACTTGGTACTTTTTTTAGACTTGTTATCTGGCGACTTGTGGCTTGACCACACTAAACACTTTCTACCATAGAGCAAAGCAATTTTGAATGAATGAATGAAATACAGTATATACACGCGGGACAATCCCACCAGGCACACAGACCAGGGCACGCGGGACCGCCGCAGAGGCCCCCCACGCCAGAGAGCGGGAAGGCACAGAAGCACAGAGAGTGCAGCGCCCAGCCCAGCCAGAGGAGCAATACCCCCACCACACCGGGATGGCCAGCGCGAGGTCTCACCCCCAGAGAGCCCCCCAGCCTCAGACGAGCAGCTTACCACCACCCAGGAGTACAGAGCATCCCAAGAGAAACAGGGGTCCCAGAGGAGTGATGTAAACAACGCCCGACCAGGCTGACCCACTGATGGAATTTTTGGAGAGGTCCTGTTCTCGAGAGAAAGGACCAGAACCTGCGCCTCTGAGACATGGACACCCCCAGGCTCCGATGTAGTTTGATCCCCTGCTCTAGGTCTTAAACCTCGGGGGTCCCTCTCCCTGCATGGAGAGGAGGCTGCCTAAAAATGTATTAGACCGTAGATTCTTTGGAGGTCTGATTGTTTTAAAGTGCAGCTTCAATGACACCAAGACTTCTCATTTTGTACTAAGAAAAATACTGTTTGTGAAGGCTAACCTTTAGATTTTCTTCCTAAGGTCAGTGCAAACAGTTCAGGTCAAATATGACAAAAAGTATACTTCATTGGTCCTTTGTGTTGCTTTTTTATTCACTGAGTCAAACCTCAGTCAGTGCAGTTCCAGGCTTAGATGATATATTTGATCTATTGATCTATTAGTTTGACAAGGGTTAGAAGTGGTTCAGATAATTTCATTTTGAACTGTCATACTTAGATTTAATTGTGTTTGTTCAACATTAGAAAACATCTGTTTGTAATTATGCTGCAATAATTACCTGTGAACCACCTTTGAGTGCTGGTCAATTGAGCTTTAGAAGTAGTTTCTCCTCCCACTATAAAGACCAAAGAGGCTGTGAAGAACGAAGCAAAACTGTCAAAGGCTTTGGTGGGTGAGAAAGAAACAAAAAAGCTAGATTTCTTATTGAGGAAAAGTCAAGCTGTAATCTCTGTCCACTCTCAAGAGATGAGAGGACATCATGTGGGACAGGGCTGTTATCTGTATCCGATCCAAACTGCTTCAAATATGGGGATTGTTTATGCAGCGCGGTTGTTTCAGAGAGTATACCAGAGCTTTCACGTAGACATTTGCCGTTTGTTTTGCTGCTTCTCCCCAAATTCTGTTGAGGTACTGTTACCTTGTCAGCACTGTAGAGTAAAAGGTGTCAGGAGGATTCACAGCAACTGAAGTCCGTTTATTGGATAAAGCATCACTGTGAGGGCACAAAAAAGCTCTTGTGTAGCTTGATGTAGACAGCTCACTTCGAGACAGTTTTATATCACCAAAAGAAAACAACATCTGTTCACTAAACTTTAAATTTAAATGTGTCTGATCTTATTCATGCTGATTTTTTTCTGTGTAAAACTGTGGAAGTGCTGGATGCAAGAGGCATTTATTTTGCTTTTATAAACAATATTGTGGTTCGGAAATTTGCTATGATATTTTTGTGTATTACTTTTGTGCTTTTTATCAAACTAAAATGTGAGGTATGAAACATTTGAAAATCTGACGATGACATCTGAAGGCTGTTCAGTAAATAAATATAGCTGGTATTTGATAAATTAAAAAAATAAAATACCTGAAAGATCTCAACACACAGAGGCTGAGAGTGATATAAAAACTATGCAGATTATTATTTTTTATCATTATTATTATGATTTCTGAGAATGTATTGTTAAAACTGTATTTATACAAATGTGCACTAATTAATTTAAAGGATAACACAGAGATCACAATCCTAGTTCCAATCTTGTTTCAGATTTAGCTTGGGCAAATATGAGAATGCGTGATCTACTGCTAAAATATATCCATGTGCGTTCATGATTTTCATCCTTACATTTCAAAACAAATACAAGTTTTTAATTTTCATAAATAGCTTTATAAGATGTTGTCTTGTATGAATGACCTGGCAGTATGTCGCGCTGGTATCAAGTGAACTACAGATCCCATCATGCAGTGCATCAGATGTCTTTCCAAACAGCAGTGTTGCCAAATTGGTCAATTTCCTGTGCAATTGGGTGGATTTGATTTTAAATTTGCAGGCAAAAATTGGATCAGTTCAATGGTTGCTTATTGAGACCCGTGTCAGCAGTGACATGCAGTCAGGTGAGGCAGGTGAGCCAGTACCTCAGCTGTAAGCCATCCTCGCCATTGTGAAGTAATAATCAACTAATGACAAAATAAAAACGTGTCCAATAATCTATTCTAAAAATCTAATTCTTATTATTTCGTATTTCTTTAATAATTACGCATCAGGCTGCGAGGTGAAACAGAGCACACCCTTGATTGTGCAATCCCTAATAGACCAGGATGATAATGTCTCTGTAATTTACTCAGCGTATGTTAATAACGTCATTCTTTATAAACTATTATTAGCTATGAATACACGGTAGACATTTGTATTACAAGTCTTTTATTTTCTATAGAATATATATTTTATTTGGAAAGATTTTCCCTGTCATTGTTGCACAAAAGTAGGAAAAGTACACCAAATACTTTTGGTGTAATCAGAAGTTAAAAATGGTTTAGTTTCGTTTTTTACAATAACAGTTTTTATTTTGAAAATCAAATGACTTTGATACGTTTCACAAAAACGCAGAACCTTACACACCACAGGGAAATGAACTTGATGCTAAAACAATGCAACGTCCAGCACTGATAAAATAATACAAGAGCAAAAAAAAAATAATAATAATAATAAATAACACAATGATTTGATATGTCTTTACTAAAATGCTCAAATTTTATTTTTATTTCCAGGCTTGTTTTTTTTTATTTTTTATTTTTTTATTTTTTATTTTATTTTATTATTATTTTTTAACAGTATGTTGAACTTGTATAAGTCAGACTGGATACATTTTAATGTAAAGAAAACTTTTTTGGGATGTCTAAAATCTAATTACATATTTATATATATATACAAAATGACTTAAAAGTAAAAAAAAAAGTTTTCTTTTACTTTTATTTCTAACTTGTATCCTTTTGACAGAATATATTTTTGTGGAGAGAAAAATATAAATTATTTAAGGTTTAAGTTGATTTATTATGGAATAAAATACCTGTGTATTTTTATTATTTTTTTATTTTGAATAGCCTTAAAACTTTTAAAGTTTTAAAAGTTTAGTTTTAGTGTGTTTAGTAAATGTTTATCCAGTTCGGCCCGTGACCTAAGGTGCGTTTTGGATTTTGGCCCCCTGTGCAATTAAGTTTGACACCCTGCACTATACTAACGTAACAGCATAGAGCTGCTTTTCTCAATGACAGAATCAGCTGCTTTACAATGATTATTGAAGTACTTCAATACTGTGTTGCATATAAGACAAAGCTGCCCTCTTCAGCTGCAGAATCTACTGGAATGATGTTCATTACGTTAAAATCTTATGGTAGTCTAAAAATTGTTGAAGTGGTTGCAATTTATTCTAAGCAGCATTTCATTTTTATTATTTTTTTTAATAATATTGATTTTGCCTAAATTTTCACTGTCAAGCAATGTATTTAACTGTCTCTTAAATGTAATGTTTAATAGAGCTTTAAGAAAAAAAAACTCATACAAACACAGCTTTCCACTATTTCATATTTTTCCAAAGTAAATTAGTAAAAAGGCATGGACAAATATTGTTCTTGTATTTTAATGGAAAAGCAAAACAATGACTAATCCCTATTACAGAAGACAGGCTTCTTTAACATCCCACAGGGTCTCACAGCAAGTCAAGGTGAGAAAATCCAGCTTTCTTGTGATCTTGCAAACTATTACACTGGGATTGATTCCTGCAGCATCTGCCTGAATGCCTGTCTACATTTCAATGACCTGCATCACTCTCCGCTTCTCCCAAATGTGCATTAACTCACAGACCAGCACACAGCCTTGATGTGCTGTTGCACATGCGTTTTTACACTACGATAGTGGGAGCAATATGTTATGCATTCATGTGAATTGTAGAAAAGACGATGGGGACTTGGAAAACAAGGATTTTAGTGTTTTTTACTCAAATAATTATTGATTTATGCACATTTTTATGGAAGTCATGATGACATGTTTGACTTTGTGATGCTTTAGGGGAGAGAAAAAGCTCATGTGTGAGGACATAAATATGGTAAAGTGACATCACACAACAAAGCAATACTACAAATAAAATAGTTTGTTCACATAGTGGCAAATCCTTAACATATATATGTATATATTTACAATTTCATTTTTCGCAAGATGATGAAATGGAATTTAAAAAATACTTTTTGAAACTGCTGCAGTTCAATTTACACATTACAATCTACTTATACAAGCAGATAATTTATGAATCATTTATGATGAATTACAATGTGGACTTTCCCACACATGTGATAATCTTCAGTTTTTAGATTCAGGGCTGTGAAGTTTTTGCAACTTTGAATGCAAATCCAAGTGCATAAAATGTATATATTTTTTTAATTTGGGGAATGTATGAAAATGAATCTCAATTATTCTAAATCAATCATGGGGTGTATAAAACCGTCATGTGTCAGGAAGAAAACCGTCTTTGTGCTGAGCCAAACATTTTTCTATAATACATAATTAGAGAATCAAGAAATAATCCCCTGGCTTCACTAAAACACTTTGAAACCTTCATGTTGTGACAACCAAATTTTTCTCTTTGCTCCTCACTCGGCATAAATCTACGAGTGCGCTGCAATCTTTCCAAGCTTCGGTCACATGGGAAAGTGGTTGAATGCTGATCTGAGGGAGCAGCGCTGCACTGTGTGGGATATTGAGTTCCACACTGTTCAGGGTGTCCAATTGAAGTCCTACTTCAAACACAATGTTACCAGCATTATGTGGGAGTGTTTGCACATATTCTCCTCTGCAAGACGAGATATACGTTCCCGCTCGAACCGCTTCTTGCCCATCTCATGTGGGGAGACGAGAGCTGCTGAAGTAGCGGATGACTGTCTTCAAAGTTAGAATGAAATGGAGGAAAGAACGGTAACTGGACCACAAAAAGCAACCTCTGGCCTAATATTATTTTGCAGGAGAGCGATAAAAAGCGTGTATGGTTGGGGTTCTGAAACGTCATCCAGAGTCGTTTACGACTGGGATATAAAGACTATTTCCAAGATATCTTAACAAAACCCCAAAACGATCTAAATGTGAATAACTTTGCCCAAATTGTGCATTAACTCATTTAAATAACCGTTTAAATGGTGTCAAACTATTGCCTTAATTGGAATTAATTATAACAAACAAACTAGCACTTTTTTTCAAATTAAGTAAAACATATATATTCCTTTTCAATCTAAAAATGATTGTTTTGTTTCTAAATATGTAAAAAAACAAAGGTCCATCTGTTTATTTGCATGAATGTTTTAACTTGAATTAGGTTGAGAGCATGTGCAGGCCTTCATGTGAGCCGCATCGCTGCTGTGATGTCATCAATGTGCTACTTTCTAATCCTTACAAAACTAACCCAAAACAACACCACAACTATTAGTTATTATGTAGGCCATAAAGGTGTTCATTATCATGAATTATGGTATAAGGTATGTCAAGATCTATACATTAAGGTATTAATAGGTTGTTTGTTGTTAATATTCTTGGGATTGCTCTGAAATATGCTCCAACTTATGTGTTAAATTAGAACAATCTGAACCAAATGCTTTGTTCATGTTTTTTTTCACTTAACTCAATTGTTTAAGATTGAAAAAATTGTGTAAAAGTAACGGTTGGATGTTTGTTATAATAAGAAAACTTGGTAAAGCTACTGTTTTAGTTGTTTTTTTATCTTTTCCTGGGCCACAATGTCATAAATTTAAATAAAATACTTAAAAAATGAGACAGTAATTATTATGTTTGATTGAAAATAGATTAAAGTGATTAATTAATTACATGCTTTGAATATTTAATCGCACAACTGGGCGGCCGTGGTGCAGTGGTAGGGGGGTCGACCTCTGATCGAACTGCCAACCCTTCGATCATTGGCCGACCTGCTCAACCACCTGAGCAACTGTCGCCCCATCACCAAAACATAAGAGGCTCAAACGGATAAAATTACTGTACGCTATGCTGTTGCTGTTGGCCAAGACTTTCAAGCAAAGACTGGTGCCAGGGTGCTGAAAAAGAACAACACAATCTTCAGTTTGTCAATAAAGCACTTTTATTTGCCAAAGCCTGCAAAGTATTGGACAAGCTAGAGGCCTGGACTCAACAAATTTATAGAAGCACATTGTGTTTTGTTGCAAACACTTTTGTATAGACTTTGCTGAACTTTTACAACAACTATTTCTTTTTTTTTTACATTCAAATATCCTGCAGCCATCAGCGGTGGTAATAATCATAGGATGAATCTAGTCTCCATGCTTTAGATGTCGATAGTCATTTGAGTTCTATTTTGCAGCAGTATATTAGTGAAATATAACTGTCCATTAACATCAGTGCTGACCTCTGTTTTTGTTTTCTAACACAATCACAAGTAGAACTAAGTGTCATTCAGTGTCAATAGAAAGCGGTGGCATTTTCCTTCAACTGTGACATTTATGTAGATATAAAGAGAGCTCATGATCAGCAGCAATATCATCTGTACAGCCAAACTTGACCTACGTGGGGTCAAGTGTCTCACCTGTCACCCACTGATGGCTCAGTAAACCTCAGTGACTGAACAGGAGGACGAAAGTATGCAAATCAATTTAGTGGAGTTAAAAATCGTCTTATGTGACAAGTGCTTGTTGAAGATTGAAGACATTGAAATGAGATCCCTGCATAGGAAAACAAATAGGACTCATATAAAGAAGTGAGGGATTTGTGTCTCTAAATATGCTGTTATTACTATGCTTTAATTGTTCAAAAAGATACTATTGCAAATAACTTTAACTTAGGCTAAACGTTAATGATTCACAAGATCACTTGGGGTCACTTTTCGAAATACCAACATCCTAGAAAATGTCAAATGCAGTGTGACAAACACCAGCTGGACCTTAAAAACAGCATATTTTATCAAACCACCATCAAAGCAGCACATGTAAGAGCAGAAAAATCAATGATCGTTTGTTATTTGCAGGACACCAAATGTCACTCTTCATTTCCGTCCAGCTGTTTGCCGATGACCTGCATCTAATCTGCTAATACTAATGTAATGAAGCCTTAATGTCTGGGAAATAATCCTGTTGCTGAAGACATCCGGGATGTTAACACAATTACAGCTAGGCAGTTCAGGAAAAAAATCCTGAACTGTTCTACATACAATTAATATTGCTTTTAATTTCTTATATAAATAGAAGAATAAGACTAGCAACCTGTCCAGGGTCTAACCCCCCTTCACCTAACAGTAGCAGCAATAGTTTCCAGCAACCTTGTGACCCTTAATAACCCGGTGTGGAAAATGAATGAATCATAAAGTTTTAAAGATCCACTCCTGTTTTTGATATATTGTAAACGTTTCCCAAGTGTTTTCTTATGATTATGGTGCTGGAAGGCTCAGTTGGCTAGTTGTAGGACTAGTGTTCAGGAAATCCGGGTTTGCTTGCCAGGGGTGCAATAAACCAAAAATCCAGTGTGGGTCCATCGGTGAGACTCTGCACTGCTGCCTTTCTGGGTCTCCCTGTGCCTTAGAAATGCAGCGTTGTGTCAGGAAAGTTATAAAAACTCTCAGTGAAAAGCTGATTTGCTGTGGGGAACCCTTGACGGGATGTGCTGAGAGGTAAACTGCGTGGCGTTTTTAGACAAAATCCAAAAACCTATGTCAATTTCTAGGGCATATCAGCAAGAATTCATCAGAAATTCGACACTGAGTTGTGGGTGGGACTGTTGGCGTGAAAGTAAGCCACCCCTGATATCCCATGATCCCTTTGTTTACACTCTCACCTGCTAGCTTACAGCCTCCCTCAACCCCAAGCTAGCATTAGCGGTGCGATGAAAATAGCGAGTCATGTCAGAGATATCCAACCTGATTGATCACAGTTTGAATAAAGAAACACTCAGTTTTAATTTTACATTGTTTCATAAATGTTCTCCATCATAAGAAAAATGCTACAAGAACATGTTAAAAACACCAAAAACACAATTTTTACTGGAGTGGGTCTTTAAACTAAAAAATAAATAAAAGTTACTTTGTAAAACTTTTGAGTTGAAGTGATTCCAACATTTTTCTAGTGATTCCATAAAACTAAAACAATAAATCATTTATTTAGGTTATGAAACAAAAACTTTCTGTTTAAAATTCTACCCTATCATAGCATGATTTCTGTTTAAAATCAGCAAAAAAAAACAAAAATTATATTGTAAATATCAAATGACTGTGATGAATTGCTTTAATTAATAAAAGTATTTAAAAAAATAGGTATGAACTAAACAAGTGTTTAGGATAATCGATAGATTACTGTTTTATGTTGTATTTTAACTGCAAAATGACTTTGTGAATATTGACAGTTTCTGTAGGTAGCATCAGATTATTATCATCATTTGGCACTCAAAGATAGTAAACTGTGCGCCTATAAAGGATGAATGAGTTCTTTCTCGCAGAAAACGTCATTGTCTCGTGCTCCTTTGTGTGACGTGTTCCACATTTTCGAAGCTTCAAAAGCTTTCAAAAAAGCACAATGTTGAAATGACACATCTGAAAGCAGAGAGTGTGAAATGATGGAGCCTGCAGTTTCAAACCATAGGTCCCCTCACAGTGAGCTTACGATGCATACTCAACTCTGATCAACCACCTGAGCAAAAACCCGCTATGATCTCAGACTAATTTACCCCCATCCCAGTGCAGCCCGAAATGCAGCTTCTTCCCCACACCGCCAAAAGGAAACTTTGACAAATGCATTGAAATGCACCAGAGCACCACAACTAATAAACATTCAGAGGACAACAGCCAGACCACCTAACGGCATCAGAGTAAGTGAGGAGTGCATAAATGATGGAGCACTCCTTTAATCTAGCTTCCTTCTTACAGCTGCATGTGCTTTTTAATGTAGCACTAGTTTCTGATGGTGGGGGGGCATGGAAATTATTTAGGAATATGTGATTAGACTCAGATGAGAAAATGTTTGAATGCCATTGTGCTGACTATATAGATTACGTGCACGGAAAGTGTAAAGTGCTTCTGTCAGAAGGAAGGGTAAAAATATGTTAATAAGCAACCCCACTGGTTTAATAAAGCCTAGTTCTGCTGATCAAATGTACATGTGGAATAATAACAAAAAATGTTGTTTAATATGAAGCTGGGACTAAAGTTAGTTAAAGCTAAGAAAAATTAAATCATCATTGAGGGCTTTTGAAAATAAGTGCATACAATTTATTCACACATGGGGTAAAAGCAGATTTTACAACAATAGAAATAATAAAATCACACCGGATATTAAAAAACATTGAAACACTAAAAGCTAAATTATTTTCTCAATTTTTTTCAGTAAAAGGGATATGATGTAATATTTTAATTCTGCATGATTTGCGCATCAAATTTGTGTCTTCCCCAGCTGCTGAGCGACTGCTTAAGTTTTTCTGGAGAGGGGAAAAATAAAAAAATGTTTTTGCAACTGTTTCTAGTCCTAATTATGTTGTTTTTAATATTCTGATATTTTAGCAAAACTAAACCAATCCTTGAAACGATGACCTCCACTTCGTATAAACATTTTTTTTTTTTGCCATTAATCATCTCATTTAATTCTGCTCTTTTTTCAATATCAATTTGTATGCATTTCCCTCTTACTCTTGAATATAATCACTCAAATAGTAAGATGGTTTAAAAAAGGTAGACACTTTGGCAAACACAAAACATTTAAAGTAAAAAAAGTGTTTATCCAAAATTCTATGATTTTAATCAGTAAAAAAAGATTTAAAAAATGCTAAATACAACACTGCAACTCAGTTAAACCAGATTCAAACATTACATCTTGGTTTTCCCTATTCACAGAATAATCCTGGAATAAGACAGACCCTTAGCTTTTGCATGTGTTTTAACTTCCCCCTCCATTTGAAACTGTACTTTGTGCCTTATAGTTCACATTTATAACTTAACACCATCGTAACCAGATTTTTTTTCTCTGTTCCGCGACATGAAAAACAATTATTTTAGTGTTAAAGCTCCTTATGACTAGAAAAAAATCATCCTTTATCTCTACGATCCATCTTTGTCATTGTTTAAAAATCTGTAAATTAATTTTAAACACATTTGTCTTTGTTTTTTAAAATCAGAAAAATCAATTTATTGCCCAAAGTCTTTATTTCAGCATTAATTTTGCTATGTGTTTTTTTGTGTTTGCTTGTTTTCTCAGTTTTGTTTTCTCAGAAAAGTGTTTGCTTAAACTTTTGTAAATGTTATGTTGTGTAGGGGTTGATTTTGAGAGCCTGTCAGTGTGTGTCATGCGTGTTTAATTTTTATTTATACTGATTTGCTTGATTTTTTTTCTGTTTTCTTTTTAACACTACTCTTTCATCTGTGTTTCAGATTTTTTTTAAATGGAGGACCCTCTTGAAAAAGAGATATTGCATCTCAACACAAATAAAATAAATAATACACTGCTGTAATACTTTTCAGTAAACGACCTCTTTCACCTTAGTCATAATCACCCATTTTAAGGATCACAATTATAATTCCCTATTCTTTCCTTCAGTCAGATCACAGATGAGAACCGATCATCTCCTGTCTTTGAATGATCAGATATTATTCAGAAGAAGGCAGTCTAAGACTGATGGAGAAATCAGAGTCTGCAGAAACAGAGTAAGAAGGAAACAGCATTCAAAGATGTGGTGCTCACGGCAATGTTCGCCTTGGAAACTCAGGGATGGGGCTTTAATATATTATTATTATATAATAAGATGGAGGTCAGTTTCATATGAAACCTTTAGCAATGTTCCAGTCCATACAGAATTAATCCTTCTGGAGGTGAGCCATAAAAATGAATAACTGATAGCATCTTTAAATTGGAAATACTGTTTTTAAGCTGTAGTCATACAATGTTGGTCCATCACAATGTGATTGTAGGTTCAAATCCACATGCCAAATACTAAAAATAGAATGACGGTGGTGATTCCATTCCTTGCTGCCAAGCACTGTGCCAAACTGCCTTGAACCATCACCTTCTTCTTTATGTAGCAGGGCTACTAGCAAAATGCACATCCTATCACGCTTTACCCTGAAGCGGCTAATGCAAAGAGCGTAGTTACTTCTAAAAGTGCCAGTACTTATCTCTATATTTTTAATCTGTATGTGTGTGTAGGAAGAAAGATACAGAGACCCCATGGCGGAATGTGGGTGTCACACTGATGGAGGAATGAGCCGTGTCAGGTGAGCAGGAAGGACATGTGGTTAGTGCTGCACTGCTGAGGCTCACAGCCAGAATAAATCTGGCCTGTGTGGAAAAGAGTCCAGGATGCAATTACACAGAGATGGAGGGACAAAAGGGTGGCAGTTTGTTTGACACAGCATGGACGCTGTTGCTCACTGCGAGCGAAAATAGAATGTCTTTCCCACAGAAAAGACACTCTGCTCCCTGTTTGTCTATGGGAATATCCATTTGCCATGCCTCTTGATGTGCTTTTTATGTTGGGTAGACTTTGTTTACAAGAGGAAGTATTTCCATTTTTAGTTTTTTTGAACATTCAGGCTGAGCACACAAATGAAGACATGTTCTGCAAGTTTTCAGCCGTTTTTGTTAACCCTATCTTTTCTGAAATGTGCGTAAAAGAGGCTATCCATTTGAAGTTGTGCTATTTAAATGAAAATTTAATTAAATAATCTCCTTCATAATAATTAGGGTATCGGTTATGATTTCTAGAAACAATTTGAATCGACTGGATTCCGATTTTTTCCGATTCTTCAATTCAATTCACTTTTAAGTTTACAAATGTATACATGTTTTTTTAAAAATTCATTAAAAATCTATTATTTAATTTGAACATATTTATATTAAACTGATACAGCTCACATATTGTATTAGTAAAATAATGAGATTGTTAATATAGTGTTAAATTGATTCTCTAAAGGAGAAGTTCTAACAAAAATGTTCAGATCATTAACATTATCTACAGTTCTGCTTCTCCTGGAGGGCGTTTGTGTTTGGCCACTAGGTGGCGATCGTTATGTAGTATTACACTTTTTTTCAAGAAGAAAACAACAGTATGAGGGGAAAAAACGAAGTTTTAGAGCACAAATAGTTACTTTAAAAATATATATCCTTAAAAGAGTTCGGAAAATTAATGTCTAAGTAAATAAAGATGTTAATTTAGTCAGCAATGTATTTTTTTAGTCAACCGAGCATTAGCATTAGCCATCCTATGGGAAATTCTATTGAATGTTAGCATCAAGCTAGCGGACTTCAGTGTGACACCTAAATTAGTTTAAGCTGGATTTTTGAAGTTATGCAATCTTATGCATTTTCCAAGCACTGGTAACACAGCAAAGACTTCTGGGAGATTTCTCGATTCAGACAGCTCTACAAAACAGCGAACGCACCATATAGTGAGTAGGAAAGGAATTTGAACATTACTTATTTCTACTCACCGAGGTGAAGTTAGTTGGATATTGGATATTCGACAGACATTC
>NC_050524.1:17328016-17371756 GCF_002922805.2 Oryzias melastigma | reverse complement strand
GGAAGCAATTCAAATTCAGCCTTTGTGTTTGAATAAATCCATTTAATAATCTGTACTATTCACTTTATGTAATGGTCACTCATGTCTGGAGGTCACTGGCTATCACCCAAAGGACAAAGAATCTGGCACAGACTACAGTCTAGAAATGAAAAGTTTTTTTTTCTTTTATTTTTTATTTTTTTTTTTAATAAATTTAAAGTTGAAGACAACAAGAAACATTCATCTATCTACAATGACATGTATATATTGGCCTACTCTCAAGTTTTATGAAGTGCTTTTATGAACTATGGGCGATACATTCTGTTCATTTTTAAAAAAAAAAAAATTGCTTTTAATGTTTTAACTGTAGAAATGATCATTTGATGACTCAAATGGTTATTCAGAGGCAGGAAAAAACCAGCTGAATTAACTAAGTTGTTAAACTCAAGGCTTTCCATGAAAAAAAGAAGATGGAACAACAACCATGAAAGACACTACAAGGACACACCAATCCAAACTTCGGTTTGGCCAAAACAAGCAGATATTTACCAAACTCTCTCAGTACGGTTCACTTTGGTTTGCTTATTGTGTGAATATGAACCATTTCATACCCAACCTCAAATTACATCAGCGTTTCCTTTTTATTTTGTTTGTATGAACTTACCACAGCTGTGGAAATTACAGAATGAAGCACTGAGGAAACCACAAAAAATATGGGAGCAATGGAGCACAAGGAGATCCAGAGTCTCTTTGAAATTTGGAAAAATGTGATATTAACTATGTTGCTGAAATAGAGAAATAAAAAATGGAATGGGGTTTTAGTCTCTTGAATAGTTTCAATAGGAAGTAAAAAAAAGTGCCTTCATAAAAGTATGAGATGTATGAATTAAGAATGGACATGACAAACTTAATAAGATACTCAGAATAAGACCAGCTGGTCGTTCAGAGTAAAGACCAACGTAAAGTTGATGAAACCAACCAGGCTTCACATTGTCATGTTGTTACACTACCAAGAACAAGCGGAATGTGTTGAAACAGACCTTGAAGCTCTTAAAATAAAAAAAAAAAAAACCCTCAGAAATGTATAACTATGGCAAGAAAAATAGTTTGTAGCATTGCCACAAGTTCATTGTCCCATCCTCGCCATTTGTAGCCAGTGGATGCAGTAATTGCCCCCCCCCCACACACACACATACATTTCTGTTTAACAATTTTAGAAGATACTAGAATACAAACTAAATTAAACAAACAAATCAAAGTTTGCACTTGATCTATACTAAAAAGGTGGACTTTCCTGAAGTGAAAACGTCCTGACAGTATTAACTATTTTCAAATACTAAAACATTTTTTCCTGTTTGACTTATTTGCATATAATTTCTAGCATAATTTGACATGCCTTTGTAAATTCAATGCACAAAGTTGGAAAGTGAGGCTTTAATCTAATCATATATTTTTGTGACCATTTAATAAAACAGAAAATCTCTTGTTTGGCTTATAGTGCTGCATTGTTCAGAAGAAAGCAAATCTAATTGTACGGACCTCCACATTGAAGATGTAAAAATGTTTATTTGACGCATCTTTTTAAGAGCAAAAACGAACTGAACTGCAGAGAGCAGAATTAACACATCAGCTGTTAGGTTGGATCACTTTTTTTTCTTCAAAATGACGAAAGACATTTAACCTTTTGTTTTTTTACTAAATAATAAAAAAACTATAAAAGATCAAACTTGAACAGAAAATGTAAGTAATCAGAAAAAGCATTTTCTTTTTAAAAGTTCAAATAAATTAATCTAAACTTCAAAGTTGAATACTTTATCTGTTAGAACAGCAGTGGCGGGCCGTGCATTTCACACCTAGGCCTTCAGTAGTGCTCCATCTGAATCAATCCAACCCTCAATAACTATTTTATGGCAATAAAACTTCTAGTGCAGGTACAGCTGCCGCACACACACCAAAAGCATCAACAATAACCTGATAAAATTTCAATATTATGTAGGGAAATAGCAAAATTTCACTCACCAAAAATCCAGATTATTTAAACACAAAATCCTTCCTTTCTATCCTCAAGAAGATTTCAATCACTCTGTCGTGCAGAATCCATGCGTTTCGCAGATGGAAAGTGTTCCGTGGCTGTGATAAGCTGGAAAAGGCTGCATGCGGGAAATGTTCTGGTATTCCTGAAGCCTCTCGTGGTCCAGGAGGGAGACAAACATCAGTTTTTGTGATCGATCAAGGTCTGTGTCTGGAAAATAATATTTGCGCGAGGATTTTGCGCTGCACGCGCCCGCGGTGCGTTCAGGAGCCTCGTAGATTTCAGCTTCACTCCCGCTCAACGGAGTCACGGAACTCCTTTACCCGTGCCAGACAAAACTGTGCCACAACTTTACCCAGACATTCATTTTCCACCAAAAATCAGACGATGAGACGCTTTCCACTGGTAACATCTTCAAACCTGACACGCCGCTCCTCGGCACCTGTGTCCGTCACATAACGCAGAACCAGAGCGAGCTGCGAGCTATCCAATCAAAGCTCGTGAAAATGATGACGTTTCCGTGCGCCTGCTAGCTGGCCTTGGTGTCGCCTACTCCAAATCTGATTGGTTGAAGCAACAGTTTGGTCGACAATTATTTTATGCTACAGGGCCCGCAGAACTGATTGTGAAGGCCTCCAGGCAGATTTCTTTGACCCTAGCAACAAATGGTGCTGCAATGTGATTGGTTAATGCTTAAATAGGAAAATACACGTCTGGAAGCAGCGCAACCAGGGAGACAGCAATGAAAGGACGAAGACAGAGCATTTGGAATTATAGAATACGTATTCACGGAAATAAATAATAATTAATATCAGTCTGTGATTCAGATATTTTTAGGCCAGCAGAGAAGGTCTTGCAGGCCCTGACGGCCCGCCACTGTAGAACAGTAATAACAAAGAGAACAACAGATGTTAAAAAATGTTAATGAGCTACAAAGGTTAATGGATCTATAGATCTATATTATCTCTATGCACCTGAAATATGCAAATGATTCTGTGACATAACACACTGAAAGATATGACAAAAAACTCTTTTTGTTTTTTGGGAGAACAAAAACGTTGTACACTTAGATAAGGATCGGAGCCCCTTTGTTTATCTGATTGCTATGATTTCTTGGGTATTCATGCGGCTTCAGAGATCATGTGACAAGCGTAAGTGTCAATGGCTTTGTACAGAATCTGCAGCTGATGCAATTCACTGAAATCCAAGGGTTCAAGGAAATAAATCAGCGGAACTTATCAGATTCTTTCCTCTCTTGCTGCTCGATTCTTTTGCAAATTAACAAAAATTACTGTACTATCATCTGAAAAGGGATATCTAAGCTCAATTCTCCTAAGATATACAAAAAAAGGCCAAATTAGTCAAGTGCTGCTATAACAATAGGATGGTGGTCACTTAAATCTACACTCAAACAATGCAGTCACATCCAGGATTTGTAATTGTGACTAAAAGTAAATATATAAGTAAAAAAATGGGGAAGATTGAAGTTGTCTCATGCTACTTTTTAGTGAGATATATAATAAACATTCCTGCATGTAATTCAGATTTTGGGAAACTTGAGTCTTTCATGTATTTTAACAATACAATTTATCTATATTATGCGATGAATAGTCTAATATATTAAAACTAAGTACAATATTTTTTCTTGACCGTTTTGTTAATCTATTGCATCCAAGGTAAAGTAAAAGTATCTGGTTATTAGTAAGCTGTAGACCCTTTTCACTCACTACGATTTAAAAACTGTGCTGTGCTATGCCCTCTTTGCAGACAATATGGATTTAAATTTAAGATAAAAACACTGAAATAATTATATTTTAGACTGAATATGTTCGATGATCTAAGGAAAAAAAGGTTTTTCCAAATAAATGATACCTTAAAATATAGATAAGCAATAAATACAGTTATTTCCTTGTGAAACATTAAATCTCTATTACAGTTTAAGCATAAATACAAACCAGAATAGTTTTGTATCAAGTCAGGAAAAAACATTCAAAAAAAGAATAGTTTAGACACAATAAAAAACTGGGAGCAGAATAAATTTTATACTTGATATGATTGAAAACTTTATTTTCATGCAAAACAGAGAATCATTCATAACAAAATGCCTCTCCAAAGTTATCCATTCTACCTGTAATATAGACTTTAACTTTCCAATAATTAAGTTATCATAAATAGAAGATATATACACTTTGATCTTGAATAAAATCAGTGAACATAAATAAAACAAAATGCAGGAAATCGGAGCCATAAAAAAGGTTTTGGTGATTACTGAACCAATTATCTACTTGTGATATTCAAGAGATTACAAGAGCTCCATGAAGACTTTTTTAAAAATGAAAATTTCATGTGAAGATTTGCCTGAAGCAGAATTTTCCAAACATAGGCTGTATTGTATGAAGTATCAACAGAGAGCAAGCACACTTAAGAGACTGAAGCATCACTTTCTAGAGTCAAGCTTTGCATGGTGTCCCTGAGGATCCTCTCCAGAGCTGTATCAGCATGCCAAATGAGATCCTGTACAGTCAGGACAGACATCCTCTGTAAAACCAGCATCTTTCACCATCCAATTCACTTTACCAACACTCTGTGATCAAAGAGGCCTGCAACAGACAGAGACCTTCAGGAATTACAAAGTTCCCCAAAATGTCAGCTAGAACCGCATAATGTTGGAATTTGATTGAAGTCATTTCAGTATAAAATAATATAGAGGGACACTTCCTGTCAGCACTTGGGTTCATATAATGGAACTAAGTGAAGTGTTTTTTTTAAACAAAAGTTAAAGTAAAAAAAAAAAAAGAAATAAAAGTCACATTAGTTATCTACTGAGCCCTTAAAAGGACATAAAAGTAAAAAAAAAAAAGTCAGTGCTAGTTTCTCATGCACACAAGTAAGTATTTGGTCCACGTAATTGATCAAAGTAAGTGTATCCATGACTGTAGAACTGGTTTTAGGTGACGATCAAAGATTACATAATACTGACACCAGACAAGCAGAGCTGCAATGTCTTTGTGGGCGAGTCCAAACGTAAAATAAAAATCAATAAGCTCATGTAATGTCCTATAAAAAGGTCTCCTGTGAGCACTTAGATTCTTCTGTGGACCAGTTTGTTTCTTGTGCATACCAAATACTTTCTGATGTGCACCAGAAACTTTGTTGTGTTCACCACCAGATACTTTCTCACGCACACCAAATACTTTCTCATTTTTATGAGAAATCAGTACTAATTTTGTTTCTACTTTTGTCAACTGCAGTCATTAACTTTATGTAGATACCTAGTCTGAGCGAATGAGACATCATCCATTAAATATGACCTGCTACCAGTTCCAACCAACCAAAGTCAATTCAAAGTCAATTTTTCTACATTATGTCCATTGTCATGTTGGAACCAGACGTCTTCAGTGAGCTGTGATTGGTCCGTGTTGGTCTTGGTCTACATTTCCATGCCAGTCTCTCCACTCAGTATTGAGGATGGAGGAAGGCCACACCCCTTCCACTAAAAGCAGGCTCAGTAGAATCTGTCAATAGAGCTCTTCGAAGGTGTGTCACAAGGCCACCTACTTTTATTGAGGAATCCGATTGGTCAATTTATGACTTTATTAACTTGCATCATGGGAAATATTATTAAAAAAGGGTTAGTAAGAACATGTTAAAAAGATATAGCAGAGTAAGAATGGTTACCGTATATCTTCCAATAGTGGCTTGTCTCTAATAGAGGTGGGTCTCCAATAAATGCTGGACCTAACAGGTGTTTGCTACTTTAGACGCCGGTCTCCTATTAGATATCCCCCGTACACATTCATGCAGATGCAGCGTATCTGTGATAATTCAATGGCTAAGAAACACTCCTTTGATTTAGCGTTTAAACTTCGTGTGTTGGCACATTATGATAAGGAATCTGCAAGACATTTTGGGGTGGAACGGGGCAGAGCTTCTCAGGTCAGCTCCAAAACCCACGCCCCCTCAGAGGAGATTTTGGAAACCGAGGCTTCAGATCAACAGGAAAAATGTATTTTTAAGACATTTAGGTTGTGGGATTTTGGTTAGAAACTTCATAAACATAATTAAAACACAACTGGGAACATTTATTCAAATAAAAAATTGACATAGAGGAACTTTAAGTGTCTACCTAGTATATAGATTGAACTTGCATTTTAAATAAAGTTAATATTTCCTCACTTATTGTGTCTTCACTCAACTGGGAGCAGAAGTCTAAATTGACTGTTCAGTTTATTGTAGTCTGACAGATGATACTCACAAGTCCTCAGACTTTTTACACTGGAATAAAATATTGAAATATGACTCTTCTATTCATTCCTCCAGTGTCTGTGAGATTCTAATGTACAGATCTTGAAAATTAAGCGGCAGAAAAACCTCTTTCATTCTCAGGTTGCTTCCAGTGCCTTCTCCTCCTCCTCCTCCTCCCTCCTTATCTCCTCCTCAACCAGCATTCCTGCTCCCATGTGAAACAGAGTGCTGATAAATCTTTGGGGTAATGATACTGACATTTATCTGTCTCATTACCATAATCTATACCGATGTTAAAAAAAAAGTTTTGTTTATCCATCATCATTGTTTACAAGCCAATTAAAAGATACGTAAATGTGCTAAAATATAAATATAAAAAATGGCACTCTCAGTTTCAAACATAAACTGGTTAATTACTCCATAGGAGCAAAGCAAGTGCTACTGTTACTGCCGCTGTAATCTGCTGCCTTAATGACTTCTCTACTTTGAGCTATTAAACTCCTGCTGCATTCACCTCCAGAAGCTCCCCCTCCGGATCACTGCTGTCCTGCGACGCAATCAACTAAGTCCTGATTAATGAGAGTCTGAACTTTTGGGGAGTTTTTTCCGAATCCCAGGTAAAACAGTCAATGGAAAGACACTGCAATTATTTTTGCCTTCACTTATTGATAAATCAGCATTGAATATTAAATAGTTGTTTCAAAAATAAAAAATTACATTCAAAATGTCTACTATGTAGTGTGGGGTAACATCGGGTTGTCATGGTGATCAACATGCATAGGGGCAGGCCGTGACTGATGACTTAAGGAAATTGAACCTCTAGTAGGAAGCACAAAGCGTAAATTGATTTAGCCACTTGAGGCTAAGGTGGTGTAGCACAGATTTCCCTCCTTTTACCTCCCCAAGGAAATGTTATGGGTCATTTGGGCTGAGAGGGAGAGACTTGTCTCTGCCTAAATGGCATGGTGGTGGTGGTGGTGGTGGAGGTGCTGATGCATCTTATGAAAGGAGGCTGCGATTGCCCTCATCAATCTAATGCCTTCCCTCCCAAGGTAATCATTTCCACGCAGCACCATGGTATCTCATTAGAGTGATTCGCTTTCAGTGTCAGTCAGCCTCAGACACCTTCCCAACAACAAACTCTTCCGCGAGAGAGAAAACACACTTAAATGATTACACAAAGTGACGATGCAGCCTCTGTCACAGACGGTGACCGCGTAATGATCGCCTTCTTTGAAGCTATTAAGGAAACGCTCCTCTACTGGCACTCCTGAACTTGAAGGACATGATTGAGAATTATAGGATTAATCCACTTTTTCTAATAAGGAATCTATTAATAGCATTTATGAGGAAATGTGGGGAAAAAGCTATACTGTGACTGGAACGGCAGAGACGTTTGTTGTGCAGGACACGTACAGTATGAGAGCTGTAAGACAGTGGTGAGATGTCCTTTAGGTGGAATTCAAGATGGAGGTGGGACTCCACCAAGGATCACCTTTGAGCTCCTTATTGTTTGCTGTAGTGATGGACAGACTGGCAGATGAGATTGGGCAGGAATCTCTGAGGGTCATGATGTTTGCAGATGACATAGTGATCTGTGGTGAAAGCAGGGAACGCGGCAGGTAACACCTAGAGAGGTACTCTGAGAAGGAGAGGAATAAAAGTCAGCTACAGCAAGAAACTATCTGTGTGAGTCACAGGGACCCAATTGGAACGGTGAGGTTACAGGGGCTACAAGTGAAGAAGGTGGAGGATTTTTAAGTACTTAAGGTCTACAGCCCAGAGCAGTGGAGAGTGTGAGAAAGAAGTGGTAGGCATGTGCAAGCAGGTTGGAATGGCTCGAGGAAGGTATATAGTTGGGATGTGTGAGAAAGAGTGTCAACAAGAATGAAAGGAAAGGTGTTGAAGACTGCGGTCAGAGCAGCCAGATTGTAGGTTTAGAGGCTCTAAGAAAGAACTGGGGGTAGAGCTGAAGATGTTGGGGTTCTCTTTGGGAGTGAGGAGGATTAGGAACAATTTATGTTAGATGTTTTGGAGATAAATACAGGTTAAAAAGATTGGGATGGTTTGGAACAAAATGTTCTCACTCCCAACTCGTCATATATGGACATACCTCTACGTCATTTTATGACATTTTTTGCATGTCCCCAACTCGTCGTTTTTTTTTTTTTTATCTGTTGGCTGTTCTCATTAAATCAGGGGTCTCCAACCTCTGGACCACGAGCCAATAGCGGTCCGAGGGGCTGCTTGGTACCGGGCCACAGAGAGGGAAAAAATGCATATGCTAATCGGGGGTCCCCAACCGGAATTGGTACCGACACCCTAACGCGGTACCGGTTCCACGTCTGTTACCGCGTCCCGAAGGTTGTGGATCGATAATTTAATGGGATGTCTAAAAGTGAACAGACAGCATGTCAAAAAGTGACGCGGAAGTGGCCCGAACCATACGTCCATATATGACAAGTTGGGAATGAGAATGTGTAGTTCGGACACATTGAGAAGAGGGACATGGACTATGCTGGTTAAAAAATGATGACGTGGTAGTTACCAGGAAAAGGGCCTACAGGAAGACCAAAGAGAAGGTTCATGGAAGTAATCAAGGAGGAAAAAAATCATGGTTGGTGTGAGAGAGGAGGAGGATGAGGACACAATTAGATGGAAGCAGATGATCTGCTGAGAAGATTCCCAAGGGAAGAAGCGGAAAAACAGAGTAAAAAATTAATTGTTCAAAACTGCATACTAGCGATTAACTGCCCAAACGGCATAATAACAAATAGTTGGAAAAAAAACGTAATTTAAAAATGCTGCAAGGTAAGTAAGAATTCTGATGAGTGTTAACTTCAACTTTTGCCACCAAAAGTGTCTTTATTTAAAAGCCCCTGGAAATAAATTAACCTTGTGTAGGATCTGGTGCTGCAAAGAGCCGTTATGTGATATGCCTAAAAAAAAAAAAAACAGAAGAAGAATCCAGAGCAATCTGAAACCCATAATTAAATACTAAAAAAAATTTTCAGTATTGTTTTTTTTTTAATCGGGATGAACCAGGAGTAGAGGAAAAACATCATTTGAAAAAGCTCTCTATTGTGATGCAGCAATGGGTGAGCCAAAGTTTCGGTTCCACTCCCATTCCGATACATCCACTTGCAGACAAATAGATACATTAACGTCTTCATTTACCTCATCTGAGCTGACATTTAGCTCAAATGTACGGCTGGATAGCTCCAATATTTCTCACCATCATTGTTGCACCGCTATTATTAGCTTGTTTTTGCTTGTCAAAGTTTGAAAAGTACTTTCTTTTCTATGTTGCATAAGTGAAAGCTATAATAACAATAAAATAACTTAAAGAGTCCTCACTGATTTGATGCATTTTTGGTAGAGGACACTAAATGCATCAACAACATTATGCAGTCGGATCATTAAAATCCTATCACAGATAAATTAGTATTGTTGGCAAAATGAAGTTTTGATAATGAACCCAACCCTTTCATTGGTTAGACCTCTCAATAAAGAATAAAGAGCAGAAACAGTTGCAGAGTATGACAAGTGGTAAAATCTAGAAAAAAAATCTATTAGTCAGCAGCTTCATAAGAACTCAGGATGAGAGACAATAATTGTTTCCCACAAATTTTGATATTCAGACATTATCATTTGATTTGTATTTTTTTTATACAAAACATGACACATTTTCTTCCTCTTTTATATCAACCATTTACAATTTTGGGACCTTATTAAGGTATTGCACTGAAACAATATTTTTAATATTTAAAGACCCACTCCAATGAAAATGATGTTTTATTTTTATTTTTTTTTCACATGTCCTTATAGCAATTTTCTCATGGTGGAAGACATATACAAAAGATTTTGAGAGAAATTACATTTATGAGTATTTTTTTTTATTTAAATTGTAATGGATTAGGAGCAGAAAAAACATATCTTTGAAAAAGCTCAGGTTTGTGATGGTGGGACAAAATCTCACTTTGGTGCAATTCTGATACATTAACTTGCAGAAAAAAAAGATCCATTAATGACGTCATTTTCCTCATCGGAACTGGCAAACTCTGCTGCTGGATAACTCTGAAATTGGTTAGTCTTGATTTTTTTTTTTTTTTTTTCGCTTCGCTAATGTTATCTTGGGGTAGTGAGCGGCTGTAAACTAGCAAGTAAAGGTGTAAACAAAGGCATGCTCGGAAATCAAGATAGGGTTACTTTTGCGCTAACAGTCCCACCCACAACTCAAAGGCAAATTTCTGATGAGCTGTTTTTTTCATTTTGGCTAAAAACGGCATAATCATAATTAAAAGACCATTGGAAACAATATTACAATAGACAAAAACTTGTTGGAGTGGCACTTTCAGGGATTTAAAAAAAAAACAAGTGATATAAACCACACAAAAAAAAATACAAGCTTCTGTCTGTCACTGAGGCTCTGTAGATTTTTTCATAACTGCGTGTAAATGCATCAATTTATTTAAGCCTTTCAGACAAATTCCCACTCTGTGAAAGGATGTGATTCATTAAAAAGTTGCCTCTCCATCACAAATGAGACATTTCAAATGCTCGTGCCACTGCGGCGTGCACATAAACAAGCAAACCCACAGCAGCACCCGCAGAGTCTTTGTTGACCAGCAAGCTGTGAAAATGAGAGATTTGAAAAGGCCAAGCCACAAAGACAAAGTGAGAGGAGGCAGAACGCAGAACAAGCTTTTATGGATGCCCTACTGCATGCTTTATTTCTTTCTCCGTGACAGTCTTCACAGCCATGGATAAAAGCTGGTAAAAAAGAAAAAGTCGACTTGTGCCCGTGTGGAAATGCAATGATACAAAGAAAACCATGGGAGCGTAATGTTTTTTGGTAGAAGGCAGATAAAATTTTACGAGCATGACAACAAAAAACATTTTTTATGTTGTTCTTTTCATAGAAACTGAGTCAAACGAGACAATTAAATTTGGGAAATAAAAACCAAACTACTGATGATTAGCCCTTAATGGTTGGATCATCAGCATTAGTGCAGATTTGTCTCGAAACATGAGTTTTCTTAATTTACTGTTCTAAAGCTTTTAGGTTTGTGTTAACAACCTGCCAAGAACTGGTGTTGTTAGTTAGAAAAAAATATTTCCAGGCATTTTATAGTTTAAGAGCAAAGTACAATTCACCGATGGTACCATGGAGTGTTTGTCCTGAATAATCAGATCAACATTAGAAAAAAATATTTGTAGGTGTTCTCGCTTTGATTGCTTAAGTTGCCAGAATTTTTAACACATGGGACTGTTTACTTGGCAAATCTTGTCTGAAAATAGTTGTTTGCAGGCATCTCAGAGTTCTTGAATAATTCCTGATTTAGAATCAGGGAGAAATGACATACAGCTGCAAGGAGTTGACAAACTATGACAACAAAAAGGAGAGAATTCTGAAAGAGCAGGATTCATAACTTTTTTTTTATTTTTACTGTTGCGTTCAATAATTCATTTCAATTTTATTTATATAGCCCAATATATAGTCTGTCAAAATGGGCTTCACACAAATAAATGTACAAAAATGTAAAAAATCAGTCATGAAATTTAAACAAGAGCTGATTTCTAAACATCACAATAGTGACCAAAAAAGGGAAAAACTAGGAAATTGGAACACCCTTTTTTCATTTCGTTGACTTATTGAAATTCTGTGACATGATGTTGTTCACAACTGAATCCCCCCAACAATATACAGATAAAACGTAATAAAACATACATGCTTAATTTATTTTTCCTTAAAACGAATAATGTCTAAGTGAAGAATGTTAGTGTTTGCTTGTTTTCTGAGATTGTATTCCCCCATCACTTTCAGACCAGGACCGTCTGGCTGACTCGCTGCTGTTGTGATTTTCGAGTAATTGGTGCCTTTTGCTTTTACGCTGCACTCTCAAGAGTAGACCGCAATGCAACAGTTGCATGTCAGGCAGAGGTGCTGCACATAGTAATCACTGACCACAAGAAAAAATGAAAAAAGAGGCACAAGTTTAAAAAAAAAAAAAAAACAGTTGATAATTTGTTGGTGTCGTTTTCTTTTTGCATTCGTATTCCAGACAAACAGATCAGAATTCCCTTATTTGGTCAACACCAGATCTACCAGGTCAGAGGAGCTTCCATGTCCGCCCAAACTAAGTTAACTCCTAACCGATAAGCCTATTATGAATACAAATTTAGACCCTTACAACAAGTGTTCTTAAACAAAAAGTTATAATGAAGTAAGCGCATTGGTGCACTTTAATAATGGTGTAGATCATAAAAAAGGCTCTTTTTTATGAGGGGAACTCAACAAACACAGGGCAGAATCAATTACCCCTAAGAATTGGGGCTTTGGGTCTACTTTAAGATAGCATAGGAGATGTCTGGGATTGTTACTAAGCACACTGAGGGTATCTGTGGTGTATCAGATGGTTCAAAGCATGTTCCTCTAATTTCTGGCCTTACAAGCGTCTCTCTCTAAGCTTTGCTTGAAGTGATAAACTAAAAGGAGGCCGGCATGGACTCTGGACATTTTAATTAGTTGGTCTTTAATTCAAACTGACCCCATTTCAACTTTGATTAGTGTTCTGGAGCTCTGATAAGTACCTGTCACTCACGCGCAGACACAGGGGTTGCTTAATGGTAAATTGTCTTCCCACCGTTAACATCTGCTTTCCTTCTGTGCTGTCATGGGGGAGTTGTTCATGGCTCAGGGAAGGCTAAAAGGAGGAATGGAAATATCACACAGGAGATGCCCTCATTCATCCAAACTATCCATCTATTACATTGTGGATAAAGACAGGTGAATAGAAGCACGGAGCTTGTATGTTAGAGTCCAGTGATTCTAAAAACAGGTAAAACTGCAGGTAAAAATGAAGATTTAACTCTTTAACACCCAGCCTAAGCCAGACTCTGCCTTCAGTGACCCCAAGAGAAGTGGAGTTTATAAAGTGTTGTATGCGTAATATACACGTAATAATAAATTGTTGTGATGACCTTTTTAAAAAATGGACACATTTTAGATCCTAAATGTCTCCATGTTGCCGCCAGACAAGCTTTATTTCATAATCTTTGGATCTAGCAAAGCACAGAGTTCCCATCCATCAGGCAGTTTATCCAAGACGGCAGCCTGTTTGAGTGTGACTGTGACTGCTGGTCCTTCCAATTTGTGAATGAGATTGAAAATGTCTACAAAAAGCCGAAACACAACCACTCCTCACCACACACCAGCGGATTTAGCCTTAGCTTCTCTTCCTCCTACTGCTCTTTCAGAGCTGTGCAGATCTAAAAAATCCCAACGTTTCTCAGTCATCCAACTTTTTCTTTACTTTTTCCACCATTCTTTATATCTAAGATGTTTCTCTTTGTGTTAGTTTCTTTTTAAATTTGCAGTTTGTCAGTTGTTTCTTTGCACTTCTCTAAACCCATTTTTTGGCCACCATTTCTCACCACCTGCTGTTTTGTACTCTTCCTCAGTCAGGGCACCCTTTTTCCTCCCAACATCTTGTTTTTCCATCTTTCACCACATCTGTTTAAAGTACAATGAGATGGCATAATCTGTGACGAGTACTCATTTCTTTTAAACAGGTACCACCAGCTCCCAATGTAAATGGTAAATGGCGCACACTTTATTAGTGTTTTTTACATTCATAGAAGGCCCAAAGCGCGTTACGCCAGGTTCACACCAGATGCAGAAGTGCTGTGAAGCGGTGTGCAGGCGCAGTGTCCGCTTAACGTCCAGTTCACACCAGACACGTATTTTTCCGTGAGGGTCAACAGGTGCTTCTGCTCAGCTGTGGTTATTTAGAGCTTTTGCAATCATTGGAGAACCCAACCAAGAAATGACGCAGATCATCCATCCATTTTCCTGACCGCTTTGTCCCTTTCGGGGTCGCGGGGGTGCCGGAGCCTAACCCAGCTACTGAAGGGCGAAGGCGGGGTTCACCCTGGACAGGTCGCCAGGCTGTCGCAGGGCCTCAATCACACACCCATTCACTCCCACATTCACACCTAGGGGCAATTTAGAGTCACCAATCAGCCTATGAAGCATGTTTTTGGATGGTGGGAGGAAGCTGGAGTCCCCGGAGAAAACCCACGCATGCACGGGGAGAACATGCAAACTCCACACAGAAAGGTCCCAGCCAGGATTCGAACCGGGGCCTTCTCGCTGTGAGGCAAGAGCACTAACCACTGCACCACCGTGCAGCCCTGACACAGATCACTCACAAAAAATAGACCAGAAGCCAAAACGATCGCTGTGATCGCATCTGGTGTGAACTAGGTTAACGGCCTCCATTCCGCGCCGCTTCGCAGCTTTTCCGCGTCCGGTGTAAACCAGATGTTACAGTCACTGTCCCATTAACACACTGCTGCCGAACCCTGGCACCAACCTATAACCACCAGGAGCAATGTAGGGTTCAGTGTCTTGCCCAAGGACACTTTGACACAGCTGCGATCTTTTGATCAGAGGTCAACTGCCCTACCTCTACCCCGATGTAGCAACATGTAGTCCGGCTAATGTCTTAAAAAAATTCTACACTAAAAAACCTGTTTATCCAAAGAAAGCCAACTGGATCTGACAGTAACTTTCTATTCCAAAGCTGGATATTAAAAATGACTCAACGTTTAGAAATAGCAGTGGCATGTGTAGTGTCGGACCCTTGCTTTCTGGCTGTGTAACTAGCATATTGCTAAAGTTCTCTTTCAACCTGAAGGCCCATTTGCGTACAGGATAACCACAAACCGCCATAGTTAAAGCAGTTTCCTCACACTCAATGAGATCAAACAAAATTATTCTCTCGTTTTTGACAGCAAACTACTGTTTGAGTCACTCCATACCTTACCCGCTATACATGTCAACCGTCTGAGCCACATGTTGCAACTCACTGCAAGCTGAAAGTTGCCCAAAGCACCAGTCTTCAAAAATGCTATTCAGATGTAGTTGAAACAGCAATTTACCATTTAGTAAACATGTGGTAGATGCAGTCAAGTACTGCCTTGTATTCTAGGTTGAAGAAATCTTTTTGTCATTTATAGCATTTCTTTGTGCTGCAGCTTGAACATGAAGTTTTTTATTATTTTGCTCCCCTTATAGAGTTGGATGCACAAGTCACATGGTAAAGTGCAATAAAACTTTAATATGTTGCCAGCAGCCTCAAAATCCCCCCATATTTTTACAAAGTGGCCCAACAATGGTTAAAATATTCTTCAAAAATACGATCAAAGCACAGCTCCAACTGAACTGAAGATAGAATGAGGACTATAGCAAACAGCAGAAATCAACAAGTTCAGAGTTTTAAATAACACAAACGCACTGAAGCTGGAAGCTTTTTTATGTCACCCTCCTAATGGTTGATAAAACGCTCTCCACAGTAGCAGCACAAACTCACATTTTGAGAAGAAAAAAAAAGCAGTTTGGAAAACTTTTTTTTAATCCCTTATTGTCTACATTGTCTGTTCTCCTTCTGCGGCACATCGACTCCGTTAATTCTCTCAGCCGCTCCTCTCTCAGTGGAGAAACTCTGTACTTGTTCAGAAGATAATCTGCCGAGGCACAAAGGTATAATGCAGATGAAATCCCAGATCTCTCGAGCACACAGTATGAACCTCGAACAAATACCGTTTTAGCTCCTCTTCGCCTTTTGGTTCCCTCTCTTCCAAGTTTGAAGTAAGAGATACAGCCATTTTCTCTCAAGAAATGTTCTTTGCAGAACTAAAAAGGACTAATTAGGGAGTTTTACACAAACTATTTTTCCTTTTATCATACCCTACAGCGCAGTGCTCTAAGGGTGAATATTTAAGAGACAAGTTCTTACATATAAAAACAGACTTGAAAACTGTTGTTAGCACTGTTTCTTAAAAAAAACTCGACACATGCAGTAATATATTCATATAATAATTGTTAATTTGAGTATGAAAACAATACAGGACTGTCATAATAGCTGCTGGGGAACCAAATGACACATGAATCCGTCTCATTTCCTCATATATTTCACTCTTTAGGTCAGGAATATAGATACAGTGGCCTCTGTAATTTGCACACTGATGGAAAAATGTGTAAACAGATGCAAAATACAATGAAGCAAAAGCCAAATGTCTGTAATTGTAGTAAACAAAAAAACAGATTTATCAAAGCACTGCTTTTCTCTGATCTATAAACTTGTGTCACTGAATAGCCCCAAGTCTCCTAAACACACCATATAAAACTGTCACAACACACATCATTAGCGTATTTTCCACACTATAGAATGCACCAGATTGCAAGCGTCAATGGATGTTATATTTTCAAACTTGTGTCATATACACGGCCGACCAAACTATAGCGTGCAACGAGTGAGATAAAAGAGTCGGAAGTAAATCCGTCTGTCATTCATACTTTATTATCTGTGTTCGCAGTAATTCTAGAACTTGTCCATACATGCTACGTGTTAGCCATGTTAGAAGCATTAGCGTGTTCACAAAATCTGTAACTTTCAACCATGTAAAAACACTGCTGTGCCTAAGCTAACTCCCAACCTTGTTAGCAACACGTAGAAAACACAGTTTGTCACGAGCTAGACCTTGTACATGCCACATGTTAGCCATGCTAGAACTGTTAGCGTATTCACATTACCTGAAGCTTTCAGCCCTGTTTGCCACACCTTAAAAAAGCACACAGATACTGCTAAAAGTATCATTCCTGTGTCTATGCTAACTCCCAACATTGTTAGCAGCACTTAAAAAAAACAGACATAAAACGTACAAAAAAAGGAGACTGATACTGCTAAAAGAAACATTAGGCTGTGACTATGCTAACTTCCAACCTAGCTGGTAACACATAAAAAAACACCGGCTTTGTCCGAATTCCCACCCTAATCTTTAGCTGCTAAAACACTAAATACTGTACTCCAGAACTATAGAATATAGTGCCCTATAATTTGAACACCACGCACACTAAGCTACATTTTTCTTTTTTTTTCCTAAACTGTGAAAAGGACATCACCGATTTCACAAAGTAAAAATCTAATCAATAAGAACATTTTACGATGTCTATTTATGATTCCACTGTGTTCTGTTGATATATGGAGGCTTTTTTTTTACAGAATTACACTTAAACTTTTTTTTTTTTTCAAAATTGTTTTAAACGCAATGCCTTGTGGTCTATAATATATATATCGCTAATGTACTGAGTATCAATGCATGCTGATTTTTCACAAAGACTTTCGGGAAATTTCTGGGCCACTAGATTTTGGAAATGTAGATTTGGACAGCACTACAAACTAGCAACGGCCCGACACCGCTGCACGTTAGCCGCGTTAGCGTATTTACGATAACACCCGACCAAACATCTTGGCAGAGGCCCACGTACCTCTCAAAATCCCTGCAACGTCAGAAAGCATAACCAGAACTTAATCAAAATATAAAGATTATAAAGTGCACTACTGTATTTTGAAAAAAAAAAGGGGGGGGGTTAAGTACACCTTATGGTATGGAAAATACAGTAATATGAAAAAAATAATAATGTGTGTCTCCTACGCTGTTTTTTTTTAAATATTTTCTGGTCATTAAACATCTGCCTTGTATAATTTACCCAATTAACTGCCATTGCATACATCAATTATGCCATTACTTTCCAGACCAATTGCTCTTGAAAAACAATTGCCGACATGGTACTGTACATTCATGAGCAAGTGAAGAATAAATCTGCAAATAATGTCTGCCTCTCTGATCTGCAAATGACTGAGAAACAAAGCCTCAAAAAAAGAAGTGTGATGGAATGATGACGGCGACTGGACCTTCTGGTCAGATTTAAGCATTCAGAGCAAGTTGTACCTTGGCCTCACATATACTGTAACCATCTGCCAGAGTCCTTGTACCTGTCTGCTTCAGTAATCTGCCAGCGAATAGACAAACATCAGTGCACCTTATCTCTACTTCTCAGGAGCAGCAGGGAAAGGAGGCAGGAAAAAGGCAGGGGGCCCAGCATCTACAAAGACAGGAGTAGCCTGAGGCAGGGTTCAGTCAACACACAAATACAAATGGTTCATTTAACATATTCACGACACACGCAAGTTTACAGTACGCACACTTGTTCGAGTAAGAGTGAAGTACGGATAACTTGCCCTGGAAATGGGAAGGAGTTCATCAGACAAAAGATGTTGAGCTGGAAAAGAGGACTTTTCTTCAGTCCTGCATGCACAAGTGATGAAGTGGTAGTTAATGACCACAACAGGCTCAGTGTTTGCACTAGGGCGGAGAAGAAAGATTTAAGAGAATGCTTCGGCTGATTCATACTGAGAGGCTATATTATACCATCTGCAGCACAGTGATACCCCATACTTTCATCTTATGCAAAATTTTATTTGCAGGCAATAAACGTGAAACCATCTCTTCAAACTACTTCATCTGAGCCAAAGTCGGTAAAAAGTCACATTTTGACAGTCGCAGATTTTAGCTGATGCCTTAGAGAAAGTCACTCCCTGTAGAAAGCACTAAGAGTTCATTCATTTGGACTCCTGACAAACCAAACCCACCTGAGGGTGTAGTAGGGTGGAACAGAAATGCAAAGTGTGTTTCCCATTACATGAATTTAAATTGGTCTTTGCTATGCAACTGTGAGCTTAGTTTTACTTTTTGAGACTGGAGTTTGAACAAGTGGAGATGTGCAATAATAGTGGGTTTTTCTTAATGCATCTCTTGAATTTGTGAGATTAAAAGCCAAAGCAGTGATATGCAACATGTTTACTTCAGCTTCAGCTCCTCACCTGAAAATTAATGGATCACTTTGTATCGGTCTGAAGAAATGCATTTAAAAAACTCTCAGTTAATAGAACATAAATACCCACTTGTTGATTGAATTTTTGTACATTACTTGGATAATGAGGTGAAATAAAAATTGTGTTTCCTTTTTATTTTGAAAAACCTTCCTGAACTTCTCAATTTCTTTGTGCAGCCAATTTTGACACTTTTTTTTCTGCAAATTATAAGTGAATGTGGACAGAACAAGACAATAAACATGATATTCGCTTTCAAACTTCCAGCATAGGTTTTTCAAGGCTGAAGCAGATGTGTATAATTTGCAAATACATTTGCTCACCACTAAGTTGTGTCCTTTCAGTCGCTGGGTGGTGCTTCTGTTTGCCCATTTTCAAACTGTACAATGTCAGGCTTTATATGCGAGAGTCATAACATTCATAACCATCCATCAAGACGGAGTGAATGTGTCACGCAGAAAATATGAAGAGACGAGTGTGGAAAAGCTGAAACCTTTTTTCTGCTTTAGATGCTTCTTGCTAAAGTATACAGCAATAAGCGTGCCTCTTCTTGAGCTTTTCTCTGTGCTTTTGTGTGTCACCGTCAGGTTGTGTGTGGGTGCATGTGTGCTGGTGCTGCTGGCATTAACTTCCAGATTTTTTCTTTTTTTTTTTTTTTGTAAATGCAATAAAAGTTGGTTGAAGAGAAAGAATCACAGTTTAGCATGAGTTTGCCCTCAGAAACATAAGATTTTTGCACATAACATGGAAACATTTATATTTTTTTTATCTTCTGGGAATACATAGAAACACAAGATATATCACTGTGATGATCTCCAAGGAAGTGTGTTACCTTTATGAAGGACTGATATCTGCGCGGCTAGTTGTTCCAGAAATTAGATCAAGTACAAGTGAAAAAAAGTGAAAGTGATTGGTGAGGTATTGCATGCTAAAATTACCCGCTCCTTAAGCTTCTGGTACAATCAAGTCAAGAGGACATTGTATTCTATTTATTCTTTCAGGATTTTATATTCCGAGGGCTTTACCTGCCTCTCACATGTGCATAAACAGGCATTCAAAACCCACAGATCCCTAAATGTTCTACTGTGTCCCTGGCAGATACTAGTTGGCACTCAATAACCACTTTTTTGTGTAACAGGAAACTGACCAAAAAAGAAAAAAAAAAAACATTAATGGTAGATTGAACAGTTTGATATTTGCAGAAAAGATTTGGCATTTTTTTTATTGGACTCAACACACATAGTGAGTTCTGCTGCTCATCACACAAATGCACCTTTCTTATAAGAAAGTAAATTAAGAAACATTGTTAAGACAAGGAAATTATTGTGTTACTCTCGTAGCATTATCATGCATATGGACAAGAAATGTGTCATTTTTTTTCCATAGTGTAAGAAGTTTCAATCTGGTGAAGCACTTTCTATTGTCACAATATTTCTTTGTTCCAGATTTTAAATGTTGCATAAACAGTTGGAATTCTGCTTGAAACGTAAGAGTATAATGAGTAAAATAGTCCTGTTGTGTCCTTAAAGAATCCAAAAATTACTTATTTATTAGTTACTTTACATGTATTTATTATGGTTTTATATTATTTTACACTTTGTGGATTTTATTTTGATATTTCAAGCTAAAAATAGTTTATTTTTTATTATAAAATGTGCTATAGCATACTCTATGTATATATACAAACTACTATATGTATGCTTAAGTACAAAATTTATAAGAAAAAAAAACATGCATGGCAAAGTGCACAGATTACTGACTTTAACCCCTAAGAAATACTGCATTAAGGTCAAGAAAAATCAATATGGCAGAAATATATGAAAATGCACTTTCGTTTGATAGTAGGTTATCTTCTATGTTTAAATCAATCATTCTATCTATTGTGAAGTAATTCCAGTGGCCTTTAATTATGATTATACAGTATTCAGCCGGAATCAAAAAGTCCATGTCACTTTTAAAGACACATATTTTCTGCACGTTGGCAGTAGGTGATTAGAAACTCACCTAAAAGTTGTGGGCGGGGCAGTTTTTGCAGGGCTGAAAGTTGGCACGCTCCAAAGCTAGCTTATAGCTCCAAGCTCACAGAAGTGGCGCAAAAATTAGCAATACTGAAGCTAACCAGCCATACAGATTTGAGCAGCTCGGATGGCGAGAAAAACAAAGACATATATGAGAGGGTGAGGAGGAGAGCAGTGTGACTTTGACCCCCCTATATCAGTCGCTGTGTCAAAAACCTGAGCTTTTTTAAGTGGTGCTTTTTTATCTGCTCCTGATCCATCAAAATTTGAATAAATAAATAGTCAGAAACACTTTTAATCATAATTTTCGTATTATATGACCTCCATCATGAGGAAAACGCTACTCGAACACGTTAAAAACACCAAAAACAGGATTTTACTACACACTCTCAATCCCAACTCGTCATATATGGACATATGGTTCGGACCCCCTCTGCATCACTTTTTGACGTTTTGGGTGTCCCCAGCTTGTCGTTTTTTGACGTGCTGGCTGTTCCCATTAAATCACAAGTCCCCAACCCTCAGCACACAGTACCGGACGTGGAATTGGTACTAGGTTTGGGTACTGGTACCAGTTCGCGTCCTGTGGGTTGGGGACCTCTGATTTAATGGGAACAGTCAAAAAATGCTGAGTCGGGGACACCCAAAACGTCTAAAAGTGATGCGAAAGAGGTCTGAATCATACGTCCATATATCTCGAGTTGAGAGTCAGAATGAGTTGGATTTTTATTGGAGTGGGTCTGTAAGCTCTTGTGTTGGTTTTTATAAAGTTTTAATTTAAAAAACTCCACTCCAGACTATGAGGCACAGCTTTGTTCACTAAAGTAGGCTTCAATCTCCTTTTTTTATATACAATAAAACACTTTTTTAAATTCACCGAAGAACTATGTTTGATCTTCTAAACCACTTTAGTGTCAAAAAAGGAGAATTTAGTACAGAAATTGTAGAAATTAAGTGATTGACAGTAATAATGGCTGTCACTAAAAGAAGGAGAATGAAAGAAAGGACTTGGGTAAATGCTCTTTCATGCAATATTTAGTTCAGAACTTTTCTACCACATGTGGTCATCTCTAAATAGCCAGGCAGTTAGATAAAGTTTTCTGAAGGCAAAAGTTCATTCAGCTTGTTTATTTTAACTCCTTTCAAAGGAAGACTGTAAATGACTGATGATTTCATGGACCCATTTTACAAGGATGGACAAAAACCTCCCAGCTAAAAACAAAAAATCTCAATAAAGTAATCCCTTTTCATGCACACACTGCAGAATTATACTTCAATAAACAGCTTAGGTTGTTTTATGTTAGAGCTGTAAAAAGATTTAGCGATGATGAAAAATGCTTAAAACCCTTTTTTGTTTTTTACATTGTCTTGCTCACAGAAGGAGATCAGTTTTTGATGTTTTTTAGCTGTTTATCTTGGTTTTCATCAAGCCACATTCCTGTTTACCAGACTTTCCTGTTAGAAGGACTGCATTTAATGAAGGAAACCTCGAGAAGTTGCTTCATCTGCCTCACGTCCATGTTTATCCGCCTGCAATATGTTGTGCATTTTATTATGAGATGTGAGAATCTTTCATCTTTATTTTTCAAAGACGTGCTTCTTCTGTGTTCAAAATAAAGGATATAGAAGCATAAAAAAAAAGATTTTCTTTGATTGCTTTCAGTGATCTGCACAAAAACTGACAGGGATTTTCTGAGTTTTCAAGTTTACTAATTTCATAGACTGTTAATATGAAGTTGATCTTGATCCAGGTGCCATCCACACATTGGAACCACAATGGGCCAATGTTGATCTTAAAACCCAACGCGCTAGTTTTACCCACAGAAGCAGACAAGGCTGTCCATCTTCACCCCAGCTAAGAGCAAAAGGACTTACAACAACCTAAAACTACTTTGAATTTTTGTCAGTTTATTGTTCTCCTAACCAATAGTATGAGGGAGTCGTGTATCTTGAAGGATAAACTCTTGTACCACCACATTTCAGATTTGAGAAGCCTCTTAGAGAAGGGGTAAAACATAAACTAAATCATGTTGACTTCTTTTATTATCTACTGCATTGATGGAATGAGAATATCCATAGAGAGATCCTCTGAAGTTGTCCACTTCTCATCCACAATACCTGACTAGTAAGAAATAGCCCACATGATGAAGAGTTGACCTAGGGGTAGGATGAATATATCAAACAAATATTTTATACAAAGGATTTCACTGAATTTTTCCAACTAATAATACATCAAGATACCAAATATAATGGAACTCATACCTATGCAAAATTGGAATTGGGCTTTAAGTGAATAAAATGAGATGAATGTGGAGCACGCTGACATTTCAACTACATAGTCTTTACTTCTTGTGTTGACACAGCAGATTAGATCAAAGTCTGCTTATCCCTGGATGAGTATCAATCTCATCACCAGTGGCAAGGTAAAGTCTGATTTACACTGGTCCTTCTGTGGTGCCTCTCTGTTGTGTTGTGTGGGGAGTTTGGCCAAATCCAAAATTTTCCCCCTACCTCTCCAATTGGAGGGGCATTTGAAGGAAAAGGATGTCCAAAATAGTTTTTTTAAGGGTAGAGGAAAGGGACTTCGAGTTAGAATCATAGAGACAAAAACTACTGCATCATGACAGCAAGACCAATAGCAATGGGACTTACACAACAATTTATTGTAATACCAACCAGCAAACATTGAAACTAGTTGCTTTACTGAAGTAGCACCAGAAAAACAACATGTGTCCTTTTGTATCCGAGGTCAATCATTTCATGTGCATGAACGTGGCCTGTACAGGTTTGGCCATGTTTAACCTCCAGACTGTCCCGTAAGGACAGTTCTTACGAAGGCTCAACATGAATGTCTGCATGAATCTAAAGGAAAATGGATTCTGTACATTACATTTACACGACCAAGGGTTTAAGCAATTGAAAAGTCCAACAGTGGCAAGGGAATGTTACATGTTGCTTATAGCTTTGCTAGATGAATTGCTGCACTACAGGAGCTGAACCAGAACTTAGTACCAGCTGGGCTGTCATTTCCCCTGGTTTCCTGTTGCATATTACCTGCTATGTTACCAAAGTTACTGAATTTCTAGATTTGAAAAGGTCGCTATGTTTACAAAAGTAGATGAAAAACTGCTCTCAGTAACCATAGTAAGATGCTCAATTAGTGAAAAACAGATTTCTACACTAGCAGCGTCTCTACCAACTTTGTCCTTTTTTTCCCTTTTGCACACACATGGAGATGACAGACCTCCATCCCCCAATCTCACAGCAAACAGATGGCAGATGGACCTTTGCCTAAACTCTTTGTCAGTCATCATTTTCTTTCTCTCCGTCTCACCAGCCATAGTGTCAATCAACAAAGCAGAAGAGGGCCCGCTGATTTCTCAAACATCCTCACCTACCTTTGATTTACAGCAGTGTGGGACTCTTCTTCATGCTGCAGCACAAGAGGCTGATGATCCAAGAGATTGTTGTAGCCACTTAGTTTCTTCTCATCTCAAATGCACATATTGTGAAGGGTACCACACGAGTGTGCACACATGTACACACAGGAGGGCTCTGGTGGTGCGGCTGACGGTGACTCTAGGAGAGAAACAAGAGACAAAAATCTGAGTGGAAAAAAAAATAAAACCAAATAACAGTTAGTACAGTAAAACCTATTAAATTGGGAACGTTTTCCCTTTCTGTGACATGGTGCTGTTTAACATACAGAGTTGTAATTGGGTTCACAATGCATGAATTTAAAGAAGTTTTTTGAATTTTCAGTTAAAGCAGTGATGCTCAAACTTTTTGCCTCCAAGGGTCAACATGAAAATATGCTGCATGTTTCGCCAATAGTTTCAAAGGTCAAACAAATTCAAACCATAATTATTTTAATTGTTTTTCAATAGTATCATGAATGCATTCGTTTCTATCAGTGCAATTAAAATGCGAGAAGAAAATGAATCACTGTGGACAAATAACAATAAAAACATAGTCAGGACAACAAACCATAATTGTAACCTCTAAATTACTAATAAATGCAGCACAAACTGTCAACAAGAAACCATTTTATACTGGGCACACAATTGTTTGTATTAAATGAAAACATATTTTGGTGTGATTTAATAGGGAATGTTTTTGTTGGGATTTAGATTGACATAAAAAAAACGTATATGTCTATTTTGTGTAGAAATTAAGGTACTTTCAAAGGGTTTACATACTTTATCTTGCAACTGTATATAAAATTATTTCTTAATTTGAGTGAATCCAGGATACTCAAGCCTTACATTGACGTGTTATCCATCCCATGACAAATTTTTGATGAAGGTGGACAGGATTTCACCAGAGAAAAAAAAAAATGTTGAAAACAAAAGTTACAGCGCAGATGACCCCACTCCCAACGTCAATATAGGATAGCACAAAGGTTAGCCCTATAAATCAGAGCTGTTACCAGAGGGAGAAAGCTCTTTGAACTTCTCTTTGAACATTTACGTCTGACATGTAGAAAAGCCGCTTTTTGGTAATTCTGTATGCAACATTTAAGAGTTGCATAACAAGGAAAAGTCCAGTAAAGTGATAAATATCAGTGCAAAGCTGCTTTTTTTGCTCTTCAACATCTATTGGGATTACATAAAATTGGGTATACAGTTATGACTTAATTCAACTAGAATGTAAAATAGAGAAATACAATAAAATTGTAGTATTACAGAACTTTAAAAAAATATAAGCTAAAGCCCCAGAATGAAATGGTTAACTGTTACAGTTGACAAATCATTTTTATGCACCTTTGAATTTGATTGTTTGTGATAGAACCACAAAGAAAATGAAAATATGCTTGAAGGCTCAGTTTGTGATAATCAAAATATTATAAAATGAGCTTTTTATAGATAGGTTGAAGAATGGGCTTATAGGGAAAATCACCTTTCAGGCTGGGAAACTGCTTCCTCAGCCTTACAGCCAAAACTTGAGAGTAATTTATCCAACATCTAATAACTTCAAAATCAGCCTTGTAAAATGTTGCTTCACACTTCCGTTCTGCTGATGTTTTACTGTTTGTCCTTTACTGAGCCAGATACCCTCCCTTATACTTTATACATATACAGCACTGTCATTTCCTAACTTTTTTTCTTAATTGAAAAATTCATTGGCATTTACAGCAGTTCAAAGCACTAAGTGCAAAATGTTTGAAGGTCTTATTCCAAGCAAAGAAGAAAGTGAATGTCACTTACACAATGAACGCTGACCTCAAGTCATTGCAATTTAAAGGCACCCATTCACCCAGTCACGGAACGATTAAACTGCTCCTAAGAGAACAACCTAATCACTACAAAACACCAAAATCCTTGTCCCAGGTGACCCCAGAATCAGAAATAGCTATGTAATTAATTGTAGCAGATGTGAAATGTTTCCCGAGAAAAGACTTCCTTGCTTGCTAAACAATGCGGTGAGTCGTCTGCTCTAGAGCGGAATATTTTACCTAATGTAGAGTGTCTTCACAAAAACTTTCATCTTCTTTTCCTTCTTAAATACTGCATAAATGCTCTAAATAACCGTCAAGATTGACGTCCTTTAAGAAATGAGCATATGGATGTCTTCAAGCACAATCTTGTTCGTCTCCTTGTCAATAGTTTAAGATTTTAAGGCTAATACGAGTATTTTACAGCAGAAGCTGTGTATAGAGTTAGATCAAATAATTCTTCCTTCTTGAGGCAAAGTGGGATATAAAGTAATGGATGAACTTTTGAAGTGCTGACATATGCTGGGTAAAGTTTGAGCTAAAATTATATTAATGCTCAATGTTCCTATACTCCAGCCTTCAGCTCATTTCCCCCGTTTTTTCCCCTCCTCGTTTCTGTTCTTCTGTCTCAGTTCCAGCCTGGTAGAGCAAACTAAAGGTAAAGAACCTACTTCCTATTAAACATCGCCCAAAGGACTAAAAACTCCACTGCGCTGCATAGTCTGACCATTAGAAACAGTAACTTTTGCATCATCAGCACAACCACGGAGACTAACAGGAAGCTTCCAGAATAGCGGACATCAACCTTTTTTTTTTTTTTTTGCATTATGGACTGAATTGATGATAGACAATATTTGCAAAGACCAGCCTGTAAGGTACTGTAGATAAGATATAATATACAATATGCATGATATCAATGCAAAGTCACATAACCGGTATTTTCTAGTTAATATTAGTATATATATATATATAGTGATCAATCAAGATATATCACAATGTTTTACGAGATTTTTTTTTATGACAATATACAGCTTTTGTACAAAAACAGGCCAGAGAGAAAATATTTCCCCTTTATAAAGTGTTAACTCAGAAATGTGTAAATTATGACCACAAAACATGTCAACAGTGAGATAAGCAGAAGTTTAAAGACTTTTATGTCTGCAGTATTACTCCAAGAAAAGAGTCTTTCTGACTGTTACAAGGTTGGAAGCCTATTTTTCCATCTCAGCCTGACATTAAAGTGAAAATATCATTTTTTCAATGTAATCATTTACAATGTTTAAATAAAACTACTTTAGAAACAAGATCATAACTAACCTATGAAATACTAATGTGTGATTTCACTGTTAATCGGGTTAGAAAAACAAGTGTTGGAGATAAAACTTATCAAAAAGTAATTAACATTGAGAATGCATTTAAATATTATGTATAGATATAAATATGAATGATATATTATGTAAAGGATGATGCCTGACAAGGTGTACATTGCATTGCCAAATAATGTATTGTTGATGCTGATACTTTCTAACATGATTAACAGTGAAATCACTCTCGGACTTCATAAATTAGTTTTGATCTTGTTTCTAAAGTAGTTTTTTAAAAACATTGCATATAATTAATTGAAAAAAGAAAACATTTCATTTTTATTATGATTTTGAGATGGAAAAGTGGGTTTGTGAACTTTGAAGAGTCGGAAAGTCATAAACATGTTTATGCATAATAAAAGAAAATAGCCTATTTTATAGGATGATGATACAAAGTGAAAGGTGAAATTGGTTTGTTCTTAAATAAAAAAAATATATAAAAGAACTAAAGAACTTTCAGAACCGCTCTGGGGAGAAATGACAAGGCATAAGGAAGGCTCCACATTTAATCCACAAGCTGATTCTAAAGCAGAATATGAGGTCTGATTTGTGTTATATAATGAATATAAGAGAATTGTCATTTTAATAAGTGAAAGTTAAAAATACCAGAAACGTCTTTCACTCAAATGTTCTAAAATCTTAAGACAACTATTGCCCCAAGGTGAGGATGTCAATATTTAGCCTCATAATTAAAGACATTTAATCCGATAAACATACATAAAACAGATTTTAACATTTCACACTTTATTGTCAAATCCAAAATACTTAAAAATAAAACAACAACAACAACATGCAGTTGTTTTCAAGTTATTTTAGAACATAACGGAGAATAACAAAGAAAGCTCTTGGGCAGAAATCACAGGGACACGACGCGTCAGCACTCAACCACAAAAAAGGCTCAAACTGTGGTGACAAGTCGGTCGTGAGATCCGACATCATCAATCAGATTATTTGACAGGGTAAATCTTGCTCCGCTGCTATTGAAGTTGAAGTGTTTTCATCCTTTCCCCACAAACTACCCAGCTAAAGTAGAGGAAATAAAATATTCAGAGCATGAGGTCAGCTCATTCAAAGCACTCAACATAATTCCAAAACGCGATTTGTTACAGAGAGAAATGTGTACTGCCCTTGGTGAGATCCAATATTTATAAAGGATTGCTGCTTCCAATTTATTGCCCTTGAGTTTAAAGAAGCACAATTTAAGGGTTTCAAGCTGTGTTGAAACAACAATTTCATGACTTTTAGGAAGTAGTTTACTTATACTGTTTGGGATTGCTGAACTAAAATTTCAACAAAATGCTTGACAGAAGTATGTGAGGGTAATTGTCCTTTTAAAATTTGTTTAGTTTTAATTTAGGATTATGTTAAAACACTTTTAGAATTTAGATTTTCAGTCTTTTTATGTGAAGAAAATATATTGTTAGTGTATTTTTTGCCTTTTATATGTTAAATAGACCCAAGAGGGGCAGAAAAACTGACTCAAGGGCTAATAAATGTTTAAAAAAAGACAGAAAAGAGAAAATTAATTGAAAGTGAAAAAGATTCATGAGCCAAAAACCTGGAAACATCACAAATCTATATCAGGACACACTTCACAAAACGGTGAGAGTCAGCCATCAGCCCAAAGTCAAAAAGCCGTCGTAAAATTTTACGTTTGTCTTAAAGGATAACCAAACCAGGAAGTTGGAGGCTGACTCCACCCACAGCCGAGTCAGAGGGGTGGGGCTTGGGGTCTGGACTGCTATCATTACTGGAGCTACAGATCCTGATGTCAGACTTCTGAAACTTACATGGTTTGACCAATCACAAAATTCAACTGTAATAAATCTATTCAACCTGTAGGGGGCAGCACACAGACAATTTTTGACTATATTTTGAAGAATTAAACAGTTTTATTTGAATTTGTCAAAAATGTAGCTATGACCAACATACAGCACTTTTTAAGCTCCATTTATTGAGGTCCACAGCCAAAAAAAGTTAATTTAGGGTTTGGCCACCCTTTAAGTTTTATATGCCGTTGTACGGCCAACTTAAGATTTTGCTGAAAACTTGCATTTACATCGCTGCACAATGGCAATTTGAGATTTGCGATCGTAATCTAAAGACGGGGAACATTTCACTTACTAGCCAGAGCATTTTCAACAAGCGCACAAAATCAAGTATCTAAGCACTTTCAGTGTGCAAATATAACCAAAAAAAGTTTAAATAAAAATTGTGAATTTGACTTCAATATTGTGCCACCTTTGCACTAACATGGTTCATGTAACTTAATCTCTGCTAGAAATTTCACGGCCAGATTGTTGGAAACATCAATTCAGCCGTGCAGGTCAAAGAGCACATCAGAGCACAGAGCGTAACAAAGTTGCCAAAGCTGTTCTTGACCTGTAGAACTCCTTGTTGTTTTATGGTGAGGAAACAGAAAATAATTTTGGATGCAATTTCAAAGTGTTTTTTTTTCATTCTTTCTCTACTTTAGATTAAATCAAACCTACTTTTATAGGCTCTTAAGATTTTACTAAAAAACTTCTTCTGTGCAACAAAATGCAGTTTTAAGGAGCATGCGTGTGACTTCTGAAATTAAAAGTGTGACCACACTGAGATCAGATAAAGAAATGGGGCTGCATGAGCTTTCTCTATTATATTAATCTCCCAGCTAAAAAATTGTAGCGTTTAGTTTTGGTGGCACTTGAAAATAAGAAACTTTTAAAAGTTAATAAAATACAATCACACTTAAATATCCCAGAAGGGAAAAAAAGATGGGATTGATAAAGAGACCATAAAGCCCAGCAGCATCGCAGGGGTACAGCTTTGTTGTTCAGGAAGGAGGAAGGTTTCCACCTCTAAATGATAAAAAGAAACAAAGCCCACACACCTGTACATGCAGTAATGGCTGTAGCAGGTAATAAAGACAGGTTTTTTTTTTTACTTTTCTTAATGATGCTATGTTCTGGGGTGGCTTTCATCTAAAAGTAGTGAGGAGGCACAAAAGCTCAGAGAAAGAGGTGGAAAAACCTGCATCAAAGGGCCACGGGTCACACACGGCTCCCCGCCACAATCAGGCCTAATAACGTCTGTGCACGATTCCTATAGCCAGTCACTTGGCTAATTACTTGGGACTACAACAAAATAATATCACCCTTAATTGCTGGTCTGAGAGGTGAGGCAAATGCAAACCTTTTCTTTTTTGTTTAATATTATTTGTTTCTCTTTGTTGTTTTTAATAGGAAGAGCTAAGAATTGAACCACATTTGTCAATGCAATCGGCTTCATTTTGCAGACAGTTGCAGTATTGCAAGAGAGATGAATGAAGAGTAACTGGAATTGTGTCACTGCCTGCATTTCCCGTCTAAAGAGCCTCAGATTTCTGCAGGCATGCTTGCATTTGGCAGAAAGAACGAAAAGCCTACAGCTCAGTAGCACAGTGTCTGTTCTTCCTACGGCCTTGCATGCTGCATCTTTTGAGCTTCAAGCTGTCCCCATTCACACTCGAATCATTTGTGGCCATATTTACTTTAAAACTTACCTTTGGCTTATTTTTAACAATACAGTATTAAATGTGATACAGTTTTTGCATTATGTACTTTTTTAGAATAATATATTTATCCATGGATGGAGATGAAGTATATTTATATTCAGGGAAAAAAAAAATCACAAATAATCAAACAAGATATTTTATTTCTGACAGAACAAAAGATATATTTAATTTCTCAATTATTTATGGGGGAAAATAAAATATGAGATTATTGTGTGATTATTAGATTATGATCCATTAACGATTCTGAATCATTTAATGAATTTAAACAATCGATAATCAAAAAATGTACATGATTTAAAGTAAAAGTAACAAGCGGAACTTAACACTGTGACATTTTGGAGGACACAAACATGGCTGACCTTCCAGATCTCGTCACCCAACCAACCTCAACTTCACTTAAAGCGACCATTTGGAAGTATTTTGAATTTCTGTCGAGGGTCATTTGGATAAAAGTCACGCTGTGTGTAAGTTATCTCACACCAAAATGTAATATGTAGGGAAGACAACAAATTTGCGAGATCACAATGTGCGTCTCGCACTATTTATTTAGTATGACAAGAGTAAAAGTGTTTCATTAGAGCTGATTTAATAATAAAACGTAACATTATCTAATTTCAGGTTGTTGAGTTCATGGAAATGTTTTCCCTTTTGATGCTGGGAAAGATTTTTGATTTTTAAATGAAATATATCAGAATTTTTATGTTCTCAATAAAAGTTAAACACTGATGTTGTCTTTACTAAAATGCATGTCGAAGGAGAAAAGTAAATATTATTGGTCTAGTGTCTTTTAGTAAAAATGCAGATCAGGGATGCATTGATAATTGTTTCATAATCGAATTGCTCCCTCCTGAATCGTCACTGATTTATAAATATTATTTTCAGAGTTGCGATAACACATGACACACAAATTCATGTTTTATTAGAAAATCGGTGCTGCGTTGATGGAGTAGAGGAGTGGAATAGATTTTCCTGTTTAACTTGGGCATGGTCATCAATCCCAACAGGTGATCTGGGAAATGAAGCAATGGTGGAAAATGAGCAACTAGAAGATGCTTGAAGCCAAGACGAGCAAAAGGGGGACTTTAAAATTTACCTGCTCATTATATCAACCTTTCCCCCTGATATATGAACACAAAATACAATAAACAAAAGCAACACATTCTTTTTTTTTTTTTAATTCAGGAACCATTTAGGAGCAGCTAAAGTGTTTAAACATCTTGTATTTTACAAGCACACCAAAGCTCCAAAATGTATTTTTAAGCTCAGTATCAAAGGAAAAGATCAGTTGTTGACATTCTTTTGAAGTGTTTGTTCTTTTTTTTTAATCTTAGAATTTCATAATGGGTGTCAAACCCTGTCAGACTTGCCGCTACAAATAGTTTCTTGTTTGCATTGAAGGAAAACGGAAGAAAAACTAAAAAATAGCATCAGAATTTGGGCCAAAGCTGCAACTATTAGGTATTTGTGGCAGCTCTAAAGAACATTCCTGAGCAGACTGCGTTTCAGGGAAATAAAAAGCAAAGCTTAGCCTAACAAATGATTCAGCAGTACAAGAATGAAAGCTGTCAAAGGTTTCATGGCTGCCGTTTCGGAGAAGAACTCTTTTATCTCCACGGAGAAATCCTCTGAAAGTGATCCACAGACAAAATATTTAATTAGTCGCATTTGAAGGATGAAATATCTTTAAATTGAATGTTCTTTTTTTTTCTCAAATGTTTCTGTTGTACAGGCTCTTGTCAATTAGCTTGTGGTCAAATCTGCCAACCTGGAGCTGTTGTTCATAACGTGACCTCTGTCTCTTTCGCCTTGAGGTATGAAGGAATAAAGCGCCATATCTGCCTGTGCCATGACCCCAATTGGAGAGCCATATTCAATGCAACCCACAGGAGGTGGCAGGAAGCTGCCCAGGCAGGCTGCAGGGGACTGATAAAGCTTTTAGAATTCACGAGCTATCAGCACACCATCCCTGATACGGCTTCCATCACCCTCCAGGTGCCAGAGGGACATTAAGAACATTACTGGAGCGCCACAAATATGCACAACAACAAGGTCTCTCTCACAACCCGTACTGTGGGTCGTGAGAGAGACCACATCGAGGTTACACGGAGGTTCAATATCATATGCAGACGGGTAAACAGATTTAATCAAAACCAAAGCTTATAATCCTTCTATTGTTTATTAATCTGGCTTGCTGGAACACTTTTGTCAACATTTTTCACTGACAATTTCAGGTCTTTTGCAGAAAATCAACACAACAAAATGGAAAAAACCCAAGAAATCAATGTCATAAAATTCATAAAAGGAAGAAAGAAAAGTATAACTGTATATTAAGTGAAAATGTGGTAATAAAAATGATAACCCAAGATCTAGTTCATGGGCAATCGTTTCTACAATACAACCAAATAGAGAGAGGCCTGATGATTGGCAAAAAAGTCACTGGAAAACAAAAAATATTAAAATGCAGATTTTGTTGCTAGGACTGACACAATTATTCGATAAGTCACGACTACGTTGACAATTAATATCAACAACGACTGATTTAATATATTTTATTATATATGTTTTGAAGCTTTAAAAAAGACTTTTATTTTGTTATTTCCTGTTGATTCAGATTACCAACCTCCTTTGATTCAAGTCTTGTTTTAATGCCAGAAACAAATGAATGAAAGAAGCTGAACAATTCATTAAAGGTTTAACAAACTGTCTTAACGGTCTTCATTTTTAGTTAACCTATAGCTTAAAACATTTCAAGTTTAAAGCCAATGATGGTTGAGATGTGTGTTTTAAATCCACTTCACAAATGACCCGATTGGTCGACAAATCTGAAAAAATAATCGGCTTTTAGTCGACTATTAAAAACAATCGTTTGTAGCAGCCCTGTTTGTTGCTGAAGTTGAAGCTCAAGGAAAAATCAGTGTATTGAAGAAGTCTTTTTTCTACTTTTTCTTGAAATACGAGCACTTTAAAATGATACTGAGATTTAGTTTTGTGGTTTGGAAAAGCAAATAAAGCAAAAACAGCAACACTATTATTTAGTCAAATGCTTTTCATATATGTAGCTGTTCATTTTAGTATTAAAGGGCCTATATCGTGCTATTCTTTAGCCTTTCAGAGTAAAATATGTCCATATATATGATGACATATTACTTTTGGCTCACTAAAGAACGATTTTTTTATGAAATATGAGGTATTTTTGTGAGCTCCTCCTAACTAGAAGAATTTGATTTCAGAGGCTCCGCCTTTTCGTCCATTTCATGACATCAATCTAGAGCGGTATCGGCAGTTCGGATGTTCATATGAAATGAAAGTGTTTTTGTTGATCACTGCGAGCTCCATGAAGAAAGCGTGTGTGTGTGTTAGTCTGGGGGCGGTGCTTTCAGCACAGATTCTTCCTGGAAGGGGCTGATCCCCTCTTTGTGATGTCACAATGAGAGCACCCATACATTTTCATTGATTGGGAGGAGCTTAAAAGAATTCTCAGAGATGCGAGAATAGATCAAAATACAACTTTGGAGGGAGTTTTTAATGAGGAATTAACATCATAATACACTTAAAATCTCCAAAAAGTTGATTTTGCATGATATAAAGCCTGTAGATGGAGAGAAAAGCTGCACGTCTGTGGAGCCTGCAGGGATTCAAGCTCATGTGAAGTTGTTGAGTGCGAAGCCTGAAATAAATGGACACTGACCAATCAGAGCACACTGAGTGGATACGATGGACTGTGAATGTAAAGAAAAAGTGACAGATGGATTAAATGCATGGCTAGACAGGGAATGTCAGAGTGTGGAGGAGAGAATCACACTAAGATTGTGACGCTTGAGAGGCAAGACTGAAAGAGACAGAGAATGGAAGGATGGACAGCATGACAGAATGTAGCAGCAGGAGAGGGGGGAGGAAATATTAGGAGCTGAAGAGGCTGAGTAAGTGGCGGACTGCCACGCTGGGCATTGCAGGACAGAACAGACTCATTTAGGCGTCTGCAGTCGACGCTGCTGAATGGCAATAGTGCTTCCTCTGCTGCTAGCTTCACAGACGTGCCTGGAGTGTAGAGCAGTCGTCTTCCTGTGGCCTGGGGCCCTAAATCAGTTCTGCACTAGACACACTAAAGAGCAGCTGCACACACACTTTCTCACACGATTCCCTCTCGCTTGCTTTCTGGTGGCCAACAGATGCCCCGTTTGCCCAGTGAGACCCCAAGGTGAGACAAAACAAACAATACTGCCCTGCCATTTGATAACATTTATCACTGGAATTGGGAGAAAAAAAGAAAAAAAAAAACAAGTAAAGATAGATTCTAAGATTTAATTGGATTAAGTCGAACAAAACAAAAGAATGACAACAAATTAAGAGTTTTGGTTTATCAAATCTTGAACTGCTGCAGTGACATAAATGTTCAAGAAACTGTAATGTGTGCTTCATTTATCTATTTATTCAAAATAAAGGGTAGAAACCTTTTTTAGAGCAACATTGACTGTTTGAGAAAATAGCCTTCCCCATTTCTTGTGCGGCTCAGTCTCCTGGGTGGCCAGAATCACAAAGCATGTCTTTGAGTTCTATTGGGTTTTAACCTTTCTCAACCACAACAAGTGTTTGTACATCCTACAGCTGTTCATGGTGATTTATAATGCATGACCTGGAGAGTAATTTTTGTCCCTATGGGTATGCAGGTGTGTGCATAATTTCCCTCTGATTCATGAAAGCCGACAGCACAGCAAACTGCAGAACCTGTTGGAAAGAACCCTGCTGATGACAGTCCTGCAGGCAACAGTTTATTTCAATCATAAAAGTAAGAAAAGTCACTGCAATAAGATTCTGATTCACTTTCTACATCCATCAAAAAGACAATTTTAGACAGTTAAATCGTAAAAAAAGAAAGCAATCTGTTTGTTGCAGACCAAAAATATGTCCATTCTTAAGCCATAATGTTCTGTCTTTTCAATAATTCACCCTGTTGATTGATTATTTTTTGAAATGTGATAAAAACACGTGGAAGAATTTGTTAGGTGAAAAACTAAGTGTGTAAAATATTTAAATCATTAATGCTTGTCATGTTTATTTTGGTTTGTGCTTTTGGAGCTCCTTCATATGGAACAAAAAGCATTCCTATGTATAAAATGTAATTTAATAATAATAATAATAATCTGAAGTCTACTCCATCTAAACATTTTTTATTCATAAATGATTGCAAAAGTATGCCAATATAAATAAGTATAGAAATACAAAAGCAGATATATTCACTTTACGTTATTTACTGAATGTAACTAGACAAAATTACATCATTAGTATCCAAAACCTTGTTCTAAGTCACTCACAGTCTTTTCTTCTGGTTATTTTCTTTGTTACTTGTGTACCTGTCTTTATAATTATAGAGAGGATTTTCTTGATTAAACTTGATCAAAAGACTGAAAACAAAAAAAGGTGACTAGCACTGCAGAAGCAAAACTCATTAAATGTCCCTGAAAATGCCTGTCTGGCCTCAGATGGAGTAAACTTCCAACACGCTAAAATCTGTCAAGAAGTTAAGCTTCTCCTCCAATGAAATTAATATTAGTGAAGCTACATAACAGGAAACACAAGTGGGTCTAAAGTAGAGCCTTGCGGTACCCCAACAATAAATAAAAATCTTCAACCAAGATGGAATGAGACACTTCTGCCCATCTGGGTTTCATAAATCTTAAAAAATGTCTGAATTAAAAAAAAATAAAAAAATGCACAAATGTTGCTCTTTTCAAGAAGAAACCAAACAAGAGCATATGTGAAAGCAGATGGAACACAACCAGTCCTCAGAAAGAAATGAGCTCAATCAAAAGTTAGGCTCCTGTTACTTTTCAAAGCTTCTCAAGCAGAAGCAGTTTAATCAGGACACAGAAGGACAATCAAAGATTTACATAAGAGTCAAAGACAAATCAGTTGAAAAGTGACAGAGGTAAACATGTACTCTATGAAGTGAATACTTACTCTCAGTTGAGCTAAAGGTTAAAGGAAAGCTAATCAGGAGAAATCATGCCAACACTGAGAACCTGATTCCAGATGGTAAAACAAATACGTTTAGGTCTAAGAAAGCCCCACTGTGTCAGAGAGTATTAGAGAAACTGGAGGTCATTTCAACATCAAATCAACATAATACTTACTTCTCACCAGTCCTTCCTTCTCTTACTTTCTTTTTTTTTTTTTTAATTGAAAGACCGTCTGATGTTCTGCTATTAGGCAAGTTAGATCCCGAGCACACCAAGAAATTTACAACTGGATCGCTAGGAAAGACAGGAATCAATGGGCTCCAGTAGTCTAAAGTCCAATTCTCAACTTGATTTACGCTGTTGGACCGTAAAAAAGCGGTTTAGATCACTGAGGTTAAGCTGTAAAGACAGAGTGGGTTACTTGCAACTCAAATATTTTTTCTTTTGAATTTTGCTGCTAAACGTGTGAGAATTTCTCATTTTGATCTGCACTGCCTCTACAGTTTGACCTATTACTCTTTAATTAGTAGTATGTTCTGTGGTAAAGTATGTTTTTGTGGTGGTGTGTAATTTAAGACTAAAATCCTTGCACCATAATCTTTTTATTATATTTGTTCAGTCAAAATTTCAAACAAGGTCTATTCAGATTTATCTTATTTTAAATTGTACATCTCTGACTCTAAATCTGAGTAATTCTAATAAAAGACGCTACAGCTTAGTTTCCACAAACTGTACTGCCTTCATCAAAATGAATGAGTTTCAGTCTCTCCTGCTTCTCCTCTCTTCTCCTTTATAAGCTGTGATTAATTTTTGTGCCATACGCCAATTTGCGCACTTCTGTGATCATTATGAGCCACATGCCCACAGCACTTCATGAAACATCCAATATTGATTCACATCTGTCTGTTCCTGGAGTCTGCAGGTGTTTTCGCTTTATGTTGATTTCTCAAACCATTTGCATTCGGTGAACTCAAAATGACAACAATAACTGCTCTTTAACGAGACGTTAACATCAGGATGAAGGGCATTGGCAGCGTGTCCAGTGGCTGCCTGGATTTTTATTTATAGATGAATGGAAAGCTCACACGTGCACAGGCAGCATACCAATGGCAAGTGGAAGTCGAAGGATAAATGAAGTGTCCACGTTTCTTTAAATGAGTAAGCATAAAAAGTATACTATTGGAAACTTTTAAAGTACTTTTTATGCTGTTTTCATTGAGTCCATTGGTGGTTCCACAAAAAGATACATTATTGCTTTGATTATTCATTTAGTAAGTCTGTTTTAACAGAATAAAAATGCTTGCAAGAAATGGAAAACTACCTCCTTTTTGTCTCTGGGGCAGCCATCAAAACTGTGTTGACGTACAAGCCTTGAAGATAGGACTAACATGTCTGCCAAGGCCTCAGAACTTGCAAATGTCTGAACTGAGACTCCTCTAAATCTCAAGGAAATATTATAACAACAAAAAAAGGTATCCTGCACATCTCTGGACTGTCTGAGAAACTGAAAGATTTTGGCAACCATAACAAGTCAGTCCATTTTAAACATTCAACGCTTCAAGATAGAGATTGGTTTACCCCAAAGACAAAATCTTGGCTACAAACAGTACTGTAGCCTATACCATCCACTGCAGGGGAGACTATAGCAAACAGTACATTGGGGAAATCAAGCAACCGTTGCATAGGACACTTTATCAACATGGACCAGACACAAAACACTCGTTTGAGGCCAGTGAAGCCTGTATCTTTGCCAAAGAGAAAGGATGGTTTTAACAAGATGTAAAAACAAGCCAACTTTGTTAGAAAAGACTAACCCAACAACTGTTTCACCCACAGGAGCAGGCAAGGCTACAGAGTGCAGACAAGAGTCACCTTCATGTCAATTTAGGCAAAAAAGACCAACAATAACTCAAACCCACTTCCACTTTTTGATAGTTCTCCTAATCAACAGTATTTTGTGAACACTTTCTTCCTTTAACCGTGTGAACCAGTTCTAGTACCAGTGTAATTCAAAATGGAGAAAGCCTCTCAGAAAAAGAAAAAGTAAAATGTATGATTTAATAAAAGATAAATCAAGTATAGTTGACTTTTTTCACCCACCTTGATTTCCCCAGCAACGATTATACAGTTTTTAAACTCTGTCAGACTGCATTGTATACTCAAGATGTGTTTGCAATTAAGCAAATAAAAAATATGTTTGTTAGGAGAAAATTGCCCTTTTTAAATTTTTACCTGATTGTTACTTAATAATAATCAACAAGCACTTCATTTGTGTTACATGCCGTGTCATAATATCCACTGATACTAATCAACAAGCAATTCATTTGTTTTACTTGATAAAAAAATCTGCACTTGGACTGAAAAATTATTAATAACTTTAAATATATGTAAAGAAGTGAATCATGGCAACTATCAAAAAAAGTTATAAAGTAAGTAATAAATGTGCTCCTTCACCACTTCATTTCCAGCAGTCAAACTATTTGATGATCATTATATTTAATGGATTTTTATGTAATTATGATATCAAGGAGCAGGATTTTTTTTACATTTTTCTTTATTTTTTAAACAGTGGTTGAATTAATCTTAAATAGATTTGTATTTATGTCTGTTTTTTTCTTGTTTTTTTTTCTTCTCTTCATTGCTGAAATTGCGTGAGATAAACTAAATCAATCAATAAATTATAATCTTGTAAAAATCAGTAAAGCCTCACAATTTCAAATAATTGTAAAGTATTATTTCTTATTTTCAGACGGTGTTTGAAAACATGTATTGTTCAGTTTCTTATTTTTGTTATTTAGTTTTTCAAAGATTTTCATCAATTTTAACCAAACTTGAAAACATTTTAACATTTGCAGTAATGGTGTGCCAAACTCAATCGCACAGGGGGCCAAAATCCTAAACACACTTTAGTTTGAGGGCCGAACAGGACAAACATTTATTGAACACACGAAAACTAAATTCTTAAAACTTTAAGAATATAGCATTTTAACATGAATAAAAACAGGCAGAAAAGTTTTTCCAGAATAAATCAACTTAAACCTTAAATAACTTTCAATACTTTACCCTCCATAAAAATATATTTTGTCATAATTACACAAGTTAGAAATAAGCACAAGATAACATCGGGTCATTAATAATAATAAAATAAAATTACCCGAAGGGCCGGATCCGGCCCCTGGGCCTTGACCTTGACACATGTATTATAGAGTAATAACATTTAGGGGAGGGAAAACTGTTTCCTGACGATACCTAATCATTTTCTGAAGAAAAGTCAATGATCTCTTTGACAGATAATACTACATATGCTTAACAGGGAAATATTTCATCCACTATGAGTGTTTTATTACATTTTCATTAACAATTGCCTGATCCTTGATCCTGATAGTTTGAATGCACGTGTTAATAAAACTATGAATTAAATTCAAATTATACAGCTGCCTTTCTGCTCTATAAATGACACCATATCCATAACTTTGATCTATTATGTCAAGAATTCATGTACAAGAGGGAACCTGTGATTGACATCTCAGGCTGTTGCTTGATTTTATAACAACGTGGCCCTGAGAACTACTGAGTTGATGAAATATAAGCAACAAAAGCTTCTTTCTGCACAAAAACATGCAAGACTAAACTTATTAATCTATTATGTCCCTAAAAAAAGTAATCAACTGACCGTAAATGAAAGTTTTTATGCAAATCTAATCTCAGGCTTATAAATGTTCAATGGATTTACTGATAAACTTTGCTTTCAAACATAAATATATCTATGAATATAATTTTAAATCAACCTCCTGGAGTGTTGTAAAATTAATTGGAGTAATTCTAGTATCAGTTTTTGCGGTGAGCTACAAGAATAGGCCTCATGTCAGACAATTTTCAGATGTTGCTGGTTTATATTCTACCAGCTGGGGCCAAATCTCTTCACCTGACCTCACTGCAGTCTTGTTATTCTTCAAATCCAACAGACTTCTCTATACCGCATGAATTATTTCATCGCAGGTTATCTAACGTGATTCCTGACCCGACCTCTGACTCATTGTCCCGAGTCTGCGATTTGTTAAATGATTCATAAAATTCCGGGTCTCTGCTCTCTAATCTGTCTTAAACGGATCCTAAATTAGGTCTGATTCTTATCATTTTGTGGTCATAATCTCAAAGAGAATAGGATCAGCTGACCTTGGGGCTCTGGCTTTTTATTTTTCCCTCCAATCCTTTCTTGAGTTCTTATCTCATCTTCTTCTCAGCCCAACATATTTTCTTCTCACGCATTTCTCTCAGGTCTTTGTTGTTATTGTTTCGCTTCTGGAAAAAAGGAGTCCAAGCTTCTAAGAGAAACATTTGATCTGCAACTCAAAGTTAATATGAGGTGTACGGATTCCTTCACACAGAGTTAAAAAAAATGTCTTTCAAAATTAATTTCCTGTAACCAATATTATTTTTACCTTATATAGGGGCAGGAAATTTCTATAAACAAACCACTGACCAGGAAATGAGTGTAGGAAAGGCGCTTGTAGCATAACACTGAGTACATAAATGTTTCAGTTTGCTTTACTGAAGCTGCCCAACGTCTGTTGGAAGCATTTGACTGACTCCAGGTAAGAATGTCAAGGTTGGGCCTCAAGTCGCTGGCAAAACAAACAATGACAGAACAAGATCAATGAGACGAGAGAAGACATCAATGGAGGATTTGATGAACAAGTGATAAAGGAAGTGAACAATAGATGCTCATTGAACGCCAAATATAGTCAGGTTTATTTATATCTCCAGCAGAGGATAAGGAAGAAAAGCGTATTACTAAATTACATATATTAACAAGTAGCTTTGTATTTTAGTCGCCACTCTGATGCATCTTTTTTGCGTGTTCTGACACGAGAGCACGACTTGGTTCATTTGGCTTGTAAATTAGAGTTTGTTTGTCGCCATCAATCATCCTTTCTGTGAGACAGCCAGTCATGTCTGGCTTTGCGCTTCAGAACCCGGCTGATCTAAAACCACTGTCAAATCAGCCGCACACTGGGCATCCCTGTCATTTCACCTCAGGCCACACAGCGATTTTACCTACATGGACGGCTAAGCTGTTTCTCTCCCCTATATGCTCGTCTTCACTCTCATGCACATCACCGCTGGAGTCAGACATCCTATTAGACCAGAACTTGCAATGTCTGTCAGTGCAGATTCTTGCTGTGGAGTGTTCAAAGTCCTTAAAAACACGGTCAGATGTATGCACTGTTGTTTGTGAGTGGCTAATGCAGCTATTCTGTATAATCAGACAGACAGTAATTAAGTAAAAAAAAGAGTAAATGGTATAAACTGGTTCATAAAAGTTATGTAAATCTTTTGTGACAAATAGGGAAAATGGCTCTAAAAGCTCTGATACAGGTGAGTAAAATAGAATTTCATATTCTATTGAGTTGCAGGTATAACCACATATCCTTCATGTGCAATTAGTCAAACTTCACGCATTTGATATACTATAAAAGCCTGCCTTTTCACTGCCAGCGTCTAAAAAGGCTAAGCTCAACATGCAACCCAATTGCCTTTCAAGTTCATTAATCCCCAGTAATGGCTGCTTGACAAGTAATGGCGAAGTAAAGGGTATCAATGTATTTTTCAATCAATACGCTATATAGCCATTCGTAAATCATCTCACATGTGCAAGACGGTACACACTGCTGTTAATAAGACTCTACTGGTGAAACATTTTCTGAACTCCCAGGAGTGTTGTGTTAAAAGGGGGTTAGAATTTTGTTCTGATGGAGTTCATTTATTTTTGGATCCTTTGCACCTCTTGAGATCATGGATCGTAGGGTACATACTGTTGGACCATCAGTCAATTTATTTAAAACCAAGCCAATCTCAGTCAGATTAGTATGTATTCCAAGACATTGACCTCTGAAATACTGTATTTAATATTTGCCACCGTCAATTTTCTTTTTCAGAACTCTTGAAACTATGAAACATTTCAAGAAATGTTGACGCTTGACATAATTTACAGTTGTTTATTTTTCTCATAACATAAGAAATCAACCACCCCAACAAGCCTGGAAATGTTATGCACAGTCTTAATTTCCTGATAGCTCCATGATGCCCACCGCCATATGCCCTACAAAAATATAAATCACCAGCTCCACACTCAAATGTCTTCAGAAACACTTCCCCCAGGGTGACGTAGCCCAAAGCCGAAACCTTTTGTACTCTCTGATCCGATTGTCTTATCCGTGTCTCTTCGGCCCTTGTGAACTCCACGCAGTTCAAACAACTTCTCATTTGGGGGCTGTACTGCCCCAAACAAGCTCTAAATAAAATGGGAAACAACTAGAAAGAAGACAAAAAAAGGAAGGTCCCACTAGATGACTTATAATCACATAAGCCGCGTCCAGACCTCCTCGCTCCACATCGTTCATAGATCAAACGAGGACCAAATGTGCCGGTGTGAACGTGGCCTCAGAGGCGAACAAAACTGACAGCAGTTCAATACTTTTAGGATGATTGGTTATGTTGGCTTTGTTCAGTGGAACTCAAGAGTTCCTGTAGTTTAGATTTAGGGCAAAAAACATTCACTATACCTAATGTGTAAAATGTTCTAAACCAGACCTGGGCATTGTACGGCCCCCGGGCCGTATACGGCCCTTTGGTTGACTCTGACCGGCCCGCG
>NC_050524.1:17327764-17327982 GCF_002922805.2 Oryzias melastigma | reverse complement strand
TTCAGCTGTTTATTGTGTCACTTTTCTGTAATTCCTCTCTGGATAAAAATCATATTTTTAATAGAGATAAAACTATAAATAAAAATACATGTCTATTCCTTATGCCTTAGTCACATCCTGACCCCTTATGGGTGCTGTGGGTTTTTGGATCGTCTGGGCCCCTAAAAGGGTTGGAAACAGGAGCTGTCGTATCTTAAAGTCCCACTCAAATCATCTTT
>NC_050524.1:17306834-17326167 GCF_002922805.2 Oryzias melastigma | reverse complement strand
AATTGAGTTCAGCCTTTTGGCCTGGCCCTCCAGAATATTTTCCCTTTCTCATGTGGCCCCATGGAGAAAATAATTGCCCACCCCTGTTCTAAACTCCATTGTTCGTCAGTCACTGCAAAGATTTGGTTCTTTATGTCCGTCAACAACATTACCTTAATCTATTAGCTGTTTATTGTGTCACTTTTCTGTAATTCCTCTCTGGATACAAATAAGATTTTTAATAGAGATAAAACTATAAATAAAAATACATGTCTGTTCCTTATGCCTTAGTCACATCCTTCTATACAGAGCCTTGACCCCCTTATGGGTGCTGTGGGTTTTTGGGTTTTCTGGGCCCCTAAAAGGGTTGGAAACAGGAGCTGTCACATCTGAAAGTCCCACTCAAATCATCTATTCATCTTTTGTAATAGCATTCCCAGTGTTTTTGCTTATGATTATGCTGTTTTTAAGCAAAATTAAACAAAAAGTAGTTCATCAGAAACATTAGTTGGCGTGGAAGTAAGCCTCCACTCATTTCCCATAATCCCTTTGTTTACATTCTCTCCTGCATGCTTACAGCCCTTCAAAACCCAAAAGCTAACATTAGTGGCTTAAAAAAATGCAAGACATTTTTGGAGTTATACAGCCATACAGTTTTGACCCAGATAACATAACAGTCAAGAAGCGGAAAATGAAGACGTTTATGGATCTATTTGTCTGCAAGTGGTTGCATCAGAATGGAGCAGAGCAGGAAGACTTTAGCCAACCTATTGGAGTAATTTATTACAATTAGAGCTTTTTCAAACTGCATTTTTTCATCTTGTCCCAATTCATCACACATTGAAAAAAAGAAATACTGAGAAATCCAGTTTTATGCTTAGATTCTTCTATATATGTGCCCCATTATGAGAAAAAGGTTACAAGTACACGTAAAGAACACCAAAAACACAATTTTCACTGGAGTAGGTCTATAGAGGGAGCAAATGTTCATCTTGCCGTTTCCTTGAGGCTTGTAAGACCATTTTAGGGGATGTCATAACAATGGAACGTATATTGTAATGTGTGAGGTAAGTGTATCATGAAGTAACTGTAAAGAATATGTGAGTTACAGGGACTTATGACGTATCGGTGATGTTGTGTTGTGGTTACGCCACACTCTAGTCATTAGTAGCTACTGGCTGGTCCCTTACTGACCGCGTGTAAATGCTGCATGCATAGGGTGCTCATATGATGCATAAGTGTCTATATGCTCACACAAACTATATTCTAATGGTCTAATTCCTAATTTCTAACAGCCAGGCTGCTGTAAAAACCCATACGACCTGCCTGACCCTCACCTCCTTTACCCTTACTTACTTACAGGTTTTTTAAGTGTTCGCTACAACCTGTCAGTGACAGCATGCCCATGTAAAAAAAAAAAATACATACATTTCACATTTTCATGTCCACTGAGCAGTCAACAATCCTAACACTTTGTGTGGGCCACCTGTGTGCCCCTTACAGGTTAGCTAATTTTTCGCCAGCAGACAGCCCGTATGCACCCATAAGGGCAGTTGGGACTAAGGTATTTGGTGCGGTAGAAGTAGGCCATCAGAGCATATTCCAGTGATGTGTGGGGAGGTTCACAGCTACTGAGGCACTGATGTCATCACTCAGATTTACAAACATATGAACCCTACAAGTAGCTTATTCACCATTTGATTGACAATAGTTAAAGTTTGTTGTTTAAAATCTCATTTCAACACTTTTCCCATTTACAAACTGTAGCATAGGAAAAAAATGACCGCAAATGTTATTATTGACTTACTTTTACTTATAAATGAAGTCGGTGCACTGCTCCTTTTTAAGAAAGACACGGAAAACTTGTTTGTAGTAGTCCTCCTTTTCTTTCTTCAGTTTTAAAACTCTGTCTGTCTCATTGAAGATCACTGCCAGTGACGTGTCTCCACAAATTCCTGAGTTTAAGCAAGTAATCATCCATTTATAAAGTGATGTCAAACAATACTAAAGAACATCTACATGCCTGCACTTGACATGCTACTGCTAACTCTATTATTCTTTAGTCATGGTGTCACATTCTCTGGGCTCACCAGCGCCCTCTGCCTTGTGGCATGCGTACTGCCTGCCTCACCTAGTCTATTTTTAGAGTGCATTTTTAGCAGATAAAAAGACTAAATGAGTCACAAAGTGGCATAAATGTAAAATAATACAAGTGGTGAGAAATATAAAATGATCTAATGAAAAATAAAGCGTCTTTTATGATGATAAAAAGACCGAAACACTGGGACAGGGGAGGCACTGGCTGCCGCTGCCTCACATGCCGATTTCTCATGTATCTCACGACTTTTTTACCAAAGAAATTATGAAAACTCACACAGAAAACAGTAATAAGAGAATAGACATGTCTAATAAATAATATTTGATTTTCTTTTCAATAATTAAAAAGTATGTTAATCTTGTTCAATTTGTTTTGCTGGTGAGGCAATGCCTCACTCGCCTCCCTTGACTGTATGCCACTGGCACATTCTATTGGTCTAGAGTTAAATGTAGTGATAATGTTACTGAAACATACAAATGTTTCCAAAACCAAAAGATTTCCTTTATGTGGCTTAAATTTTTCATTGCTAATACAGCTGGTGTTTTAGCGTCATAGATCTTGGTATTGTTTTATAGTTACCCTAGAGATAAACTCAGAGCATTTCATAAATGTTTTTTACTTTGTACAATGGTAATCACAAACAAACAGCCTCAGCAAGGAATATCGGAATCGTCTCCTACTCGCTATTTTGATAGCTGTTACATATTGTGGCATAGTGGGATTTCAGCATAGCAGAACATCTGAAAGCACATATCACAGGACACATGCCCAGCACTGAGCCTAAGGATATCACCCTCCGTATTCAAGCAGGAATTATAACCCCACATGCTTTGTAAACTGCAGAAAATCAAATCCACAAGAACATGGACAAAGTCCCCCCATTGCTGACTGGAACAGCTGTGCTGGCTTTCTTCAAAGCTTCACCATCGTGATTAAAGAGGATGACAACAGAAGAGACAAGCGTCACACTCCAAGCCTGTTTGCCTTGTAAAACTGCAACTCCCTTGTCTCTGCTGCTTTTGCTTTACTTTTCTTTTTTAACAACCATTCCAACTAATCAGTGCCTTGAATTTAATCAGGCTCAAGTCAGCCCCGAGCAATGATGCTCGAGTGGGGAGTTTGTGATTGAGGAACATCACAAATTAATCTAATTATCAAAGCAGGGCGAGAAAAAGACAGCGCTAACATTGTTGTAATTGTTCAACCTCACCCACTTCCTTTTCATCCTTTTGTGTGTGTGTGTTTGTGTGGGCATGAGAATGAGGCATAAGAGGGAGCGATAGAAGAACGCTGTCATCTGGGGTAAGGCCAAGTCCCCTGCATCTCAAAGTGCTGATAAAGAATCGTCTCTCTAACGGGCTATTATCTTGAACCACAACCTACAAGCAAAAGCAAATCATCACAGAGCTTTCCAGTTCTACTATCTACTACACAATCATATGTGTAACATTAAGTATATATCCCACTTTATTACACAACAATCCTTGATATGTTGGCATTAGGCTCTGTGTTTCCTTTTTCTTTTCAATTTAAAATTGCTGAAATTCCTGTTGCACCATTCGAGGCAGCCTCCATCACACAAGGTCTCCTTTAAACTCCAGCGCAGACCGCGACCATCCACCCACACAGACGGATGTCAAAAACATACTTCAAGGAAAAAGAGGAACCCTGTGCTTTAAGTCAGGAATTACCATAAACATTTGAATAAACACCATTAAAGGAAATCTTCTGTGGGGAAATCCACCATAGTAATTGTATTCAGGGCGATGATGGCGTGCTGTTTTTTATATCCTGTTGAAAACGTTGAAAGACTGGGGGGATAGATGGGAAATGTTTTAACCTCACATTCTGCTGACTCTCCCACAAAAGCAAAAGTCTTAAGAATTTCAGCCTCACAAAGATTTTCACAGCCACATTATACGTGATAGATGGCCCCACTCCCCAGAACAAATAATTATTTTGCCTGAAATGCCCAATGTTTCATTTTCCCCACATTTGCATAAACTCAAGTAGATGGATGCCATTACTGGAATAGGATCGAACCATAGATCTCAATTCTACACCACAGTATTGGGATTATATAAGCAGTTTTATTTATTTATTTTTACAAAAGATAGCAGTGGACTCAGGAGCTTTGACTTCAAAGCAATGTAAAATAGGAACAGTAGTTATTTTCTTTTTCCTTGTCTAATATGGTGAGTGAGCTTTAATTGCATTAATGCTCGGAGGTCAAATATCCTCCAGACAGTGGTGAAAATCTCCCACGTCACCTACATACTCTGCTCTCCCCTGTGCCGTCCTCTCTTTGATTGTGCCATTCATTCCGCCACTCCGCTTGAAATGCTCATTACCCTCCAATCGACTCCCCGCTGGAACAGGACCGGACCGTAAACGGCAGCCGGACCGCGCGCACGTTTAAAGACCTGTCATAATAATTTTCATTACACGGGAAAGGAAACTGGATGCCAAACTGAGATTATGGGTTATGGCATCACAATAAAGACAAGCAGGAAACGGTTATTCATTTTAAATGACAAATTCTTAAGGTATGTCCTAGCATAGCTAATGTTATTTGATGATGGAATAAAAAAGATGATGAACAATCAGCTCAGTGGTCCGGTGGAGGAGTGCCTATCCTGGGACTAGCACTAGGTCATATCAACAACCCCAATAATGGGACCCGATGTGTCCCTGCGTGACACATTAAAAGGGTAGATTGGAGGTTAAAGCACTAAAATGGATCCTGGGTGAGGCTGTCGCTGCAACTCATTGATCCCTGAGGGGATGGGTCAAGTGCAGAGAACAAATTCGACTCACTTGTGTGTGACGATGGAGGTACGGACTTTAACATGAAGAAAACTGGATTGGGCTTCGAGGTGGCACAGGGGTTAGCGATTTAGCAGCGACAAAGCCCTGGTTCAAATCTCGACTGGGACCTTTCTGTGAGGACTTTTCATGTTCTCCCCATGCATGTGTAGCAGGTGTTTTTGGTTCAAATTGTTTAATTCCACCAAATTCAGTTGCTTTTGTGAACATTCCTACATGGGTGTTTGTCTGTCCGAGGGTGCTTGAACTCACCGCGGTCATGTAGCAGGCGCTAATGAGCATGCGCATTCAGACTGCTGTGGGCCGCGGCTGAGGTAAGACCTGCTCCTCCTTGTGTCCGTCCTTTGTAAGGCCCAGTCCAAATTCTTCCCTTCTCAATTCCCCTCCATTTGATGGGGCATTTTAATCCAAGTGTACACTACATTTTTTTTTTTTTTTTTTTTTTAAATCCAGCCCTCCAAGCGGATGGATACAAGGTCACACTGAGAGGCGCTTTTCTTCACGTGGGTGCGCTCTGAAGCATAAAGGGTTTACATTAAAATGTAAGTAATGACTTTCTGTTTTAGCATAACTTTTTAAAGTTATAAAACTGCTGTTATGTATATTTGAGCGCTGGAAGCTCTGCGCTATCGCTAGCAGACCGGCAATTATTGGTGACGTTATCGAACAAAAGTGACATCCGAATTATGAGACACTATTTTTTCATAACTCTCTGTTTGAAAGGGTAAATGAAGGGGAAGGGAGAAGGGCTGGGGAGGAGGGAAGAATTCAGATTGGGCCTAATTGTATTATTTGTTAAATTAGTTGTTAGTTTGTTCCAATTAGAACTAACAAAATTAGAGATTGTGCCATGTCAACTTTCCTTAGTTATTCTTGTTTTTTTTTTGTTTGTTTTTTTTATTAGCTGCATTAAATGAGCTAATGTGCGCCGTTTCTTGAGAATGTACCATTTTCGCACTATTTTTCATTGATGTTTGTGTTAATTTTTCTTCTTTTTTGAGCATTTTTCAGTTGTTAGGGATTAACAAATGAAAATTCAGAACAACAGTGTCATTTCTGTTGACCAGGTACTGTGTTGTTTTCTCATTTTACTGTTTTCTCTCTTGTTTTATTTTACATGCTGTGGGAGGAGGTGCAGCGCACACTCAGACTGCTGTGGGGCGTGGCTGTCATTTTTGTTTTACTACCTAAAAACATGAATCATAGATTAATTGATGACTCTAAATTGTCCCTATAGGTGTGACTGTGTGGCCCTGTGATAGACGGATGACCTATTGAGGGTGTACTCCGCCTACCCCCAACAGTAGCCATGTTATAATCTGGCAGCCCCTTGACCCAGAAAGGGATAGAGTAGGTTAAAAAATGGAAGGAAAAGTTGTCTGGAAGAACTACACAGAAAATAATACACAGACAAGACATGATATAAAAGATGATTTGAAAAGTGGAAAATGGCGGTACGTTGTTTTCATCAAAAATATTTCATATTCTTGTTGTCCTGCAACATAAAACGGGCAAACATTGTATTTGTTTGTAAATGTGAAGCAAAATTCCTGCTGCTACATTTCAATCTATAAACTTTATAATGAGGAAAAAAAACTGCTTTCCTTCAGCTGCTTCTCTTCCTGTCGCACCCAGCATGCTCTCGCCCGACTTCAAACCTCAATCATGTACACTGATTCATGAAATACTTCTTTTCCCCTTTCCAAAACATCTACTGTATGAACAGCTGCTCGAGTTATTTAAACTCAGGGTGCCCTCTTTTTTTCTACACCCTGACTTCTTTAAAGCCCTGGTTATGTATGAAAAAATTCGGCTGAACTTTCTAACATGATGTCCCACTGGGGGAAAACGAGCCAAAAGATGTGTAATTTGTGTAAAAGTGAAACTTCTTCTGTAGGCTATTCCTGTGACAGAAAAAGATGAAGGTGTGTTGTGCCTATCGAGAATAAAAAGGTTTGAGCGGCAACATCATCACAGATGAATCACGGAACCTGATCACTCACAAAAGGCAAAGCGTTCATTAGAAACGACGGCATGTCTTGCTAAACCTTTACAATTATAATTACACTGCAAATGACAGGCTACAATTCCGTGCTGCAAAAAGCGTGATTACAACAATTAGTGATGCTACCTATTGAGAGCGGAGTGACCTTCTAATGTAACACGAACAATTTCTTCTTACCTTCTGCTGTTCTTTGACACCTGAGCACTCAGCGCTCCATTGAAGTTGGATTTGTCCTTGCACGTTCTGCGTTTTTATTTCCGTGTAGAAACGGGCTCTGAACTCTCAGAAACTGTCAAAGCTAACCTTGTAACAAGATGGAAGACTGTTCCCCTTTGACATAATGATATTTCATTAGAAATATCGAGGCATGTTTAATTCCTTGTTATTTATCAAGGACCAGTGAAGTGGCTGTAGGGCCTCCTGGATCAAAGAACCGGTTGATCCTTTGCTTTATCAACACAACAAACAATATCAACTGATTGTTCTTTAAAGTCCCACTTCAATCACTTTTTTATGTACTGTAAAGGTGTTTACAGTAGTCTTTGAATTATGATTATGACTTTTTTTTAGAAAATTTAAAAAAGGGTGTCATTGTCTTTAGTTTTCATTAAATTTTGCCTCTTAAGTTGTAGGCTGGATTGTTGGCAAGCCTGTCTCCACTTCCCATCATCAATCTCTCCTGCTAGCTTACAGCCCCTCACACCCCCAACTCAACATTATTGGTGCAACAAAGATGGAAAGAAATATCAGAGCTATCCACACAAAAAAGGAAACTCTGACTCCACTCAAAAAGGAAGTAATCTGTCACACCTAATATTTCTCTTTGGTGCTCTGCTAATGTTTACATTATACCAAAGTAAAAAACACCAGATACCCTTTAAAAAATCAAACATTTCTGTTAATTACATATAGGAAACATTAAACTAATGATGGTATACTTGAAGCCGTTCAGTTTGGACAAGCAATAAAACGACCTACATCTTCAAGCAGATGCATCAGAATGGAGGAAGCTTGAGTCCTGCAGGTTATAGCTTCTACATCACTGCTACAACTTTTCGTCCAACTTTTTTTTTTGTCTATTACTAACTTACAACAATATGAAAACAGAAATACTCAGAAATCATATTAATATTTTTTGTGTCCTCCATCATCAGAGAAAAACACCTAAAACAGAATTGTCATCGGTGTTGAAAAACATTACATATGCATAACATTACCACAAAATTAAAAGTAAATTATTTCAAAGTAAGGAACACAAAAGCAAATGGTTTTTAAATCAGCTAAAATAGTGTGGTTCCATGTTGTAGAATAAGGGAACTTGTGTTGGTTTGGGTCAGGAGTGGAAGGAGAGAAAAAACTGTCATATGGTAAACGTGTCATGACCTAATTTCTCAACGATCTGTTAGGTTTTGAATCATTTATGTTTACATTCATACAGTCACAGTGACTCAGATTTGGGGTACTTTTCTAGACTGTTTCAATAAAAGTCAGCTTGCTTTGAGGGTTTTTTAATTGTTATAGCATTTTGGAGCTGAAGCTTCAACAACTATCAAATTGTTGTGACCCTTTTTTTTTTTTTTTTGTTGCAATAAATCTGGTTAGTACTCGAAAACCAGCACTTTTCCACCATTTCTGTGCTGAGAACAAAATATTGTTGTCAACATGCTTCAAAATTACAGCTTGGTCCACCGTGTCTTTATCACAACATCATCTATTTAGACATGAAATAAGTTTAACCTATGTCTATTATGCTAAGGTGTGTACTGGTGTGTCCTAAACTAACAGACGACATCTCAAGATACATTCACATCGCCCTCAGCAATGCCCATTCAAGCAAACACGACCCATGAAAAGTCTATGTAAAATGTATTTGCTTTTCGGGCCTCTACATTCAAAACTCTCACATTTAAGCATTTAAGTTTCTACAACCGATTATAGGCTCTAAGTACAAAAAGTGCAGGCGTTGAAGGTGCGTTGAAAGTTAAACCAGTAGTTTGTAATTTGACTTTTATTTATTTAATTCCTTTTTACATTTTAGTTCTAACTCCAGTGTTTTCCTCAGAGGGATCCTTTACATCAGTGATTGAGCCTTCTCAGTGAACGGGGTTGGAATCTCCCGGATCTGGCTCTTTGTTTTAATCTGGGGGGGTCCTATGGTGGCATAGGCCACCTTGCCTGAATTACTGAGCCTTTCTATCTGGTCCTGATCTTCTGTTTCTGACCCCTCTCTCTGATTACCTGCTGCCTGCCCTGACCCTCACCTAGACTCTGTAAACTCTAGTCTCTTCTTGGATGATCCCATGCTTGTGATTGACCTCTGCCTGTCTGACCCTGATCTAGTTTTGTGGACTTTTAGCTGTGCTTAGTTCCTGTCTGAACAAATAAACCTGCCGCACGTGGAACCAGCTGTCTGCCCGTTTGTGACACTCCCTGTTTACCCAGTGTGAACACCATGGGTTAAACGCACGTTCAAGAAAGAAATAAATTCACATTGCCTGGTGTTTCTGGTGTGTCTATAGCATCAGACTAACACACTAATCCAAACTGCGGTAAAAGTCCTGACAACAGGTTTTAAATGTGCTGATAAAAATCAATTCCTTAATGAGAAAATAAAACTGTTAAGAAAATTCAAGTTTAGCTCCAGACTACAGATGGTCGTTGAAGGTTGTGAGTATAGAAAGATGCCCATAGAAGTTCCTCTAAGATGCTATTTACTGAGGTCAGCGAAACGTCTTTGGATCCAAACACGATGGGGTTTATTGCCCAGCACTGGAACCTAATCCTCAACCAGGAAACGGATGAAGAAGTGCATTAAAACCCTCCAGAAGTTCACTGACAGCGCCTGCACGTACAGGCCTTTTTCAGCTCAGCTGCTTCTTTATCAGATTTCTGGAGGTGTATATATGCAGGTGGGGGTTTCAAGGTTTCCTGATGTGAAGGAAAAATAGTCAGATTCCTTCTGAGCTGAACCTGCTATAAAGTATTTTCATTTTATTGGCTTCCTCCGGCTTTCATCAGTCTCATCTCCCTTCTCCTTGAAGGCAGTGAAGCCATTTATTTTTGCTTGACAGAAAGCTGACATTCCCCATGATGATGGGAATGATAGAGGGGAAAAATGATTTTAACTTCATATTCCTTTTTGTTCCTGTCCCATATCTCCAGTACTTCCTCTTCAGCTCGTTTGGGATTTGGGGTCTTATTCAGAGCATTAGTCTGGCTTTGAAAAAAAAAGCTCAATCAGCTGCTCCCTCACGTCAACAGCCCCTCGATTGGCATGGTTACTCATCACAACAAATGCTGAAACAGTGCCAGCAGGACTAACGAAAATCCCCTCAGCCGAGCAGCATTCAAGCCAGCAGAAAAAAAAAGAAAAATCTCTTAGAGATTAGTGTCTAACAGGAAACACACTTATGAGAAATATGACTAGAGCCATGCAAAACATGAGGCATGAGGGTTTGTGGATTAACAGGTATGTCTTTTCAAAGAAAGGACAAGGCGTCTGAGACCATCAGTGCTGTTTGCTGGGGCTACGTTTTACACAGAAAACTTAGCCAAATGAAAATTCATGTTTACTGTGTTTATTTTTCATTTAATTAAGAAGTTCTGTTAACATAAAAATCTATTTGTTTTAAAATAGGATCAGTTTCCTCAAAGGGATTTATCTGAAGTCATCAAGCTACTGTGATCTATGGAAAAACACGACAGAGAATAAAAAGCAAAACGGAAAAAGACAGATTTGAAGAATGTTTGACTGACTCACTCATGTTGTACTCCATAGTAACCCGGTTACATCAGGTTTTCTCAAGTAATCGACTTGCAAACTAAAAACTGTTTCAGCAACAAGAATAGGAAGACTTCTTTCAAAGAAATCAGCTTTTTTTCAAGAGCATACTTTCATAATAAAGGATGCTGTCCTTCAGAACACAAGTTTTAAAAGGGTGAAAAGAAGATGTTTGTAAGGCAATGACGTGAGGAAACTCGGTTAATGTTGTCCATAAAACACCTATAAATAGATTATTGCTGTAGACAGAGCTGGTTTAATGAGTTTTTTTTTTGCAGAAAAGACTTAAGTGATTTTTCATAAACATAAATAGTCTAATATATTCGTAATTTTTTTACAAACAACCTGTTGCCTATTAGCGGGCTTTTTTTTTTTTTTCCACTAACAACGGAGAAAAAGGGCCATCCAAAACATGGAGGAAAATGTGATCGTTCTCCTCCAGAACTTTGATTTTTTTTCTTATTTCCAACTAAACATTTTTATTATTGTTGATATTTATGTTTATATTTTAAGTAAATTCTTAATTTTCTTTAAACTAATTTGGCTTTTTTTTGTGATAAGCTTGGTCCCGGTAATGAAGGAACACAGTTTTTTTTATCCATACCATCAGCCACACCACAGCTGCAAACTTCCTGTTGTACCTTCACCTGCGTCTTTCTGGAAATGTAAATATCTGTGATATCGGCGTGAACAGCAGAAGCTGTGATTGGCCCAGTTGGCAGCATTGTATTTCTGACTACTGTGTTCTATTTCACAACCTGTAATATTTTTCACTTGTTCACTCACATATTCCATCATTTCCTATAAAAGGAAGTACCCCGCAGAAGATTGAATAGTGGAAAGACGGAGCAAACTGCTGACACAATACAAACGCAGCAGACAATCTTATACGTCAACTTTATCTATCTATCTATAATAAAAGAAAATAAAACATTTTCATCTTCACTCACAAAACAAAACTATGACTCTACTTTGATTTGTGTCTTGTTGTTACCCCAAATATTTTCTTTTTATCTTCCTAGCTTGTTTCATTTATTGTTTTCCATAGAATTTTAAACACGGCTGGAAACGTATTTGAAAGAAACAAGAACGTAAAAAGAGTTATGAGCATCTATGAATAGAAAAATATATGTATTTACAGTTGACCCAAAAGACCAAAACTTCCCTTTTTTTCCTTCTATATCAAAATATTCCCATTTATTTAACTTAATAAAGTGCACATATCTCTAAAATATTCACATATGGACATAAAGTTCTATAGGTCAAAAGGGCCAAAAGTGCAGGTAACCAGTTTGTTTATATTATGTTTACTAATTTTCATTATTCAATCCCCTAATGATCAAACTAAGTTTTTGGAATGATTATTAATGAAAGAAGCCCAGCAGCTTTATCGTTTAAGCTGAGCATGACCTACAGATGTACAAATATTTTTAAAATGAACCAAATCATAACTGAAGAGTGACGTTTCTGTGGCTGTCTCCTACTTTCTGGGTCTCTGCAAGATCCTTCAACTCAGGCGTAAACTTAGACTGTGTTAGAATTCCCTCCCTTCTCTCTAACATATAAAAAAATTTAAAAGTATACAGTACACTGAGTATACAAAAAGTATACTATTTATGAATCCAATGTGTTTTGGAGATGGAAGTTTGGATGGTCTGTAGAAAAATTTATGAAGATACTTTTTTTGCATAAAAAAAATGCTGAAAAATGCAATGCATTGTGGTCTATATTTGTCAATGTAGTTAGCACTGAACTGTAGATCCGGACAGCACAACAAAATGGTGAACTCAATAGTGCACAAAGTAGTGAAGGAGTTTAGACACAACCATATACTGTATATCAATTGTCAGTGGGGTCTCATTTTCAAATTGAATGTTAAAATAATATATAATTGCATTTGACTCTTGTGTTTTTACCAAATAAAAAACATGTATTCTTCTAGAACCTACAAGGCTCCTGAAACCAGAACCAACTGTTTGATTGATAACTAGCGTTAGCAATTAGCCCACGCAGTTGCATTTGAGTAGGCTACAAAGATTTCACTTACCAGTTTACAACATTTTTGACACTTTCTGATTAAAATTCGGCTATACATGAATTTTTTACTTTTTATAAACCAAAGATCATCAATGATTTTGGAAGTGTTTTACAAGAAGCTAACACTTGCAGAAGCTAGTGATGGCAGCTGGTGTTGGCCGCCATCTTGGCCCATTAAGTTTACATGCATTGACTGTAGGTCTGTGTTACGTCCCCAATGAGCAAACATGCCTCAAGTCTAGGGGAAAAGGAAAAATGGACAATAACATAAAAACTGGACACCAAATAAGAATCAAAAGAACACAATTTGTTAAATAAACAAAACCTTGTGTCCTGAAAGAAACAACATAATGAAATAATCAGTGTGCTGGTTCAAACAAAAGAAACCAAAGGGAATTGGAATCTTGGCCAAATAAAAAAATGAGTAATGGAGTCATCAGCTCCCTCCTAAGGGCTGCCTAACCAAATTCTACCTAAAGAAAACAAATAAACAAAGCCTGCAAACTAAGACTACCAAGGTCCAACCCCAAACTAAAGTAACAAAACCCAGCAGTGAAAGACGAAACAAAACCAGCATAACAAAAAACCTGTTACTTATGGGCAAATCATGACTCAATACCAGAAGATTTTTGAAAAAAAGAAAAAGGTAAACATTACAAATATAAGAGCTTTATAATAACACATTATTTACCCTTTTTACAGTGTCTGTATTAAAAAAAGAAGCTAATTCAAATATATATATATACATTTTTTATCTATTATCAATCTATTTTCCTCAGAGAGTTTGCTTAAAAATGTGTGTACTTGTATAGGACTTTTCTACCTTCCTCGAAGGCCCAACCATTCATACATACTGACGGTAACCCCGCTCCCAAACACTGGCGCCAACCTTCCACCAAGCAATGTGGGGTTCAGTATCTTGCCCAAGGACACTTAGGACACATAGACGGGTAAGGTGGGAATCAAACCTGCAATCTTTTGATCAGAGGTTGCCGCTGCACCACGGCCACCCCTTGTGTAGCCAAAACAACCAAGCAATTCACAGTAATCAACTATCTGAAAACTTGGAGTGTGATGTTTATATTTTATTGTGCATTTGCGATGCAGAATTAAAAATGAACAGCCGGGTGTTTTGCTGATGTTAATAACTTGGAAAGAAAAAACCCTATTGCAAAAACCTTTGTCAGCTATACCACAATACTGAGCTGGCTAAAATTAATCATTGAGCTAAAGTGAAAATAGAATGCATTGCTGTGTTGTGAACCCTAATCAAAACAAGTATTTAGCAGGAAAAAAGGTTAATAAATAATAGTAGAGTAATATTTCTTTAATACCTGAATGTTTCTTTCTGTCCCTTGGGTCCCGTCTCAGTGATCCAGCAAGAAGCCATCTGTCACTGTCATTGTAATTAATCTGGTGCTATTTAGTGGGTAATGAGTTGCTATGGAGGGTGCTGCTTCTTTTCCCAGAAACTTATTTCCTGTCTGTGTCATGGCACAAAGAAGAAAAAAATTGGATAGAAAAAACGAATGAATTGAAACAGGACAGTGCAGTACCACAGAGGCAGCTACCAATAATATGAGCGCACATATAGAGCAAAGCTTGCTTTCTCTGAGATTGCCACTCACAACTTGCAAATCAAGGACTCATGAAATGCATGTTTCAAGCAATCAGCAACCTAGAGGGTTTACATCTTATGTGATTTATGCCCACTTTTCTTCTCACTACACAGAGAAAGTCAGAAATTATATGAGAGGAGTCATAATATACACATAGCTTTGGTAACTGTTCTATATTTACCACATCATTTCTGGAAAAGGTGCCAGTTTTTCTAAAGCTAATTTGACAAAGTCTGGGGACCAAGTTGCTTTCAGGGAAAAAAAAAAAGTCGTTTGCAATCACACATGAAAATTAAACGTCACACTACAGGGGCTGCTCCTGCTCGAGATGGAAATTGCCCTGCCACATGTAATATCTCATGGTAAGGCATCGCTTTCAACACTTATACAATTTGCAGACTTCGTCCTAAAAAGAATTCATGATGGAATTGCAATACTTGGATTATGAATTAAATTTGGGTGAAATTTCAAATTGTAAATATTAATGGTTCTGAGTCAGTCTGTATACTGCTTGCATAACCACAGCTTTTGTGGATACTGGTTTCATTTTTTGCTCTACCATACATGATATCCATTGGTAGGAGAAGGTTCTGTCCAGTTAGTTGGGCTCCATAGGGGCTGTGCCAACATGTACTTCTGAATGTTTCAAGTCTCAATACCGACTTATAAAATCTAAGAAGTTTTTTTTTTTAAAGTTTAGGAACAACAGCAAATTGATAGTCCTTTCCCATTAACTGGATGGATAATTGACGTGTAAGAAGAAGTATAATAAGCCTTCAAACATTTATGGATCTAATATTTTCAAATAAACCTGATCAAATTATACAATTATATTATGTAGTTTGTAGTCTTTCAGATCATAGTTTAACACTGAAGAACATAGTTGGACAAGTTCAGAAAAAAGGAACTTCCAAAAGTATCATATAAGATGTGTCAGCTAGGATAAAAACAGGAACCATAAAACCCTTCTGGAAACATCTATGGTCCAAAAAAAAACCCAATCTGAGTGTTGATTATATGAACTCACACAAGCTGAAAAAAACTATCGACATGTTTATTTTTCCTTTTTTATATCGGACCAATACATGTGTTGGTGGCTATACTGCATTTAAGTCAGAAAAAACAGGTGAATTGTAATCAGAAAATACTCAAAATGTTGCCGTGATAACAGTAAAGGCCAGGGTTTCTTTATTGTGGGCAATCCCCCAGTGCTCACTGAAAGCAAGCGCTACTGTTAAATCTCTTCTACTTCTGGTCTTTCTAAGCCTGACAGAGGATTCAACTTCATATCAAAGATATTAAATCAAGTTATGTCTGAGCTTAGTGCTGAATCCCATTCGTCTAGCTCTAGCACGTCAGGATTAACCCTTGTGCTACTCTAGGTATGTTTACATTAAAAGTGGGGTCATTTGGACCCTCCAAACAGTGCACTGAACTTTTTTTTTTCCAAGGATTTTTTATCTTCACTGGTGCCCGTGGCAGACATAAAATCCTGTCCACCTTAATCATGGGAGGGATGACACATCAATGCAGGGTTGGGTCATCTGGACCCCATAGGATAGCACAGGGGTTAAGTAAACTGCAGAGCTACAGCAGAGTCACCAACCTCAGCAGGAAATTGTGAGCAGGTTTTCCGTAAACCCTCTTTTGCCCAAACTGCAATCTTTTTGAAAGGTGCACAGAGTTTTGGAATCTGCTCTCCATTAATCTAAAGTCTGTGACCAGTTTGAACATTTTTACTGAACAGAGTCCTGGTTGCACATATTGTAACAGATTGAATGGTTGTATGCTCTTTTCTCTTTATTGCTCTTATTCACTGTTGGTGTTTCAAACAGTTTTTTAACACCACTTTTTTAATCCTCCACTCAGTATTTTATTTACTAATTCCTAGTCTGCATTAAAAGCCCAACTAAAAAATAAAAAAAAAAAATCCTGCAAATTAGTTGTCAGTAAAAGCATTGTGGAACCACGACAGTTTGTCTGCTTTTATGTTACATCATAAATCAAATAAGAAAGAGTTGTTCTAAATATACATAAAAGCTGCAAAAAAAAAAAAATATTGATGAGAAACTAGATTCTTGAAAACAGGGGAAATCAATGAACCTTTAAACTCCAACTACAATCAACATTTGAACTGTTGAAACATGGTTCCCAACGGTCCTTTAATTATGATAATGACATTTTTAGACACAATCAAAATGCGTGTGGATGAGTTCAGGAGTTCATCAGAAATCTGCCTTTGTTTCAACTCTCTCCCACTAGCTTACTGCCCCTCACAACCCCAAGCTAACGTTAGCGGTGCAACAAAAACGGAGAGCATTACTGCTGCTGTCCAGCCGAACAGTTTTGAACTTGTAAACTCAGACGAGGAAAACAAAGACATTAAGTGATGTATTTGTCTGCAATTTGATGCATCAGAATGGGGCGGGGCAAAAAGACTTTGGCCCGCCCATTTCGCTTGTTGCATCACGAAAGAGAGATTTTTCAAACAGCTTTATTTATCTGCTCCTAATTCATCCTAATTTTAATAAAGAAATGGTTAAAAAAATCATTTTTCCTTCAAAATGATTTTATATATGCCCTCTATCTAGAGAAAAATGCTAAAGAACGTGTTAAAAGCATCAAAAATAGGATTGTTGTTGGAGTGGGTCTTTAAGAAGTTTGTTTGTCATAATCACAGAAAATGAAGTTATTAGAAACAATCAGAAATATTTTAGCCTGTAGAAAATTGCTGTACTTCTAAATCATGTCAGTTCCTGAAAGCATCCCTTAACCACGAGGGTCTAATCAACCAAAAGAAATGAGTTAAGTGCATGATGCAGTCCAATCTAAGATTAATTTTAAAAAGTTTTTTTTTATTTGTCAGGAACTTTGAGTCAGATTTTGCCACAGTTTTCAACTGTGAAAAATGTATCAGCTGATAAGTCCACCTCCAGTGAAATAACTAACCTTTGACACAACAATTACTTAAACTTTTAGACATAATGCGACACATTCAGCATCACTTCAGATCCAGCTAAAAGGTAAGAGATGCGTATACAGCTGCTAAAGCCTTGTTGGGTAGATTGATGCTTGGCACTCGAAGCCAGTCAGTGGGTGCTAAAGTCAAGCATCATTACTACTGCCAAGCACTCCAGGTATGTGGTTAATGGCAGGAAAGAGACCAATGTCCGCATGTGCCAGTTGCTCAATGAGGCTCTGCGATGTACGTGTGTAGATGTGTGGGCGTGTGCACCCACTAAGGGGCCATAATGTAAAGTGACATCTAGAGTCATTGAAACCTTTGAGCTGACTTCAATTACATCGTTAGAGACTCAAGATTCTCATTAGTTCTATATTACAGCATTGAAGGAATCTACAAAAAAGACCAAACTCCACTGGCCTTTCCAAAGTCAATCTGAAATTTGGCTTTTTGAGAGATCTCTGTGATGATTAGCAGTTAGAAAAGACTCCAAGATCAAGCCTCGGTGAAAATGTGCTCTGATATTCTAATGTGTTCTCATTAAATGTGTATAAGAATAAGGCCTTGAGAAGGCTTACTGGCACTAGGGGAACTCTTAATAAGACTGAGTGCAAACTATCAATAAAGACTCAAGAAAGGGCTTCTTCTTTGAAAATAAAAAGGGCCTCTGGTCAATGTAGCACGGGTAAAATGAAGCCCAGGGTCTTGATGAATGCAGATGCATACAAGGTGACGTGAATGGCAACATGACAGTTCCTGCGGATTTTTAAATAGACTCCGTGTGGTTCTTCTGCTTGGCATCAGCAGCTGTTGGCTGGTAACATTCATCAGGGTGTCACCACAGCAGAAAAAAGTTATAAATGAACTACAGGTCTGTTGGAGATGCAGGCCTTCGGGACACGTACCGACCCACCACTGCAATTTGTAAACGACAGGAGCGGGACACAGATGCAAATGTGTCTATTCAGCTTTTTTTTTTACCCCCATGTTCTATGACTGCACACCTCTAGGTCATATGGCTTGAATGACAAATTCAACTAAGCATTCAACAGAAGGTTATTGTAATTTAAAATGTGTCAGTTCACTGTGTATAAACGCAGACAAAAAACATGCATTAAAAATGTTTTATAGCATGGTCCGGGTGAATACTCGATTCTGATTGGGTGCGGATTAAAAAGTCATATCCCAAATCTAAAAAGAAGTTTTGGTCACATGGCCCAAATTTTCACAACACTGAGCTGTTGGTAATCCAATTATGGACATGTTGGAACCCTTGTGCTATCCTAGGTATGTTTACATTGCAAGTGGGGTCATCTGGACCCCATAAGATAGCACAAGGGTTAACCAAAAACCAAGAAAACCCCCACAAAGGTTGTCATACCTTATTATTCCACAGTTTACCAAAACACCTAGACAGCAGAAAAGACAAGTGATTTTATAGTTTTCTTTAACCTGATTGATTAATTTAATCATTTTGAAGATTTCTTTGAAACAAACTTTTTCTTTTGCAAAAACAAGCAAAAACTGATGTTTTATGTATCCTAGCGTATTGCTTTCCTTTGGCGCTGCAGTGGAGGTCAGTGCCATTACCATGACAACACGTCACACCAATTATCGAATAGTCGGCTATTTATGAAAAACCAATTTAAACCAAAGGAAAAATAAATAAATAACAAGAAGTAAGTAATAAGAATTTCTTTAATATTTATTTGTTTTGTATGTGACCTTGGTAGGAAGCCTGAACCATCAGATGGGAAGTCAGACTGTTCAGGCTTCCACATCGTGCGTTAATTTCCAATAATTCACACTTCATGACTTCATTATAAATTCAACTTTATTTTTGTAGCAGTTCCACAGGTGAGGCCCACAGTGCTGAAACTCACCTCGAGCTCCCATAGCAAGCGTTACAGCTCAATGTGTAGTTATGGCAGATGACTCCCTTTGGCTACCGAGTGGCTGCAACCACTGGCTCTGCTGCCAACCTCACGAAACTCCGAACTCTCATAAGTTCATATGATAACCCACC
>NC_050524.1:17279099-17306629 GCF_002922805.2 Oryzias melastigma | reverse complement strand
GTCAGCATCTTAGTCAAATCCTGTAGATGCTTTGACACATTACTGCCAGATTGTGGAAGTTGTCACACTTTATTACCAACAACTCAATAAAATGCAGGCACCACTCATTAAAAAAAAGCTGTAAAACTTCTGCAGATCACTGTGCAACCGAATATTCTAGGATAACACAAACAAAAGAAAGCTCTTTAGATTAAGTCAGACCTTGAAAAATTGGAGCTTGCTAAATGAAGACAGCACAAACCACAACTTGTAATCCATCATGCACTTGTCGCCTGTTTAGATGTAATGAAATGCACATTGTGAACACAAAGCTTAATCCACTGTTAAGGAAAGGGATCCTAAAACACTTAATCGATCAGTTTGTAGTGACACTGCTGTCTGGCTGAAATTAATATTGCAATTACATGCAAATAGTAATTAAGTTGATGCAGGCCTACGCATGGAGACAGATAATGCACTCATGATGACTTTAACACCTGCACACCCGCACACACAGACAAATACACCACGTCCCTGCTCTGTGAGTTTACGTGTCTACAACTCATATCCGGAAGCCCCTTCAGCTTTGTACCACATCAGGCACATCTCAGCTGGATTAGTGTGACTGTGTGAATGTCAACAAGCTCTGCAGCGACAATTAGCGCTAAACTCTCCATGCATCCATGAATGTGAGCTGAGGGAAAACATACATGTTATATGAGACGTGTGTTCCAAACGAAGACAAGCACCAAACTTTAGGATCTCGATGGAGAAAAATCATTAAAGTTCTTAAAATTATTCACAGTAAAGTTTACTTTAGTTCTTGACCCTATGAAATCTTGACCTGTTGACCATCTTTCTGGCTATCTAAGCATGGCCTCTGTGTGGGGCGTATGTGTGTACTCTCGTGCACTCGGAAAAGATGATGTACTTTCAGATGAAAGGAAACATTCACCTTTGCCCGGATGCTCTAATGATGTCTGATTATGATGTGATGAGCTTTAGTACATTTTCATTAATTAATGCACTTTATCTAAATTAAAATGAGCAGTTCAGGTGTTTGGAGAGCTTGTTAATAAGCACTTTCATGCTCTTCAGGTTCATTTTATCTGTAAAATATTTATAAAAGCTACCAAGACATATTGCACTTAAGCAACAGGACAAGAGCAACAGTCATTAATATTCCAACTATGAATGGGGAAAAAGTCAGCGAATGGAGCGTGCCGCGTAACCAGACTGGTCCATCAGAGCACCTCTTTTTCCCTCAGATGGCATGTTAGAGAAGGCATATTCCGAGACGACATTGGCAGGATTCGTTGAGCTCAATTTGTTAGAATGGTTGAGGGAGCATGAGATATCATTTTCACACATGGATTGGCCACCAGAGACCAGACTTAATCGCAGAGAGAATCTCATTGGAGCAGCAGTCACACATCCACTTGAAAATATGATGATAATAAATAAATACATAAAAATGAAAAAGTCCATGTTGTAGTATATTGCCAAAAAAAATATCAAGTTTATAAAAAATTTTTTACTAAACTTTAGAAAATGTCTTTGGCTTATATCTATAAATCATGCCCCTGATTAAGGCAAAACTGTCTAATATTGCATTTACAATTTGCTTATATCACCTCTTTTTTGGCGCACGTAAAATTTACCGTTCAACGCCATAACGCCTTAAGTTTTACTGAACTTCATTTGTGGCCACATCATGGAAAACATGGATGATTTTGAGCGAGTAGCTTGGGTTTATATGTTTTAAAGAGCTCTATAGAGGAGCCAGCAAACATGTCGCCGTGTCTGGGTTCATCAGATCATTCAGTCTCTCCTGGTGCGGTTTACGTCACTCTTTCAATGGGAGCTGGAGCTGTGCCTGGGCTATGGCTGTTTTCAACGTTACTGTGGCTCCATTTGACCATTAACCCGAGAGGGTACGATTAAAAATAAAACTAGAGGATCTTTTTATTATCATTTTTATGAAAAGAAAACATCATAAGCCCATGGAGCTAGAACAATCGCACCCGCTACAACAGTACATACAGCGGCTCTTCATCTGCCTGGCAGCCAACTACCGATTGTAAGCTCCACTGCCCAAAAACCAGCAGCTTGTTCAGCAAACCTTGCTGGGTCTGCCGTATCCTGGGTGGTTACGCTCACTAGGTCTGCCGGACCCTGGGTGGTTGCGCTCATTAGTTCTCCTGGAGTCTGGGTGGCGGAGCTCGCTAACTTGCTAAGCTGTCCACCAGGCTGTTGGCTTACATAGCAGGCGTGATCGCTGCAGATCTCTGGGCTCTGTGACAGACTGGTGACCTTTCCAGGGTGTCCGCTGCCTTCACCCAACAGTAACTAAGACTGTCCCAACCTGACCAAGCGGGATAAGAAAATCCATGGAAGTTTAGGACAAAAATCCCTGGATTGAATGGCCAGACCAAATGCATTTCTTTATCTTTTGATCGAGTCACTAAAAATGTCAGGTGCCCAAAGCTGAGTCGTTGATATGCCGCGTCAAAGTTGACACGCCCAACGTTCAAATTACACCAGAAGATTTGTCTGTACATTGACTTAACATTGAAATGAATTGTATCCTGTGTGAGTGCACCATTGAAGTCTCACTCCAATCATATTTTGATCTGTTTTTAGTTTTCCCAGTGATCTTTTATGACTATGCCGTCAAAATAATAAAAATATAAAAAAAACTGTGTTGTTTACAAGATAATACAAGCAGTAGTTAATTGGAAATTTGCCTCTGAGTTGTGGGCGGGACCTTTGGACCTTCTCATTTCATATCATCCCTTTGTTAACACTCCCACTAGCTTACAGCCCATCTCTACCCCAAGCTAACATCAGTGGTTGAACAAAAATGGCAAAAAATAATGGAGCTATCCAGTTGTACAAGAACATTTTAAAACATCAGAAAAACCTTCTTTATTGGAGACGGTCGGCCAATGGTGAGCCTGAATAAACTGGTTATTTCTTCAACAGAAGCGGAAAAAGCAAATGCGTGTTTCAAGTGGAGCCTTTGCTCTTTCCTCAGTTTCTTATTTGAAAAAAGAAAAATCTGGTATCTGATGACTGCAGTTTTTCCACCATCATTAAGTACATTTTAATATCTGCATTCAGTGCGTAATATCTTATAACTATGTATCAAATTTGTAAATGTACTAATTTAGGCCAATTTCAGTTAGTAAATGTTGCTTAGTGTCTTTCCCTTCTTATATCTTGTCAGTGCCCAGAGTTACAAAGACCTTACAAACTCTAAAACAAGAAAAAAAAAAGTTAGAAAGATAAAAATAGGTGACAATGAGCTTAATCCAGTGTGGGTTCTTAGAAAAGACCCTGGAGGGCACAAGTCTGGGTCTCCCTGTGCCGGTCCCCAGCCCGGTTAAAATACAGGGTTGTGTCTAAAAAAATGTCCAAATCAGAGAAAACTGATGTGATATACCAAAATGTGAGCGGTGTCAAAGAGAAATCAGTAGAACCTCTGCTACTGAGTTGAAAAATCAGGTAATTCCATGTTTTTGTGTGCTGACGGGATAAAATAAGTAATGCTAGATAATATGTCAAAGCAGTTGTAAATCATCCATGAACCGTGTTTTCTTGTTTTTTGGATTTCTTTCAAGAACCTCCTTAGCTGGACTTATTTGGAAGACAGAGACACGGTGAAGAGCCCTTTAAACAAGATCTATTTTACTTTGTTTTTCCGTATTTAAAGGAGAAGCTGTGTTCCATTTTTTTTCCTTCTCTAAATATTTTTCTCTGTTTCTGACAGATACCCAAACCCACGCAGAGACGTTAACACCTCGGAGGGTTTTTAATCAATGTCATAATTGACTTTTCTTGAACTCTTTTTACAATGTAGTGGTTATTCTACCCTAATGAGTTGTATGCCACAAGATGCATGGCATGTTGAGCTCTAACCCCTGCTGCAAGAAACAGAGAACCTTTTATAATGAGGCTGGAGGGAAGAGAAATCAAACAGGATGAGAGTGACAGCATGTCTGGAAACAGGAGTCGCACTGTGGGTGATAACATAGAGGATCCAGGTAGGACAAGTTTGTGGTGTTGATGTGACAGAAATGAAACACAAGGAGGGGGGAGGCGTAATTATTGTAAATCGACAGCACTGACGGAAACGAGTCGAATCAAAAAGCGGCGGCACTGTGGCATTTTGGGATATGTAACCGTAGTCTTAGAGATTTAAAGTTTGATTTTGATTTATCAAAATCAAATTCTAGGTCAATAATTGTCCCTAAATTGGGTGTGAACATGAATGTCTTTGTTTTTTTGGCCCTGGAATGGACTGGCAATCAATCAGTGGTGCACTCCAACAGGGGCTAGGATAGGCTCCAGCAACCAGCTATGACTGGATCGATACAATTGACATTCATCGCTGTCAAAATGCTGCTCTCTTCAAAGCAAATTTTTTGCAACCCAGTGGCCAGCAGACACCAAGACAACCAAGCTACTTGCTTACCTGCTGCACCAAAATGTTATCAAAGGACCAATAATCGGATGATTGCATCACTGGGTGCTTCAAGTCTGATGACCCTTGGAGTCCTGCTTTCTTCCACTCTGAAAATCTGAAGCCTGACAGATGACTGTTAGTAGGCATGACTGATTGAGAGCAGCATGCCCAGTCTCAGTAATCACTGTGATCTTGTGACAGGTCAAGCATTTGACGTATTTGATTGTCTGACAGGATAGGAAATTTGTGGTGCCACAAACAATATCCCAGCCACCTCCTTCCCACCTCCTCCATTCACTCACTTTCCTCTTAAAGACATTAATTACGATAACCTGCAAGTAATTCATCTCCAGAAAGTAGGTCACATGCAGTCTCCAGTGCACCCCAAGGAGGTGACGTGTGAATGTGCTGTGGGTCAGTGGCACAGAAGCACTGGTTCTTGAAAGAAAAAGCTTATTTTAAGGAAGACAAATGTAGCACACTTCAAGAAAAACTGCTTATTTCAGTTCCAACTTGAAAGTCTTTGAGTGTATGTGTCATTTATTAAGGCATTTTGTCTTTCTCCTGAATAAACTATGAACTTGCCTTAATGGCATCATAACTTATTAATGACACACACCTTTTTAACGGCTTGACAAACAAATCTGTTATTGTTACACCCCCTTCTTTTGACTTGAAATGATCTGAACAACCTGATAAATAAAAGTCTGAGAGTTAGTCATTTAACACGGCCCTCCAGTTGCATTGCTCACATATTTACCACTTGACTTTATCATTTGCTTTTCGTTTTTTTCTATTCTTTGTTGATTAGATGTGTTCAAATGGTTTTTTATCATCTGCACTCACATACTAAGAATTGTTACAGTAATATAAAGTGACTAAAGTATCTAAGAATAAAAAAAGGTTTGTTATTTGCATTCTAGTTCTCTAAAAATGTAAATAAATGTCATTTAAGTTTGTCCTGAATTTAATTTACCGCTATCTTCCTACTTTTACCCTCTAAAGAACGATTACATGTGTATAAATGATTTCCTAGGTCCTGGAAATAATGACAAATTACTGCACCCACATTCTTGACAAATAATTTGAGGATGCAATAAAACAAAATTTAGATTTTTCTCAAGGGTTGTATCATGCAAGTTCAAGACTTTGATATTCTAATATGCATGGTGAAAGTAGAATTTTGAATATAACCAAGGTTATAAAAAAAATATATGTGTGGGTGTATGGACCCATTGGACCCATTAACAGAGAACTTATTTGAGCAGATATTAATTTGCTGCACAACTCGATTAAACGTGACACTGCCTTGAACCCAATCAGCGTCCTGTCTGCACAGACTGATGAAGGCACACCTACATTGTGAGAACACCCAGTAATCACCATGATCCAAGTTTTATCTGGAAAGATCAAAATACTGACTTATCATTCCACTTCCTACTGGCTCCAGGAAATCTTAAGCATTTGATGCAGTTTAATAAGAAGAAGAAACTCTTTGCAACAAAAGTAAATAAAGCTTTTTTTGTTTGTTTTTCAAACCTCTGACGACTGAAGAAAAACTAAGAACATCTGGAGTTTGAAAACCCAGTAATTAAAAATTATACCATGAAAAAAAATATTCAACATTTTGACAACAAAAGTTTAATCTTTCTGCATATTTACATTATGGGCTCATGTGGAGATTATTAGTCAAAACATAATTTAAAAAACACTTGACAGAATTATCTAAAAATATACCAAAATGTACAGCCAAAGTTAATGAAGAATATGAGCGTCTGTGGGAGTTAGGAGGATCAGGGTAAAAGAAAATGTGTTCCCAAATTGTAACTATTTTTCAAAACTAGCACTTTTTGGACTTAAAGTTTAAAAAAACAAACAAATATGAATCATCATGCATACAATCATTTTTTTATCTCATAAAAAGATGAAATTATTCACTTTGGGTCAAGAATTTTTGGGAAGAAGTCAAAACTAAAGCAGTAAAGGCTTAACAGTAAAACACGAGGACAATAGTGTAGTTGTAAGGGAATTTGTCTAGTAATTTTCTGCAACGATGAATATGTTGAGTTGGAATCATTTTCATTCGTTACATTCTTAATGACAACACTTACATTTTAAACCACAAATAAGCAACTAGCGAAGGGCGAGTTTTAGTTTCAATGACACATTAAACTGGCATCAATATAATGTTATAGGGAAGACAGTCCATGTCTTAAAAAATGTCAAATATTCAGAAAGTGCAGCAGCTTGATGTTTAGCCAGAAGAACAACCTCTGCATGCTACATCCTGTGACTAAGTCTTCTTTTTTAATAGATAACTAAATATTTATTCATTCACTTTAACCCTTTAACACCCGCGGCCGGTGATGCTTAAACACAAACTCTTTATCATACTATAACTTTTTAAACATTATTCAGCATAATTCCAGCAGATTCTTTTTTTCTTTATTTACTTATCTACTTTATTGACACAGAATGGGTTTTATTTTGAAAGGAACTGGTGTGTGCTGCTTTGAAAACTAAAAGTTTATAGAAACATATAGACACTGTTGTAACTCATTTTAAGATGATAAATAAATGCTTAATTGCTAAAAAGCATAAATATTGTGCATTTTTAAATGATAAAGTGGAACTTTGTGGCTCTCGTTGGGTTCAGGTCTGTAAGAAACTAGACTAAATGGCTGTTTTAGCATTAAAGGTTGCAGACCCCTGGTCTGGCATGCAGTTTTTAGCTTTTTATGGATTGCTTAAACTGATATAATAGTGAAAATGTTTTCACCATTTAAGATCTTAAATGCTTTGCTGATAGAGCTAATCAGGCTCATGTCTTCATGCCCTGAGGTGAAATAAGCAACAAGCCATTTGTGAATTACAGACTTGTGATTATCAATAAGTCTCTTCGTCGGCAAGTCTTTCATAATTTTGACTGATCCGGTAATTACTGAGATGAGCAAGAAGCAGGTCGGTTTATAAATTACCACAGTTTTAGTACCTCGCCGGCAGAACTGGACGCACCCACGGACACCGTTTTTGATTTGCGAGCGCACGGTAATTAGCTGAGGGACGGTAAATTTGCCCAGTAAAGTCAATTAATATTGTGAGTTTCAAGAAACCGACAACTCCTCAGAGAAAGAGCTCTAGCTGACACCTATATCCTCCAACTGGCTGGCACTCTCTTCCTAATTAAAAGCACTTTCATGTTTTGTTGAGCAGTTTTCAACCCACCAATGAACAAAACATTTTTTTTTTACAAACCGAAGGAAAAAAGCTCACCTTCATCTTAAAACATGCACACGCTGTTGTTTAGAATGCTTAGAAAGCTAAAGGAAGGAAGAAGAAAGGCTCAGAGTTAGCGCTGAAGGATAGAGATACACACAAATAGTGAGTGGGATGGTGCTGTGGTTTTGCAAAAGCAAGACCAGAGCGAACATGTGAAGCAAGAGTAAAAGAAGGGTTTGACTTTCCTCTGCAGGGGTGAATAGTCGGCACAAGAGGAAAGGAGACGATTGGCTGTCGAGATTTTGAATTATGACCAAAAGGCTTAAATTAACAAGCCTGAATTGGAGTGCCAAAGAGGGCATCTGCTGTGTTTAGGCCCCTGTTCAGATCCTTCCACTTACCAGCAGGTTAAAAGATCTGCTTACATTCCCCCCACAGTCTAATTACAATTCACCAAATGCTTTCACCAGATTGTTGCTCTTGTGCAAGAGCATGAGCAGGCATTGTAGCTTTTTCACATAAAAAGAGAAGACAAGACTTTTGGTTTTCTGAAAATATGCATCAAGTTATTTTGATGTTTGATGAAGCTAAACTTAGCAATTAAACCAACATATTTCCACTCTCAACTTGTCATATATGGACTCGGGTCCCCTCCGCGTCACTTTTTGACGTTTTGGTGTCTCCAACTCTTAGTTTATTGATGTGCTGGCTGTTCCCATTAAATCAGGGGTCCCCAACCCTCAGGACACGGACCAGTACCATTACCGTAACCCTAGCCGGGTACCCTAACCCCGGGCTCCCACTGCAACCATCATAACTCAGGTGTGATGCTGGAGCGGTCTAGCTACGACAGAAGACTCACACAGGTTACGGGATGGCTGCAGCCACAGGCTCTGCTGCTGACCTCGCCAAACTCCAAACTCACGTAGGTTCATGCGATAACCCATCATTTATTACGATTTAATAGTCTCAACTTCAAACAAAAGTGCTGCATCTCAGCTCCGGCGTCTGGTGAAAATTTGAACACAACAAAACGGATTCGGAGAGACCAGATCGCTGAGGTCGGACGTGATCGTATGCAGTGGAGGTTCCTCTTGCACTTTTAAAGTTACGTAAAGACTCCGGCGGTCGTATCAAAGCCAGGACGCTTGCCGTAGGAGCCCGGGGTAATAGGGCTAGGGTACAGGTACCGGTCTATGTCCAGTCTCGGTTTGCAGCATGGAGGTTGGGGACCCCTTATTAAACGGGAACAGCAAGCACATCAAAAAACGACAAGTTGGGGACACCTAAAAAGTCCAAAAGTGACGCAGAGGGGACTCAAACCATACATCCATGTATGATGAGTATAGGAGAATATGAAGATTAAAAAGATTTCAGATAATTGACAAACAAGATTTTCTGACTACAACTTTTCCATAACTTATTTGCACAGCCAATACTCCCAGTTATCTGATTTTTGTGACCATGTAAACCAGTTAATTGATCCATCCACCCATTTCCTAAACCCGTTTAATCCAAGGGTAAGGTCAGGAGAAGGAGTGGTACACTCTGAACTGGACACCAGACTGTTCCAAGGCTAAACCAGTTCAGTGAAATTAATAAGATTTTTTAGTACTCAAAATAATTATTCATAGCTCATTGTTCTTGTGGCCTCTAGAGACAAATTTGGGCAAATAGTTTTCATCTTACAGAGTCATACACTGTATCCTTACTACTGGGACAAGAATAGACATTTTCTCTTGAAAGGCAAATCATAACATATATATATATGTCAATATATGTCTTTTTTCCCCCTATATTAATGTCTTTCTCAACTGCTATTCTACTGCTTCTTTAACCAGTCACTCACTAAACATCCTGTAATGGACTACTTGGTCACTCCATCAACTGGTTAAATAAGCTCTCATTGAAGTTGGAGTGTGACTGTATTATGCCAATTACAATTATGTGTCTCACTCTCAGTGAAAAGCAGGAGGGAGAGGGGTACAGCAACGACTGGATTGCATTAAAAATGTTCTTCCAATTTGATTTTACTGTGATATTCTCCATTAAGGAATCGCTGAAAGGGCAGCACTTCTTTGAACACAATTATCTCTGGACAATGGCTTCTCAGAAACTGGTCATGTAATAGTTTCACACAACAATCTGGATGAGTTACATTTGAACCACTTTGTTAAAAAAATAATAACTGCTTGGAATATATATTTCCTTCTGCCTTTTTAACAAGTGTTATTTAATTTCAGTTCAGTGGCCTCGTGGTAGAGTGTCCACCCTGAGACTGGAAAGTCGGGTGTTCAAATCCAAGCCCTGAGACTCAAACACTCTAAAAATGGACCCAGAGTCTCCTTGCTTCCCAATCAGCATTAAGGGTTTGGATTGGGGGGTTAATCCACCGCATGGTTCCTAACCTGGGCTGTGTCTGCAGCTTACCACTCCCCCAGGGATGGGTCGAATGTGGAGGTTAAATTTCACACACCTAGATGTGTGAAGGCTAATGGGACTTTAACTTTAACTTGACTTTTGACCTTTTGGAGATTCATTTCCATTCAAATACTGATGTATAAACAGTGATATTGTATGAATAATCAGCTATTATCAGTACTGCATGCCTTACACTAGACGTTTTAAGGGTTTTTAGTTGATACTTTCATTTTGTCTAAAGAAACACAGGTTTCTTTCCACATTTGAAGCAATAAAAGGATAAATGTCTTGTCCAAAGACAAATTAACAGTCAAACGTGTTAGTTAAACTCGCTAACAATCAATTGAGAGATAGCTACTCAACCCACTATCACCTGGACTTTTACATTTTCCAAAAAGCCCAACATTTTTACAAGGTCTTCCATGCAAGACCTTGTAAAAAACCTTGTCACAAGTTAGTACAAAAGGGTCCATGTGAGAGACCAAACATAATTGATGTCAAATGTTTCAGATTCACTGAATTAATAGACAAAGCCAAAGATCTTAACAACCCGACTCCCTAATTTTCTTGTTGGCTTACCAAAGACAGAGCCATCGCCTCAGAAAGCATCATGTCAAAGTATTTTGATCACCACTAATTCTATCAAGAGCTGTGTGTTTTCTGTGTGCTTTCAAGTGTGTAAAGAGTCTGTAATAATGAGTCTCGACAGAATCTCCCACTCCAGGCTCCAAAGTCACATTCTGCTTCAGACAAAGGCAGCAAGCAGATGTTCAAATACACAGGTGTGGAACAGTCGCTGAATAATTTTAATTTCAAATTAGAAATCTGAAAATAACATGGTCCCGTCTTGCACAAAGCATCTCAACTCACTAAATGATGAAGGCAACCAAACATTATAACAATAACCTTAGCAGGAATATTCTGCTTTTATAATAAGTCAAAATATCTGATTTTTTTTTATTGAATATTAAGCTTAATTGTTTTCTCTGTGCGTCACACACACAAACAGACATAGAAACAAACAGTGAGGTGGTAGCAACGGTTCCATTTCACATCCTACCTACCCCTCCTGCCCTCGCTCTTGGGTTTGGTTATCATGGAGCCCAGCACTCTCAGCACTCCGTAATTTACAAATAAATAAATCATTAGTGGCTCCTGCCCAAGAATTAATCAGGGGCTGCTGCTGCTGTTTCTCTTGCCTCTCCGTAGGAGTGACGCTACACTCCCACTACATTCGCTTTGAGCCCCATCAGCAGCAACTGGCTGGGCTATGTCAATTGGCAGCGCTGACGAGGGAGAAAATGTAAGTGGAAGTCTGCAGCCTCCAAGTAATGCCCCTTTCAGCTCTCCTTTTCTCCTGCTTCTCTCACATTTTGATCATTCCACCGTTCAATTAATTTAGGCTTAGATGGAGAAATAGATGGACCACATTTTTTTGACAATACTTTCATATGTAGGGAATATCTATAATGAAAATCTGGACTTTGTGGTTGATCTTAGGGACACACATTGATATCAGTTTTTAGGAGCGTGATGTAATTGAGTCACTGAACAGAAAGAGCTTGTAGGATGTAAGGGGGGGGGGGGACTGATGTAGTGACAGAGATAGTAGATGGGAAGATGGTTGGAGAGAGATGAGGAAGAATAAATGCTTCACCGGCTCATGGTGAAGACTAGACTCAACACAGAAAATTCAATAGACTGAAGGGGGATGGTGGGTGTTTAACAGCAATAAACTGACCTTGCACAGAATGGCTAAAGCTCCAGTTCAGAAAGAGAAGGTGCTGCTGCTTCAGACTTCAGTAAGCTCTTTCAGAATCTTTGATCATTTAGTGACTGCATAGTTAATCTGGATCTGTTAATCTGACTTTATTGGCTGTGTCCACAAAAACTGTAGGACTTGTATGCAACACGCTAAGCGTTAGCCACATTAGAAGCATTAAACCATATTCGCAAAACTCCCAACTTTGTTTACAACAGACTTATACTGCTAAAACAGGTATTATTGTGAACTAACAATCTTGTTAGTAACATCTAAAAAAAAAACACACACACAGTCTGACACGCTAAACTTTAGCTGCGTTAGCATATTTGCTATAACTCCCAACCAAACATTTTAATAGAGCGCTGTTTTCCTCTCATAATCACTTTTTGACATCAGCAAGAATTAATATATATATACTGTATAAGACACTGTGGACTTTAAGGGACACCGTCTTCTTTCAACTAAAACTTTTTATGGTCTTTTTTATAGGTTATGGGGGTGTGCTTCTTCACATTACTCTATAGAAAACAATGTGTCTTGGGTGTTAGACCTAACCAAATACAAGAGCTATTGATTTTTTTCTTTGTCTTACTTTTTTATTTTTTGTGTTGAAGTAATTTCAAACAGAAAATAAACAACTTTTTTTTCCTCGTCAAAATTGGTTGGTCACAGTTTTTTTGTGTTTCGGCAACCAAAAAAGCAGAAGGATTTTTATTTTAATTTCATTTGCTCTCCTTTTTTGCCTTCTTTGGGTTCATGCTGAATTCAGAGAGTGGAGAACTAAAGACAGCGAGGAAGTAAATGATAGCCCCAAGTTCAGAGCAAGACCAACAGTAAGTGAAGAACTAATTGGTCTTATAAACTCATGCCAGCACATTGTCTGGCTAACACGATTTATAATCATCAGCAAAATTCTTTCTAGGCAGTTACCAAATAGTGGGTGACAGAGCAACAAAAGAAAAAGCGGACTAATACATCAAAAAGGAGGAAAATTGAATGTAAAAAAGGCAAATAGTTTAAAAAAGGCTATTAACTGTGACTTTAAACAGTGACTTTAATTATTATGAACTACCACCTCACACAAGTGTACAAAAATGATTCATCAAATGGTGTTTTTCTGTGATTTATTGCTAAAGCATGTTGGCAATTACTTAGGGGACATAACTCAAGCGGATGACAGTGGCATGGCAAAGTTTTCACTTCATTTATCGCATCTCTGTTGTCGTCCAGACCCTTTTAAGAGGAGAGAAGTGCACACTACCCCACCTGCATTACATACACTATAAACACACAAATCACCTCTTCTTTATACTTTGTCAGGGTATAATGTACAATAAGTCTCTGAGGAAATGTGGCTGCACTGTCAATTCAATCAATACTGTAATACAAGGCCAGGGTGTGTCCTTGAGCCGGCAGAGCTAACACAAAGCTCAATACACATGGTGGGCCATAGACGACAAAAAAGCAACTGCTACTAAATATCAATGGGGGGAAAACTGAGCTCCATTTAAAAAAAATCACAAGTATTGACAAAATAGGACTCTAGTCAACTTTTATATAATATAGTTGGGTAATATACGATTTTTTTTTTACATTTTCAATGCTAGCTGTGAGATTTCCCCCCACTTATTTAATTTCTGGTTGTGTGTTAAAGATGAAAGGAGCAAGTTGACATTCAGACATACATTATTTCTTTCATCCCTAAATGAATTCTCTTAACTTTCCACTGAGCAAAGCCTTCAGTTCCAGGAGTCTCCTCTCAGGGAAACAGCTCCCAGCTTGGGTTTTGGAGGCGGACAGCCTCACTACCTTTAGAAGTAGACTTCAAAGTTTTATTCCTGATAAAGTTTTTATTTGGGGCTGACATTGGTAATATTGAGCCATGCTTCTCGTTAAACTGCTTTTCTAAATTTAAGCTGCGGGGGAATGTTTTATGATGCGCAAAGGAATGGGAGCCTTTCCTTAAATTAAATTTGTACCCTCCATATAAATGTATATTCTGTTTTCAAGTCAACAACTTTGAGTGTTTATTACCTTTCTTTGCTATTGCAGACATATTAGTTGGCTCACATTATAGCTTTTTCTGTCTGTCCCTCAGGCAGACTGAGCAAAATTTTGGTTCCGCGCATTGTTTTAAAATGAAATTGCTTCTGTCCACTGAAGCTCACGCCCTATTCTGATCAGGAAACGACATCAAAATTGGCGTGTGATGTTTATTTCTGTAGCTGAGTTTCTTTAAGACATTTAAATTCTGCCAGAATTCCTGAAACTTTAACAAATTAAAAGGAAAATACAACTGGAGAAGCAGTCAATTGAATTTGCAACTTTTGTTGTAAGCTAACACAATTTTAAAGGGTAACACAACAGGACTGTTGGAGGCGGACTCCACTCTAACCCCAGATTTGAAAAATGCAACCAAAAAAAGGGTCGGGTTGAGCGGGGGAGGTGTAGTTTGTTGCAAGTTGTGCAAGCCAGTAGATTTTTGACAAACAAAGGCAAAACACCAACGAGCCATGCTAATGCTAACACAATAACAAATGACCATTACAGAATCAAAAATGGGCGGGGCTTTTATACTGGAGCTACAGAGCATGATGACGTGAAACTCCTGAAATAACGTTGAACTTAAACTAGTTGACCAATCACAAAATTGAACTGATATCTCGTTTCAACCTATAGGGGGCAGCACACAGACGGTTTTAGACAATAATTTTAGGAATTAAAGAAGTTTATTTTAAATTGTCAAAAATGTGGTAATGACTAACAGACAGACACAAATATTTAGTGCTTGCTTACCTTTTAAATAGGTTTGAATGTTACACAATACTTGTCATGTCATTGTACATAATTTAAGCAACATATTGTGTTTTTGAAATCTCTTTCTACTTTAGGAAAGAGGACAAAAAAACACAGACTGACCAAAATGTAAATAGCAAAACTTAATATTTTCTGCTTGACACTGATTAAACAAAGCTGAAAGAATCGAAACGCCTTTCACACACATCTACAGGAATTATTTTAAGCCTGTTTTCCACCTTTTCTACACTAACAAAATTAAATTTATCTTCAATGTGTCGAGATAAGACCCTATGAATTACTATACCTATCATTTCACAGTTCAAATTATTGTCTTTTCTTACTTTTAACATACAAAACACCACAGCTTTCAATAAGCACGTTTTCCATGCAACTAGGGATGTGTTATTTTTTTGTTTTGTTTTGTTTATATTCAGCAGAAGCGGACATTGATCCAGAAAGTTAATGTCAGTGCACCAAAAAGGGAAGAATGATCAATTCTGAGTCTGGCAGCAGCCCAAACTCACACCACAGATGTTAGCTTTCCTGCTTTATAACTTTCTCTGCTCAAGCCCTTTAATCAACTCTGATTGTGCATATTAAACCCAATTAAACAGCTTTGAGCGATTAAAAATTACACCAAAAAATTTTAGCAGCTAAAAAAAAATAAATAAATAACCTCCTGCACTTCTGCACAGGCCAAAACAAATATTAGTCGAAGGTTTTCAATCCGGCAAAAAGTGTTGCAACTCTGCTGGCTGTTGTTAATGACAAAGCCGTGTGAGCGCAAAAACATGACTCCATCCCAGCAGAGCTGAGAGCATTCATGTGAACGACCATCCTATTACAGGTGTGAGATGGAGCTAAATGGAGAAAAACGATGTCCAGTCAGGCAGGCAGGACCCCGTCCCCAAGCTGTTGTTTAGCAGTTTGAACTACACCACGGGTCACCTTGTCCATCCACTCACAGCTTAGCCAGTGCACGTCTAAACACGACTCACAAACTGCATGTGTAGGGGGAAGATGAATCATTGGGTCAGGCGCTGTTCTCTCACCTCTGCGCTGTGTCCTCATAACACTTAACCCCCTGATGGGAAGAAATGGTTTGAAATGGCCCTCGGAGAAAGCAACCCACGAGCCAAATGTTTTTGTTTTAGTTCTTTCCTCCAATGCAGTAGCATGATTAGAATTATGGGTATTCTGTCTGTTTGCTCAGCTGTGTTAGATTTAGATATCAGCAAGAAAACATAAACTGGACCACCTATTGGACCAGTGAATTTTTTGGGCCTTTTTTCCAATTGGACTATTTCACTTAAAGACAGACTCAAACAAATTGTATTTTTTACCTGTTTGTTGTTGTACCATTTTTCTTATTATAGTGGACATATTAAGATTAAAACAATGCTTTTAAGTATTTATTTATTCATATTTTTGGTAAATCAGGCTACAGGCTCCTTGCTTCGCTTCATTCCGATGCATCCACTTGCACTGGATAGCTCTGATACTGATTGCCATTTTTGCTGCAACGGTGATGTTAACTTGGGGTTGTAAACTAGTGGAGAGAGGATGATGGGATATCAGTGCAGGCTTACCTCACCAACCGTTCCAACTCAGAGGCAAATTTCTAATATACTACTGCTGCTCTGCAGAAACTATAGGATTTTTTATTTTGTCTAAAAACAGCTTAATCATTATTAAAAGACCCCAAAGAATGCTTTTAAAATAAATCTAAAGATGATTGGAGTGGTTCTGTTTTTACTACACATCTCAATCCCAACTTGTCAGATATGGACGTACGGTTCGGGTCGTTTTTTTATGTTTTGGGTGTCCCCAACTTGTCGTTTTTTGACGTTCAGCCTGTTCCCAATAAACCAGGGGTCCCCAACCCTTAGGACACAGTGCCTGATACGGTACCGGATGAGGTAAGAGACGTGGAACCAGTACTGGGTTGAGGTTCCGGGATCTTGTTAGGGTACCAGTACCAGTCCGGTTTAAGTTTATTTGATTTATATGGCGCCTTAAAAGGACCTTGGTCAAACAAGGTGTTCTTTGAACATTAAAATTTCAAAGAACAATAAAAACAGAGTTAAAATGTTGAAACAATTCCAGATAAAAAATATATATAGATAAATTACATAAAAAACAATAAAAACAACTGATAAAAAACAAAGCTAAAACAATAAAACACACATACACCGAGACACACAGACGTATTTTGTCATGTCAAAGGCCTGGAGATAAAAACGGATTTTAAGACACGTACCGGTCCAAGTCCCAACGGTAGGGGATCTCTGATTAGCGTGTTTGACCCAGTACCAAGCGGCCCTTGGACCGGTACCAGTTTGCATCCCAAGTATTTAATGTATTAGAATACGGTTTATAGTTAAATCTTTTCAAATCACAAAAACAACTAACCTTTAGAAACTGCAGTTTTTCCTTTGGGTTAAACTCTAAAAACTTGTTATTCTAGAATATTTCCTGATACAAACATGCAGAAGTTAATCTAAAAACTACGGAGACACACTGATTTTTTTGTATGTAATGCATAAAGTATTAGGCACATGACAAAGGAAGGGGAAAAAAACCTGCAGAAGTTTTTCTTGCTGGGTATGTGCTCCTGTCTTCTCAAAAATTCTGTTTTTAGCCAAAAAAAAAATTGCTCCAGACATCTTTCTCTTACATTACAAATTCATTCACACCTTCCCTCTGTGCCTCATTCTCCTTGCAGCACCTGTCACAGCCATGTTACACCACAAAACTTAAACAAGGAAAATACACTGCACTTAAAAATGCAACGCAAAAACTCTTCTCAGAAAATAGTGATCCAAAAAAAGTCTTTTATAAGCAAATATGTGACAGAGGACAGACATAAATAATCTATATCCAGGCAACAGTTTTTCACTGCAGCAGTAACCGGAATATGTGCAGCCACTTTGGTTTGCAGGTATAATAAATGTCTCATTTCAAATTAATGTTTGCATATTTAACATTTAAATTGGACCTTTCTCTCATATAAACCCTTCTTGGTTTCATATTCTATCAATTTTACATAATATTTTATCATTCCCTCACTTCCTTCCTTCTTTAACCTCACACTGTGGTTCCTGAAGAACCAACATTCAGAGACACCACATAGTGATTCATTATGACAGTGCTAATAAATCTGTGTGAAATGATAAAGCCCAGGCATGGAAAAACAGAGGCGTTAACCATCTGGTGGCATTCCATGCACAATATTCAGACATCTATAAATATTATATAGGTTATAGTCAAATCTGCCTCTTACACTTATTATGGAGAGCCGTCTAAATATAATCCCGCTTGAGAAAATTCATGGGCGATGATGCGCATAAAACTGAACACAAAACGAGGTGGATAAAACTTCTACAGCCACCAAACCCACCTAAATCATTTCCACAAAGGACACCAGTGACATTTGTTGCTATGGATACCCTTTAACATCCGTGTTTTTGTTGGAAAGTTTTGTTGTTGCTTGGAGACACTAGAGCACAAAGAATGAGGAAACGTGTGGAAAGATCATTGAAATAGAACAATCTAAATAAGGAAGGCACTGAGGAGAGTAGGAACACAGGTGGGAAAACACTCCAGTGACCCCCCTGACCCCACATCGAAACTTGAATTTAAATAATATTTGCATGTATTTGCATTGTGACAGATCTCCTGAAACCTCACACACAATCTTTTATCGCTTGTTAACCAGGTCGCCTGCAAGTTGGGTTGGTGCAAACACCCACCAACAATCAACACCACTCAAGTTTCCTGTGCTATTTCTTTAATTCTCACAAACACATTCATGCTTCTGTTAAGGACTGTTTCTTTATATAGATGATTCGGATGTGTTCATTCTATTTAAGTATAAGTGTGTACGTTTCTTGTCTTACTGCAGTGCTTCCTGGTGCTGGGCGGTGGTAAAGGTCCCGAGCAAGGTTTTAATGCACGGTTTGTGGTGCCTGAGGCCTCCATTTCGCGCCTCTTCACTTCTGCATCCGGTGTGAACCCGGAGTAAGTGTGACATAAGGTAAGACAAGAAAGTATTTAGTAGCCACCGATTCCCCAAGTTGTTTCTTTAAAAAAGATGGTAGAAGTCTGTAATGTTCAACAAAGATACACTTCATTGGTGAGAGACAGTGTGTTAAACAAGAATCCAGGAAATCACATTGCTCCAACAAAGAAGCAGGAATTCTGTTCCTCTTCTATCTTCTCCTCATTACAGTAATTGCACATGTTCAAACTGGTAATCTACTGTATATACACACACATATATATATTAAAACACCTGTTTACACCCTAAAGAAGAAGCACAATGGTTGTTTTTCTGAGTTCCATTGTTGGTGACTCGAGTCTCCCAACAAACAAAGCTACAAAAGTGTTCTCCATCGCCACACAATTACCTCAAGGGTGTGTGTAGTAAGTCAAGGGCTCAAACTACAACAAGATAGTAACTAAAACATTCAGAAGATGGTAAAAAAAGAAAAAAATAGAGTGGCCAGTCTATCTCCAGATCTCTATTCCAAACGTTCTTTAAGATGATCTGAATAGAAGAAAGGAAACAAAACACCTAAAATATTCAAACATGTAAAGAAACTTCTGCAATTGGAATAAAGTTTTTGAAAAATATGAATTACCTTCTGTAGAAATAAAAGGCAGATTGTGTAATTTAAATCTGTAAAAGAAGGCTACAAAGTTTAGAATATATTTTGGTCAATAAATTGGCTTTGGAACTTCTTTTTATAAACTCATTTTGTGGGTCTTCTCATGACAACACGGGTCGTTTTTTGCACTTCTTGGGTTACAATTCGTGCCTTTGCTCTCATTACACTATGAAAACTATAAACGAAACATTGTAAGACATTTGAGGAAACAAAACTGGATAAAACAATACAATAGAAAACAGAAAAAAAGCAAATGTCTCATTTCCAAATGTCAAGAAAAGATTATCTTTGAGTCCAAAGCTTTTTCTTCCAGCGTGAACTTCTTAATTGCTGCAACCTTGTGAGCAAAAACTGTAGCCAACATAAAAGGCTCAAATCCTCGTGAGAATAATTATATCCCGCTGAGCATCCTTCAACCAAAATTCACAGTGCTCTCCCAGGAAATAAACATCAAATCACCGATTTTACAAATTTAACAACCCATGAACAACAATAAAAATATGCCATTATAAGCAGCACTTACACATTTGCCTACCTCTCAATTTCAGAATGCACAAAAAATAATTTTGACAGGTTGTCGTTTGTTCTTCTTTTTTATTATGACTGTAAAAAATCCTAAATTCCAATGTTAAGAAGAAGTCAAAGCAGCAAAAGCCAAAATTAGACAACACACTGGGAGAAAGTTATAATTAAACTTTCTCCCAGTGTGTTGTATCCTATTTACTTTACTATTACAATATTTATGTCTAAATACTGAACCATCTTCCTCCTACATTTACTGTCTGTTTCAATGGTATCAAAAGTTTTTTTCCCAATGAATACATTGACACATTTTCCCACTTAAAGAGCTTCCACACTTGGTGCAGTTTTTACATTAAGAACAAATTAATACTACTGTCAAAAGATAACATTAGAGCATGATCTGAATGAAGGAATTTTACTTAAATAATTAGCTGTTAAGAATATTACTTGATCATAACTGATGCAGTAACTGTGTTTTTTAATTAACTGGTAATATATGGAAAACATGTGAGGTCAGATTTGAAAATACGGGAATGAAGCATTTAAATCTTCACCAAAAATCTGCAAGTCTGTTTCTTTTCATTGAAAATCAGTGAATTAAGGGTGAAGAGAAACATGTTTGTATAACCAAACAAAAAAAAAAAATTACAAATCAATAAAGTGAGTGAAGCAAAGGAACAAGGTCCCTTGCTACAACTAAAACTGGTATTTTCTTCACTTGTGTTTTCAATAAACACCCAATTGTTGCACTTTGCTGCCTGGGAATTCTCGTGTTGTCTTTTTAAAGTTGGTTTCTCCATCAAACACATTTTTTTTCTTTGCCATCTGGCTCTTTTTCTTTCGAGCCTCTGTTTATAATCTCCACATGTTTGTTGAGTCCTCATGCCAATAAACACAACTCAACTACACCTGTAAGGAGTGAAAGAAAATGTTTCCTGTATATGTCAGACTGTGAAATATAGGAGAGCCGTCTGTGACATATTCATCCGTTATTTTTAAAATAGATGCCGACTGAAACCACCACGCTGTGATCCAGGAATATTTCCAACTTGTCTGTCAGTAAATGCAGAGAGGCAAGTTGGTTTATGTGGTTGCATAATTCATACACAAGGTAATTCAAAGTTTTCAGAAAGTAACCTTAATACCTATGGATCCTATGAATTGACAGGAAACTTCAAACGTACTCCAAGCAACAACTGAAGCCGTGCTTAAGACCTTTACATAAGACATCAAAAAAGGTGTTTAGATGAAGAACGAAACTGAAAACCTGCTTGCTTTCTGATTTTTCTCCCACATCAACATCATGTGTGCTCACAGGAACTCAAAGAAAAAGAATTAGCGGCCATTTAAAGTGACTCCACCCGCTCTTTTCTATTTTAGGGCTAAAGCCTATTAGCTTATGCAAAGGTACAGGCCTGGACTCTGATGAAAAAATGATTAGACAAATATTTCACTACTGGATCAGAAGTAATTAGGTTTGATGGTTAATCAAAGATTCAAACTAAGGCCTGGAGTTAAGCAAATTAGCCCACTTGTGTGGGTCTGTAATGACCTATTTACAGTTAGGGACACAAATATTCATCATGTGGCAGAAGAAGAATTTATAGCATCCAATTATTTTTTCTGGTCAGTACCTTTTATTCTGACTTAAAATCATTGTGGCTTCATAAAAGATGTTTGTTCATCATAGTCTCTGGTTTAAACACTGTCTGTATCTAATTCATCTTCTTTTTTGACTCTATTTTTTTTAGAACAACTCTTTCTGGTGAAAATTACATTTTTTTTCTGAATTTCTTTTTCTCACCCCCATCAAATCACATTCCATCTATAATCCATTTCTAATCTAAACATGTTTTATCCTGATCAGGGGCACAGAGGTTGCTGGAGCCTATTCCAGCTATTGCTTGAGTAAAGGCAGGGTACATGCTGAACAAGTCTCCAGGGCGACGCAGGGCCACAGACATTTAGATAACCCTACACACTCACAACATGTAAACTGGGCCCGGATTTGAACTTTCCTGTTGTGAGGTGACAGAAGGCTGACGACACCACCATGCAGCCCAAATCACAGCCTTTTTCTTTTCTCTTAAAAAGCTTAGATAATGTCATGCTCTCATAAAATGCATATGGAAAGAAATCTAAAGTTTTGCCCCAACATGACCACTGTTGGTTAATGTGTACTAAAAGCAGTAAGATGGCACATACTTTCTGTATATAGCATTTTACTCCCTTCTTAGAAGCTCCAAAGAGCTTTACAGTCACATTTCCATTCACCCATACAATCCAAATATTGGCTTTAACCTAAGCCACCAGGAACAATCTGGGGTTCAGTGTCTTGCTCAAGGACACTTTGAAGTACAGGCATGTAGAGTGGGAATCAAACCTGCAATCTTCTGATCAGAGGTCGACTGCTCTACCTTTGCACCATGGCAGTCAGGAAGTGTTGGTGGACTCAAAATGCAGGAAACCAGGCTTGGTGGCAGGAACTTAAAAAAATTGACCTAAACGTGGCAAAAACCCATGGAAAAAAAAAAAAGGTGACAGAGCAGATGGCCTGACAAATATGAACTTAAAACCAGAAGCGTAAATAGTCTGAGGATAAATAACTGAAATGAAAACAGCTGTGAATAATGATTAACCTGGAACTGGTGTGACTTAAAGGGCAACTTAGAACATGACCAAAAAAAAACAAACCAATCAAAGCCACACATCCCTTACAGTACCCCTCCCCAAAAGGGCTGGTCCCAGATGCCCAAAAACCTAAGAAGAGGGGTCTAGGAAGAACAAAACAAAAACAGATCCAGAAAATGGTGAGCAGCAAAACGGATGTGAGGGATATCAGGAAAACCCCTCCAGGTAAACAGTCAGAAGGAGGATCAATCCCAATGACATGAAGGAAAGCAGCCACTGCAGTCCCCCTCAGACATGGAATAAGAGTATGGGAAAGACCTGTGACCATCCACAGGAACAGGCCAGAAGAGGAGCGGCCCCCGCGACCCTCCTCAGGGACAGGACACATGGTGTGGCCCTGGCAATCCCCCTCCAGAACAGACAGGGGCAAGAAATACATGGCATGAAGTGCCTCAAAAACAACTCCAGGAAACATCTGACAAGGTACGATGAGGACTGCAGCATAAAAACTCAAGCATAGAACCATGACAATGGCCGCCCTGCAGTAAATTCTAAAAGACGCTACACACTCCTTCATCCTTGCGTGTTGTTGAAGTGTTTCCTATGACCGATTGCTCACAGCATCCCCCTAGAAAGAAATGAACATTTTTGCTCTACCACCTGCCGTGCCTTGTACAGATTTGCCCATTTTTCGCCCACAGACAGCCCCTATCCACCCGTAAGTGCAGTTGTGACAAAGCTATTAGCTAAATCTGGCTTTAATTAGGTCATTTTGGAATAAATGTCTTACTTTTAACATGTATTAGACCAGTTACACTCCAGTTTTTTATATTTCCCTTAAAATATTGTCAAAAAGAATGAAAAACTCCTACTGTGAATGCAAAACTCGTGAATAAAAACATGTATTTAAAAAGTAGACACTTCACATTTTTAAATTTTTTTTTTTCCTTCGATTAATAAATTACTGAATCTAGCTTGTTTAGGAATATCCCATCAAAAATAATTACAATGATTCAAACCAATAGAATGGGAAGATAATTGTGTTCAGCCTCTGTGCTGGGTGAGAACTCAGAGAAAAGCCTTTTTTGTGTAGAAAGGCAGTGGTTCACTTGGTGGAGATGCCAGTAATGCCCCTGGTGTGCTTATTTGCATGTAAATGTGGAGACAATAGCAGTGCATACTGATGAAAAGATGGGGCCTATGAGTGATTTTGTGTAAATTGGTGAATAAGAGAAGCAAAAGCTCAGTGCAAAATCTCAAATGTGAACCACAGAGTGGGTGAAAAAAAATACTTTTTACTTGCAAAGTCACAAAATCAAAAAGTTGTATCGTTCATCTTTGAAAACTTATAAACTATTTCTACACTATAAAAAGGGAAACAGTAAACCATCAACTCAAAATTTTAATTTGATGAAAAATAATCATTTTAAATTTAGCATTTTTTTTAAATTGGTCTATTGTTTCACTGTCTACAGTGTAGTTTCAACAGTGGCAGACTTAGCAGTTTGGGGACCTATAGGGTGAATATTAGCATGGATCCTCTGCAGTGGTTGTATTAATCATTTCTTTTTTGAAATTATTTCTTTAAATTTGTCTGGTTTTACTGAAGACGGTAAAAGACAAAAAGAACTTCAGTGATGGAAGCAAGACCGCATGGAATGCCATCGACTATTTTTTTTTTAAATAACAACTTTCTGCCCCTCTTTTTTCCTCTTATTCTGTCTCTTCTCATTCTTTTCTTTATTTTTTCAGTTCTTTTATCCTGTTCATTTTGCTGTTTTGTCTTTCTTACTGAACTTTTAGAAGTAGAAACATGTATTTGCATTCTCTATGCTTTTTTGCTTTTTCACAGTTGTTTTTTGAAATGCTTATATTTTTTAAACTCTTTAAAAAGTCTTTCTCTGCTAGCTAACTTGCTGTTAGCAGAATATTCCATTGCTGCAGATTTATGGGGGAGGATGAAACACACGATGAGTCTTATGCCATCTCAGTATTTTTTTTTTTTATTTTGACAGTCAAAAAATGACACCAATGAAAATTGTTTTCGAAATATTTTAAGTATTCAGGTCGGGGCCCCACAAGTGTTGGGGTCCCTAGGCAGTCGCCTACCTTTGCCTAATAGAAAGTCCGCCCCTGAGTTTCAGAGATATTTGTTCATCACAGAACCTGTCGTGACCAGTTTAACTAGAGCACTTTTTCTTTCAACCTTTCCTCCGGTGGTCCTGTGTCAAGTCAGCCCAACAACTAAAAGGGACAGCCAATCAAAATAAAGCTTCTCACAGGCCAGCAAAAAGCTTTAAGTAAAACAATTACATATATTAAAAAAATGTATTCATGTTCAAATAATAAATAGACTTGGAAAAAGGCAGAATTCTGTGGTTATAATCTCATTTGTAAATGTTTACAAAACTAATATCAGTTAAAAAAATCCCTTAAAACATTAGTGTTTATGTCTTACTCTGTCACCACAGTCAGTATTGCAAAAAAAACAAAGTGTGTTACAGTACATTCAAAAAACTGTATATTTTGCACCCTTTTAATAAAATAAAATAAATATAAATTGAACACCAGTAGTCTGTGTAAAAACAAAAACAAAAATTAAGAGTGCAGGAAAAAAAGCAATCAGATTGAGACAAAGAGTGACCTTTAACATACACAGATGGAGGTTTTAATGAACAAAGCCAGGTCTCCAAGATGTGACCTGAGAAAAGCTGGCTCACTCCCATTTGCAGATCCGGTCAGGAGGCCACTTACCAAGCCAAAAAGTCTGAGACGCGTTTTGGGGAAGGACCACTTAGAGCTTTGAAGATGAGTGATCAAGGTTTTCAAATCAATACAGTTTTGTTTCAGTCATTAGTCGAGCTGCAGTTGCTTAAGCCAGCTGGAAGAAGAAGTACTACAGGTCACTGCTGCGTTCTGCTGTGAAGAATAGGGTAAGACAAAAGCATGCAGCACGAGTCAGGACAGTGGAAAGCTATTATGTGGTTTTGATTATTGTTTGCTATTTAACACCCCACTCAAAGTCAGAGGAGGGCTATTAGTACTTCAGCCTGTTAAGCAGAGCATCCATAAACAATAGGTAAAATTATGCATTAGTACTTCAGCAACACTTATGGTTTTCAGTTTTTGTGTGTACAGATAATATAATTTTTTTTAGTAGAATTCACAATCTAAGTGGAGCACCCCCTTGGAGGGCAAAAAGCTACAGTTAATCAAAGCCCACCAGCGTATATGGCTAGAATAGCCTATTTGAGAAAAACAAAACTTATGCCACATAACTTTTGAGCCATAGAGTATATTTGGTGAGAAGGGTGCTCCACAAACTGAATAAAAAAAGCAGAAGAGAAAAAGTTTGATGATTTGCAATTAAAATAGGGAAAAGTAAAAAAAGTCACCCACATTTGCAACAAGCAACTCCAACTTATGTGAACTGATTTAACTGCACAAAGTGTGAGGTGGAAAACTGAGCACTTTTAATAAATTCCAAATAATGTGAGATGCCATATGGGAGGACTGTTTGGTTAAATGTCATAGGCAGTGGAGTTGGATATACAGCAAATTACAATTAAGTAAAATCGACAGCCTTCTGTCTAATTCCATGCCAGAGAGTGAAACACTGCCAAAATAGTTAGAAAATTAAAAAGACACCCTCACTATATCACAATTCATCTTATGCTGTCTCACAGATTTTTTCAGCGTAATTTTTTAATGGGTTTAATGGTGAGTGCACCATAAAAGCTGTTTTAGAATCCAAAATGTGTTTAGAATGCAATATTTAGCTACTTTGGTGATCAGTATTTTGTCAAGCAGATCTCTGAGTTCACTCACACCAGCCTTAATAAGACACATCCAAAAGACCACTTCCAATGACAAGTCTTTGTAAATGTGTGTTTTCGGGCTTCCACGTTCCAAACACTCTTGTTCAGCCATTACTATGAAAGTTCTTAAAGGGTAACCAAACAGTAAATCAACTTTTTTTTGTCTAGAAATGGGGCTTTAAAAATGCTGTTTGTTGGTTCTTCCCACATTTTGATTATTTAAAATAAATCTGTTTAATTCCTGAAATTATTGTCTAAAACTGCCTGTGTGCTGCCGCCTATAGGTTAAAAGGGGGTATTACAGTTGAATTTTGTGATTTTGGTCCCCCTCTTAGCCCACCTACCCCCACCCTTTTTTTTTGCATTTTTCAAATCTGGGCTGAGCGTGGAGTCAGCCCCCAATTGTCCTGTTGTGTTACCCTTTAAGTCAGTTTTAAATTTACATTGGAAGTATGAAAAGTGATCATAGAGGAAAAATCAATAATTGCGGTTTGACCCCATCTAGAATTACAGACACAAAGTCTGTCGTATATGGAAATAGAGCTGTGTAAGAAAAAGCCTGAAGCAAGATTGACAAGATTTGCTACGCATCAACACTTCACACCAAGACATTACAACTCTTGGTACATTTTGTAATACTTTATTAGTTTTTTTTACGTTCTTGACATTTTTATTATATGTCCTCCCTATCTTTAAAGGTAATCTATTTTGCTTCTTTAGTGTTCAGATCTGATGTAACATTCTTGGCATTGATGCTTTCTAAAAGTAGACCAGGAAGGAAGTTATTTGACGTTTTACACTAGGTAAGGATTTTTTTTTTAATAATTAATGCAACTGCTGAAGAGGGACCCTTGTCATTGTTTGCCTGGGGCCCCCAAACCGCCAAGTCCACCACTGCAAAATAAGTCAACACTTTAACCATAACTTTTTGCAACAATGCATAATATTCAATCTATCAGTTCATTAGTGTCACAGATTGTAACTTCACAAGTTATTACAGTTAGAAGTACATTAGTAAGTCATACACTACAAACCAGTCCACAGATGACAATCTCTCTGTGTTTGAATCACATGTGGTTGCACATGATTTGCAAACTGGATTCCATGTGTTACACAGCCAAATTTGCACAAATCTATTAAGCATGGTTGTCTTAAAAAATTTATGGAATATTGATGTTTCTGGCAGAACGCTCAAAGAAATTGGGAGGGGCAGGACGGATGTAAATACATCAATTTAA
>NC_050524.1:17246871-17278104 GCF_002922805.2 Oryzias melastigma | reverse complement strand
AGCCCCTTCCAACTGTGAGTACATCTGCTAGTATTAGGTAACGACAGTATAGTGTGAACGCCGTATGCTACAAGTGCATACAAAAACCCAAGTTCACCCAGCCAGCAAGGCCAAGTGGGCCCCATATGGTTTAAAAGTGGGCAGAAAATGTGGGCCCCAAATTGTTTTTTTCCACAGTTTCTCTTGTGCCCCCACCTGTGTTTGCCCACATTGACTTGAGTGGGCACTCAGTGGGTACGCTCGCTATGCTAACCAGCCGCCCAGTGGACAGCTGAGCTCCCTAGCTTGTTACAGTAGAGCTCGCAAGCTCGATACAGTGGAGCTTGCTAGCTTGCTACAGGGGAGGTTGCTAGTTCGATACAACGGAGCTCGCTAGAACACTACGCAGTCCACCAGGCGGCTGCCTAGCGTAGCAAGACAACCCACTGAGTGCCCACTTAAGCCAATGTGAGCAAACATAGGTAGGACCACAGGAGAAACTGTGGACAAACCCATTTGGGGCCCACCCTGTCTGACACTTTTAGTTACATACGGGGCCCACTTGGCCCTGCTGGCTGGGCAGTACGTTCTTGAGCGCATGTCTGATGTGTACATAGCATAAGTTTAAAAATAAGCAACTAAAACTTTCTTTTCCTCTGTCTCTCAAGTTCATTTAAAAGCAAATGAAGTCAGTCAAGCTTTTTTAAAGGATAGTTTTAAAATGGTTACACTAATGGATGATGAGATATAATATAGAATGCAATTCCACTTATTTAAAAAAATATATAAATATGGGTTCATTTGCAAAAACAGTTACGAACAAGTTTTTCACTTCACATTGTTTAAATAACTTGCTCTAAATGTGTGATGGTCACCAGCCCTCATACAGAGAAATATCACTTCAGTTTATATCTGTCCCATTCATGTATTAAAAATGAAGTAAAACTTGAGTCCTGAGGTCAAGCAAGCTCATCATATCTATGAAACCATTACCATCCCGACTTCCCATCTGCTCATCAGAATAGAATAAGTTCACCGATTTCAAGGAATCCCTGTGGCATTTGATTTGAGTTCCCTGAGGAGTGAGCCTCTCCTTTCTGTTCTAAATATCTCCAGTAACTCTGTAACCCCAGAGGATGCTACAGTCTGAATACTAATGCATTCATTCCCCCAGACAGCGCAGTGAAGAGCCATAATCCCAAGGCCCATGTGCAAGGCCGTTCTCCTTGAACCACAATCACCGTGCATCTCTTAAGCACCAGAGTCTGGAGAACATGATTAAAACAGGGCCAGGGCATTCCACATTTGCACCTAGGACATAACTCGTCAATGCTTCGCATGTCAATCAAGTTGAAAGTTAGAGATATGCAAGTACTCAAGTAGAAGGACATAAAAGTCACATGAGATTTGCTGATGACCTAAAAATGTTAGCACAAATAGTTATCAAGCAAACTAATACCTTGGTCACAACTGCCCTTATGGGTCGATACAGGCTGTCTGCAGAAGTACAGGGCACCAAAGTGAGCCGTACAAAATGTAAAGATCATACATGTCTCAGTGGACTCATAGAGTAGGTGATACATAGGTTTGTCATACAGATTTTGCATGTTTTTAACCCTGAGAAGGAAATCCATTAGTGCTGTTCAAGTAATAAATGTGCGTTTCTTGCTTGTAGCCAAACTCAGAGAGTAATTTATGAGGAGATCCTACGGGTGTCCTACGGGCACTTACATGCATACATACATTCGTGCAGGTCCGAGTTGAAATTCCAAACAGGTTCAGGTATAAATCCTAAACTGACATTGTACAAAAACCCCAAGTAGATCCTAGTCCTAGTGCGTGGTCCGTGAGGGATCAGTTGGCACACCTCACTAATGACTAGAGTGCAGTGAAAGAGCCCAGTACGACAGTATCACGTGTACGTAGTAATTGGACTGACATTATTGTTACAGTCACTTCAAGATAACCCTACCACATGCTCGACAATGGTATAACCATTTTCATGATGTCCCTTGTTGTTGCTGTACAAGCCTCAAGGGAACTGCAGGACACACCTGTGCTCCCTTAAAGATGCAGCAGCTCCTCTGCAAGCCTTCATGGGCCTGGGCAACCCAAAAACCAGCAGGACCCATATGGGTCGACCCAAATGTGACTAAGGCGTTGCATATATGCTGGACTTGGACAAGAAGTTTCAGACTCTTGAACTATATTTCTGTTTTCCCTTTTAAGTAAGAATTCCTTTTGACAGTTTCCCCAAATGCTTATTTTCAACTAGGAAGAAAAAAGTCTCAATGACTAAAAAAATGAAGCTGTGTTGGATATGTTGGTGGGTTTAAGAAATCTGGAGCAAACATAGGAGTTAGGGCACAAGCAGTTTTGTGTCCTCAGATATTGTCAATCTTCACAAAGTCTTAGTATCTTGTGAACTATCTAACCCTTCCTGTGCTGTGGTTCACCACTGGATGAGTGATTACATGTGCAATTGTAACATTTTGTCACAAGCAGCAGGTTCTGATTGGGCTTAAATTTGCCAGCATCCCATAATCAGTGAAGCCCTGAAAAATAAAGAACAGATGCTCTTTGACAATGAATCACAATTGTCATTTTTGGAATGTTCAATTACACCATAAATGACAAATGGAAGTTAAACATCTAACACGTGTCTGGTTTTACTTTATTAGTAATTGCAGTAAATTTTGATAATACAAGTTCTGGTGCTGAAAATCTGAGTATGGAAAATTGTCCTCTCTTTGAATAGAAAAGCATGGATTTAAGTGTATCAGTCAAATTCTTTTCAAGAACAAACATCATCAAGCTTAGAACCTGGTGCCATCCATCATTTCAAGAAGAGGAAATAAAAGCTGTGGGTATGGGTGCCTGTTGATCTAAAGAAAGAGGTCATTTGTTAATTAGTTTCACCATGGCTCAAAAACTGTTTATTAAAATGTTTGCATACATTGGGAGCAGTTTATTTGAAGTTGCATGAACATCAAAAGAAGGCTGTGACCTTCCAATGCTTTGTGGTTCTCTTTAATTCATGGAAAGATGAGAAGGAGCTAAAATGCAACAGGAGTGTTTCAAGAAGGGCAGGCTTTAGTCTTTACAGTGAGAAACAGACGATTCTTCTAGACATTCTTTGAGGTTGTTAATGGAAATTGCAGTGCACAGACTCTCTTTGACTTTGCATCACCCGAAACAGTTGCTTTAAACTTCTAGCAGAAAGGACAAGCTTTTAGTCTGACGAGAATATGATATTTTGACAAAAGCATTTAAAACGTTTCATTAGAGCGATTGTTTTCCTTTAGGCTCCTCCCTTTGGGGATTGCTACAGTGAATTAACCCACTATTTGCACATGTAATTTGACTTCAGTTATATGATAAATTCCATTTATGGTACAATGCTCTGCATTTTACCAGAACTTGTAAATGGAAAAAACTGGAAAGCACTACCATGTAATTACAGCATCTGGTCCCAGAAAGTCTGACATCCAAGGACTAACCAAGGCCAATACATTTAGCTTCTGTGATCAGATACGATCAGGTGTCCATAGAAGTACAAGTTTGCACATTTTGCATTAAATTGTGCATCAGCCTTCCTCCTGCTGATTCAGCTGTGGCTCCCCTCTATATATCCCTCTTCCGCCTGTCTCTTGGTGCCAAAGTGTGATGTGCTACTGTCTTAACCTCTAGTGAGGTGTTTCAACCTGAACCTGTTTAAGGTTTTCCAGGCCTGGCTTAGGATTTATACCTGGACCTGTTTGTGGTTTCAACCGGAATCTGTTTGGGATATGACTTGGATCTGTTTGGAGTTTTTGCACCGTGACCAACATGGACCTGGTCCTGTTTGAGGGTGTTGTAGCTAAACCAGCTAAGGATTTATACCTGGAGCTGTTTGGAAATCTCAGCTTTGACTTGGTTGGGAATTTTGTACCTTGACCAGTTTAGGGTTTATACCTAGACCTATTTGGGAATTTTGTAATGTGACCAGTTTAGGATTTATACCTAGATCTGTTTGGGGCTTAAACCTGGTCAAGTTTGGGCTTCGACTAGGGCCTATTTGTAGTTTTGTACCATGATCAGTTTGGAATGAATACCTGGACCCGTTTTAAATTTCGACTTGGACCTATTTGAGGGTTTTGTACCTTGACCAGTTTAGGATTTATACCTAGACTTATTTGGGGTTTCGACCTAGGTCTGTTTCAGGTTTTGACCTGCTTGGGCCTCGACTATGACATTTTGTTAAATGACCAGTGTAGGATTTATACCTGGATCTGTTTGAAGATTTGTGTTCTCTAACTGCCACCACCTCTCATCTCTTTCCTCTAGGCCCAATTGCCTCCCTGCTTCTACTGTTAAGCCATACATTGTAGCTCACTCATCACAGCATTTCAGCCATTCTGCAAAAAGCATGCACAATTACCCTTAAAAAAATGCACTACAGCAAGACAGCAAAAGGTGAATTATGAGATGGCAAGGTAGCACTATATAATAAAATCCTTAGTTTCTTATTGAACACCTCTATTTGGGAGCTAGTGTCTTTCTTAGAGAAGGCTCACATTTACTTAGAGTTTGACTGTTCTCAATTGAGTCAATAAAGCTTTAACACACAATTTAGATAAAAGAAATGTCCCTGAAACTAAGTTTTTATTACATGATGCTGCCCTGTAATGAAGACTGTTTTATTTTTTCTTACAAGAATCCAAACTGCTAAAAACATAATTTTTGGACAGTAGGTAATGAAAAAACTCAATTACCGCTTGATGTAACATGGAAAACGTGCTTGTTGTGCTTAAAAACAGACAAACCAAATCAGTATCCAGTGATGAAAAAGAATGGAAACCTGCAGCAAGAAAAAAAAAAAAAATCAGCGAAGGCAGCCTTCAAAAAGAACACAGTATTTTTGCAAAAGCACATTTGTTTACTTGACTAACTGATGTTCTTCTGTCAAAACAAGCTAAAAACAAATAGTTGTAAAAATCTGCAACAGCAGAAGAAACTCTACTGTTTCGCATTAGGCATCCTCTTTAAAACTTGGATCATTTGTTGCAGAAAAAAAGTGCAGAACTTTGGAATAAAGTTCAACTTAAGTAATAAAACATAAAGAAAATATTGTATAAATTAACAAACAAGAGGTGATCAGAGTTCTAAGTCTTCAAACAGTGGTAATTCTGAGGCACATTGTTGAACACGTACAGTAGGTCTTTTCTTGTCTGCAGAACTATAAAATACCCATTTGGATATGATTCAAAAGAGTATTGACGTTTGATAAAATTCACATTCACAAATCAAAGTGAAGTACAGGGCTGCTGGCGGAGCAGACAGGCCGGCCAGGGAATACGTGAGGACGAGGAGAGCCGGTTCAAAAGATGAGGGAGCTTTAGGAGAGATGTACCAGGATCAATTCAACAACGCTCATTTTGTTCACGCACCGCTGAGACAAGCGGTCAAAGTGAGACAGATTAATAGAATGGCCTTCAGGACGAACATAAAGAAAACAATACTGTGCTGTAAGTCACTTTTAAATGTAATTATTCACCAGTAAACAACCAATTTTTATCAAATATATACTCATCAAATTGAGTACTTTTTATGAAAACTATTAGCAATTCAGATGACCTTTTAAGATTTTATTTTTTGTAATTATACCTTAACTACAGTGGTTCTAATGAAACTAGTATTAATTAACTTAAAAAGGTTTGTTTTAAGTTTGTGAGTATTAAAGCATGAATGGAAATAGTTCCATTTTTGAAATATAATATTATGAATATAGAAAATCATGTTATTTCAACCCAAAGCATGACAGAATATTGGAAAACATTTTTTATCAGTGTTCATAAAGCATTAAAATAAACCCCTCCCAGTGTAAGCAAACTTATTCATGTGGTGGTTTTCATTTGTTTGGGGGTCTTTGCTTCATTCTCCGTGTATGCATTATCCAGTGATCTAACTGAACGACAAGGCACGGTCTGACAACTTGACAGGTCATAATTGCAAAGAGCTCCGATAGTGATGGATAGTGCATTAACTTGGATTTTATGGCTCATCACCAGAATGACACAAAGTGGTAGGTAGGGACTAGCTGCCATGGCAACAGGAATCACACAAAGAGGACAGGGAGACTTTCTATTTGAAGTCAATTTTTTATGAAATTCATTCCTTTAACATGACCGGTATATTCTACCTCTATTTATGCCACTTTTTTTCAACCTTCTTCAGATTGTAAGAGGGAGATACCAAATGTCGCTTTTTAACAACCTGTTTTCTTGCTGTGTCTATTATCATACATTTAGGACATAGTGTATTAAAATGCTTGAGTATAAAACTCTTCAAAATAAAATTTCCCAGTGAAACTTAGACACTTAAAGTCTAAATCAAGCTCCTTTTTTTAAGGGAAGCAAAAGTTGCTCATTTAGCTTGTATATATTTCACTTTGTGAGAGCTTTAATGCAGTCCTGATTTGCGATGACCAAATCTAAGCTGCTGTGCTAATTTATATTTAGGCGAGGGTCCAGACACCCAATTTATCTGTGTTGGCGTAGAATGAAAAATTAAGGGTTTTGTTTTATTTTCCACAGCTGTATCTGTTCTAAGAGCTTTCTTTCTTCTTTTATTGTTAGATGACACTTTTTGTTTCTTACAAAGACAATAAATAAGATATGTCTAATAGCATCTGCGAAGAAACTGCATATTTCTTTGGATACAGCGGATGCACAGCTTTCAAACTCAAAGTTAGAGGAAGAGCTACTATATTACCGAGATGTGGCAGACACAAAGTTAATACCTGATCCCTGGTGGAGAAGGTGGTTTAAAAAAAAAACCTGCCTGACTCCCAGAGAGCACTTTCTAGTGTCAGCCTGCATTGAGATGTCAGTTTGTTCAGTTAAAAACATACGCTGAAGAGTTCCAAGCCTGAGCTCCAAGATTAATACCTGCAGCAACACCAAAGCGGAGAAAAAAAGTTTCCTTAAAACAGAGGAGGAAATTTCCAGGTCCGTAGATCAGTGTTATGTCTGTCGAATGAAGAGTAAAGTATACCCTGAAGAAAACACTCTGCAAGCAGCAAAACATCAGTGTTATGGTGTTTTTTGAAGTGTAACTCTACAGTGTATAGATGGCAAAATGGATTCAATTAGGTGTTGAGAAAGAAAAAGTTATGTGCTTTGTAAGCAAGCTGAATTATAGGTGTCACAGGACCTTTTGACAAAACAACAATCCTAAGCTCACTTCTTACTTCACATTTTGAAACCCGGAAAACAAATATGTGAGGAAAACAAACAAGCATCAAGAAAATGAAAGTAACTGCTGAGATCTCAAAGAATTGCAGCCAACTGCTGGTTTACATCGCTATTGTATCAGATCACAACAGCAAGAGACATCTGTGTTGAATACTACAGACACGTGTCATGTCATGGCAAGGCAAGGCAAGTAGATCCATTACCTTCTTCATTTTCCTCGTTTGAGCTGGAATCTTTGTTGCACAGGTGATGTTAGTTTGGGGTTGTAAGAAGCTGTAAGCTAGGAGGAAAGAGTGTAAATAAAGGGATGATGGGATATCATTGCAGGCTTATTTTCATTCCAAAAGTCCTACTATAACTCAGAGGCAAATTTATGATGAACTCCTGCCACTCTGCACAAACTTTGTCCTAGAAAACAAAAGATTTTTGATTTTCGATAAAAACATCATAACCATAATTAATTGACCACCAGGAACACTTTGACAAGAGCTCAAAATATGATTGGAGCGGGATTATAGCCACCGTTTTAGTATTGATTTGTCAGTATACTGTGTTCAAGTAAGATGGAAGGGTGTGGGGGAGTTGAAGGGCCAATACCATGCAAAATACATTTTTGGAGCTTTTGGGTGTATTAAAATGTTCATTCCTCACTAAAAACAACCCCAAAGTGCTATTTTGATCCGTTGACGCATTACTGAGCATTCCTCTAAAAACTTGCGCTCTGAGCACCAGCCCCTTCCAACCCACAAAAACGAGCTAATGTCACAGAGGCTGTGACTCTTATTTTTTTTATAAATAAAATTTGATTGATTGATTGATTGGTGCCAGAACTGCCCCCAGGCCAATACAAACACCAAATTTCTCCAATCAGCTAGCAGTGCTAAGCTAGCCCCTGTGCTAAGCTAGCCCCTGTGCTAAGCCATTGCTACAATCAGTGTAGCGATGGCCGGGCAACTGAAGGCAGATACACAATATAAACATAAATCTGCAAAAGTTTGAATGTTGTTTGCTTTCGTGGGCGAAACATAGACAAGTTACCGAGCTCTAGGATGGTGGGCGGCACCCACAAGCACTGAAAGGCGGAGCCTCGGAGATCAAGGTGTCTTACTTCAGGGTAGGAAGAAAACTACAGAAAATAACTCATATTTCATAAATAATTTGTCTTTTAGTGTCCAAAAGATAATATATGATAATATATATGGATATAGTTTACTCGGAAAGGCTTAAGAAAAGAATAGCATGGTAAAGGCCCCTTTAAGGACATTGCATGCAGCAACAGTTTCCGGTAACTGAACCAGAGTTAGTAACATTTGGGTCACTCTTTGAGAACCGTCATATCAAAGCACCGTCCACATTATGATACAGCAGACCTGTAGAAGTTTGGTTAAGGTATTCAAAACCGCAATTAGTCTGTTACTGACATTCATTAAGTAATAAAATTGAACCGGTTAATAAAAACATCCACACAATCACCCACATAAACAGTATATCTGACTATTGGCGAAACACGAGCGTCCGAGAGGAGACTCTTAGTCCAACTGCTGACCAGAAACACATTAGGGAGACACCCAATACTATTTGTCTGCTCTGGAGCCATCTAACAGGATTAACTTTTATTAAACTGCTGCAAGTGAGTGAATTAACTGCCAACAGCAATTCCAGCTTATGAAATCAATGGCGGAAGAATAATTCATTCACATCATTTAACTTAATACATGACATTTAAAGCATTCAAAGCATTAAAAAGCGCTCATTCTGGCCACTTCGCATAGGAATTCATCAATCACCACTTTGATTAGACACTCCTAATACCATTTAAGTTCTACTGCCTAAGAGTTTTTATAACAACAGACATCTATCATGCAGCCGTAAACTTCTATTTTTGAGGTTTATCCATCAATGTTTTTTTCTCTTCTCGTGACCACCTATCGTATTTGTGAGAGCTCCGTATGTGACGGGCTGCTTTGCACACATTTTTCTTCTCATCTATCACTGTCTCCACATGTGACAAGAAGCGCAGTGGATATGGATCATCTTTGACAGACAGATGAAGCAATCCTGAAGGCGCACAGTGCACACAGGTGGGTATAAAGTTATAAAAGGGTGACAAAGGATGCGCCCATGAGGAAGCGCATGTATAACAAATACTGTGTGCTGTGACCTGGTATCGTTGAGTGCCACAAAGATGTTATATGTCAAAGCAACAAGAGGCTGTCGACTTCGTCTATTTGTTCCTGAATTCAGATTTTTTTATAAAGCAAGAGCATCCGCGAATCGTCGTCTTTTCATTCCTGTTGGCCGTCTCTCCAGCTTCTGCATCCAATATTTACACTGCGATGGACAGATATGCAGTAGCTGGTCAACCTTTATAACTTTGGAGAGTTGAAATCCCTCATCCAATCTACTACTTCGAAATTAAGAGCCTTAAACACAATTAATCACAAATGTGCTATTTGAAATGCAGAAATGCTCCACATATATATTAGCTGTTCCCTTCAGGAAGGACCACAGTGAATCTACAGCTGACCCTGTCACCTGCATCTTCTGCTCCTACACCCAATAGTTGCATGTAGGGCAGCCACGATTAGTCGACTAATCAACGACTAATCGACTATTAAAATAGTCTACAACTTATTTAACGGTCGATTAGTCGTTACTTTATATTATATGAAGTTGGAGTGTAGTAAAGGTAAAAGTTAAAATTGCATCATGTTAGCTTTTTGGACTATTGTTTAGTAATGTTTACGGGTCATTTTGGAGTTTAGCTAATATTTCAGCTTTATGCTAGCCATTTTGGCTAATTTAGTTTTTTTTTTTTTTTTTTAGGCAATTTCAGAGTTTAGCTAATATCTCAGCTAAATGCTCGATATGTTTTGGCTAATTTGGGGATTTTTTGTGTTTTAGGCTATTTTTGAGTTTGGCTAATATTTCAGCTACATGCTAGCTAATTTGGCTAATTCAGGATTTTTTTAGAGTTTAGCTATTTTTCTAGCTGCATGCTAGCTGTTTTGGGTACCTCAGGCTTTTTCCAGTTTTTAGGCTAAGTTCACATTTAACTAATATAGTTGGCTATCAGCTTCAGCATTTTCAGCCATTAGCTTCAGTGATTTCAGTGAGAAAATGAGAATTGCGCTACACGTGAAGGGAGGGGCGATCAAAGTTTAAGTTTTGTTTTGTAAAAAATGTCTTCCTCTCAAAATGTCTCACTTTTCGCTTTTGCATGGAGCTTCAAAATATTGTGATTTGTTTCCTATTTAGCATGATTTGTTGGTTACATTTTTTTTAAGTTAGATGATCTTGTAATGGTAAAATAAACTAGTTTTTGACATGAAAGTACCACCCCCTGGCTGTGGTAAAATCCCCAAGGGGTTGACTGGTCCGTTGCCACAAAGAGATTGGGGACCACTGATTTAAGCTATCGATTTCAGCATTAGCATTAGCATCTTCAGCTGCCAGATTCAGCTTACAGCATTCACGCTTACATTATCGCAGGTAATACTATATAGCTAGTTTTAAGTTGATTTAAAGCTAATGAAGGTTAAGATGTGCGTTTTACATTAAGTTTATGCATGACCCGTTTAGTCGACTAATTGGAAAAGTTAATCTGTGATTAGTCGACTATTAAAATAATCGTTTGTGGCAGCACTAGTTGCATGTCTTCTTTCACTGTAATCCATGAATCTCATCTCTTGTCTTCATGTTTTGCCTCCTACCCGATAGTTCCACGTCCAGCCAATCAGGCTAAAAGTCGAGCCCGCCACCTTTAAAAAAAAAGCCACATTTTGAGTTGAAGTTGAATTGAATTTATTTATTTAGTAGGGACGGATATAAAAACATAGACATACAGCAAAGCAGCAGTCCCATGCCCATATCATCACGCTTGTAGCAAAGGCTAATTCGCAGCATTTGTCCCCAGATGGGCTTTTTATACAATAAAAAGCCCAGTTGTGGTTTAACAGTTGGAAAGAATCAGCTAAGCGAAGCTCCGTTTGAGGAGAACAAACAGGTCACTCTTTATCAGGCACCGTGTCTTGAGATAAATCTTAATCACAGCATTGTCTTCTGCAGTTGAACCAAACAATTAAAAGGCTAATTAGCAGTTAAGTTATGTGGCCAATTCACATGCAGTAATGGTGCCTTGAAATATTGGAGCATCTAACCGGTTGTCAGCGGCTGGAGGTTGATGTGTTGGCTCTAGTGGCACAAAGCAGCTCCACAGAAAAGCAGTTGCATGTATCATTATCTTCATTAGTGCAAGACCTAAACTGACCATGCCATGATTTTTCTAATCTTGATTTTATAAAACTTTATTTTTTGTTTTTCATCCAAAACAGATGATGAATGCGACCCGACTCTTCCACAATCAACCTGTTTAAAGCTGGGGAAAGGATTTTCTTTATAATTACCTTATAGCCTCATGGAGGTTGTTGTTTTTGTGTTGTTGGTTTGTATAGAGGTGTGGGAACACACAATGATTAAAATAATTTTTCCTTAGCTTTAACTTACATTGAGATTATAATACTTTGCTTTGTAAATGACTGCATGCCAAAAACTCAGAAGTTATGCTCGATTTACACTGGTCTGTCTGTGACGCGTCTTCCTTGTGTAGCGTTACCAAAGGACAGACGTAGACATGACAAAGACTGATTAATACATGTTTAATTTTTTTACAACTCGATGAAGATCCACCGCAGTGTAAATCAGCCTTTAGAGTATTTTTTTTCCTCTTCTCCCAAAGATTTATTGTTTGACTTAAAACATCACACTTATTCACTCACACAGTTTATTTGCAGAAAGATAAGTATGTGATCTCGTACATGCAAGCCAAAAAGAAAAATAAAACTACTGTGTACTGGTAATCAACTTATTAAAATGGTAAATACAATTAAATAATTCAGTGTCATTTTTTTTCCACCTCCATCCACTAGATGGCAGCACACTGAGTCTCTTTGAACAGCTCTACACAGAACCAGCTTGTGTTAAATGTTTAGCCAGCCTTTTTTCTAAGCAATACTCTTAAAAAAAATGAAATAAATAAAAGTGAAAATTGTTCTGGTACAGTCTCAGGATATATCTTGATACATATTGTATCGCCAATACACACCTTTAATGAGTCGGCTTCAGAAACTGCGTGACCTCAGCAGGTTTAAAAAGAATATTTTATGAAGAGGAAAGTCAACTGTTTTGCCAGCCAGCTCTTCTTTGTTTGAAATGTGCAACAAGCCTGAACACCAAAGATGTAATATTGATCAGGTTAACACAAAACATGATATATTTTTGGCTTCACAATCTCTGTTGTAAAATAAAGATGACAGCAAAGGTTGGAGCTTGTGTGCTCTTTTTTCTTTTTTGGCCATCTGAGATAATGTTGCCTTCAGGTTAGCTGATGGAGATCAATAAAGTAACATCTCAAATTTCTTGTTTTTTGTCATCCAAATGATTTTGTACACTAGTATTATTGCACAGCTACAAAAATAAGGACATTTTACAGCACAACTGTGATACTTTTACTCTTTTGAATTCTAAAGTGATTGAAAAAAAATTAATATATATGAGAATAACAAAATAAATAAAACGTGTGAAAAGCAACCGCTAAAACTAGTCCAACACAGCTGTGCTTTTACTTTCTAGTTGTAAAAGGTTAAGAAACCTGCATTAAAATATATATAATAAAAATTTTGACACATGTCAGGAAGAAGGCTGACATACTCGAGATTACTAATTTCCTCAAAAACTGCAAGAGTACAAATGCTAAAACCGGATTAAAAAAAATGATTAAATCAAGAAAAAAAGCATAAATAAATATAAAATCCACCCCTCAAGAAAAAGCCATAAAACCCTTTAATTTTGAAGAGCGTCCTCTAATGAAAATGTGCTACAAGGGAATAACAAGACGGAGTTAGCGGCGTACAGAGTGCCATAAAAACGCCGTGTTTATCATGTGAAGGACATTATTAGCCTCACCTTGAAGGAAACATTTCAGCAGCTGTATGCGCTCAATAAATATGCTAAGCATGACCTTTGGCAGCCAGGATGAAAGACGGAAGCCTGCTCTTTAGATGGACAAAGTAACTTCCAGTCCAAGAAAACAAAAAACACATTTAATTCCTTCATGCTAAATTTGTAAGTCTTGAGTGTGAGCAAGTCAAAGTGACGGCCCGCTAAATGAAGCAGGGCAGATGCAAGGCACGACAGTGTTGTTCCGCCCCCTTCACAGGAAAAAGAGTATTTGTTAAGGAATAATGATTTTCACTCGGTCCCTCACTGTGAAGCAGAGAGAAGCCGATGATAACTAACCTGCAACGCTATCAGAGAAACCCCCACAAGCAACCAAATGTCGTTACAGTAACGCACGCCACGGAGAAAATAGAGATTAAAACACGTGCGACGCAGGCGTAACCACATGAGAAAATTACATTCCTTTCCCCCAAAAGTATGAAACGCTAAAAAGACGTTAAATCATGTGCACAGCACTGCCTTATTACATGAAGCCCACAAGATACACTCTCCTCATTAAAATGTACTTCTACTTGACTGCACTTGACATAGTTTCTCGTATAAGAAACCTGTTTTTTTGCCAGTATTACTAGAATAAAATGAGATAACCTGGCAGCATATTGCTGAAGTTTAAACTTTGAATAGATTCAAAAACTGTTTATCTGTGCAGTGAAAAAAACTCAATTCAGTCCAGACGATGGCGGAAGAATATAAAATAGAACCACAAAAGTTGTTAGAAGAGGCATGAGAGCCGATACTTTCCATATTTACTCTGAGCACATTAGTAATGCTGAGGGAACTAAAGCGCAACAGGGGTAAACACGGGTTTTCAATTCAATTGTCCAACTGAGAATTACAAGGATTTCAACACAAAGATGCCGATTCCTCCGTGGTTATTCGTGCTCATTTAGAGCATTCAACTATGTAAACAGTAAAGTTGTTTTCTGACAAGTTTGGTCTTTATTCATGGGATTGACTTTTAAAGGAAAAACTATTTGTTTTCTTTAAAAACTGTTTTCAGAGAATGGATGTAGTTAAATGCATTTAGAGTGTTATGACAAATTTATTATAATGAGATTTTTGCATATTTTTGTTTATTTGTAATTTCTAGAGAATTTGTACTTGAACTAAACTAGCAGCCTTTTTGTCTTTTTTACTTTATTAAAAGTACAATAAAAATGATCTCTTAAATGTTTTATTCGTGGATAGAAAAATAAATTTTACGGCTATTTAATTATTTCAAATTGTACATAGAAAAAGCAGAAAAGTTATTTGTTTCACAGGAATTCACAAAATTGGTAATCTTGCAAAATCATTAGTGGATAAAGACTGAACTTCTCTTTAAATCTGTTTATTTTACCCACAGCTAAAAAGCAAAAGTGCATAAAATGACAAACTATTGCATCTTCACAGCCAATTGTTCCAATTCAGCGATCTGATTGATCCGCTATGTGCATAATGATCTGAAAAAAAAACACTATCACCAAAATAAAAGCACCATGAATTTGTTTGGTTAAATTCAACTTGTATATGAGATACAGTTGTTTAATGTTTGGATTTTTACCATTTACCAAAGCAAAAAGTATATTAATATTCAGATAAAGTCTTTTTCTACGCTGTAATCTGTAAAAAAGTGAAATATTGTCTCAGTTACTATCTTGGGATATATCGTGATACGTATCGGGACACGTGTATCGCGATATGCATCATTTCACCAATACACACCCCTACTCAGAATTAAAGGGTTGAATTAGGGATTTGATTTGGAGAACAAATTTCACATACCTAGTTGTGTGCAGCTAATGGGACTTTAACTGTAAGCTTTTTTTACTTTAAATACCAATTCAATGTTGTGACAATAGGTTTTTCTCAATTTTTATATATATATAGCCAGACAAATTGTTTTGTAAATGCATGAAATTATGTACTATAGAAGAGACTGACTCAAATATTGCATCCTTGGTTTAACCCTCAAATACTTACCGGTACTCTGTTGAAAATTGGTGTTAAATATTCTTGTGGCATTTTTCTGATGATACGACATGTATTAAAAAAATACATTTCTGAGTATTTTCTTATTTATATTGTGAATCAGGAGCAGAGGAAAAACTGCAGTCAGAAAAAGAAGACATTTGCTGTTGGGGGCTGTAAGCTAGTGGGAGAGATCTCTGTGACGGGGAGGGGAAGTGGGAGCGGGGTTGCTCTGTGCCAACTGACCAACTCAGAGGTGAATTTCTAATGAATACTGCCTCTCTGCAGAAACTATGTCCCAGAAAATGTTGTAAAACTGCTTAATTAATTAAAAGACAACTACAAACATTTTGAAAATAGATCTAGAGACACTAAACACATAGATATCATAAAGACAAACATTTTTTTTAGTGATGCAAACTTTAAATAAGTCAGTCCACAGCTCAAATAAAATTATTCAACTACTTAAGTCTCCTCTCTCACGCGTTTTAACTTTGTCATCTTTCATGTCAGTTCATATCTGAGTGAAGCAGGTGCTGAAGAGAGTGAGAGCTCAGCCCCAAATTAAGCTATTTTATTCACTTATGTTTGATGTCACAAGTGGATATTATGGCAGGAAAAGAAACCATACCAAGCATCACCTTTGCTTTTCAAAAGAAAACCATTAATTTTGGAAATTACAAAGTAGTCCAGAGCAGAAAAAAGAAAAGCTTTGTTCGTCCACACTGAAGCAGAAAAAAATTAGCTATTCTAAGCATGTTTTCAGAAGCCTGGCTCCTCTTAGAGAAAATGTGAATGAGCTGCATAAGTGAGGAAATCTTACCCAGAAATTTAACTAGCCTGAGAAGTTGACATTAGGAGTCGTATAAAAGCAAACAGGGAATAAAAAAGAAGTGCTCTAAAACTACAAGATGCTCCAGTGACATTTACGTTCAGAGTTACTTTGGTGTTTAAAGCCTAAGATCACTGGAGATTATAAATAAACCCAGAAACTCTGTATTAGCTGAATCCTGATTCACATTTCTGTGTAAACACAAAACATAATTCACTTCTGGGCTAAAAGAATCACTGATAAATGATGGTCAGGATTGAGTTGAAATATGTCTGCATAAAGTCAAGTTTGAGGCAAGATCATGTATGACCTTCATTTTATTCAACAGGCCTCCATAGAGAGACCAAACTCTCAGCAAACCTAAATGTGACCCATTACTGATCCCACAGACGTTTTTTTTTTGGTACTTTTACTTTTTATGCCAATGACCTAAAGCTTATGAAAAACAACCTTTTCCCACGCTTTAATTAAAAAAAGATTTAAAAAAAGGAGTCATGTTCAACAGTTGAATTTAGTTTACCCAACTAAACGCATCTACAGTATAAATGTTGATTTCATTTGTGTGATTTATTCCAAGCTTGTGTGCAATTATTCAACAGATATCATGCAAAAACAATAAATATGACTTAGAAAAGGGAGTGGGAGGGAGAGAAGCTGATATTTCTTTATCACCTGCATTATCTTTCTTAAATTATGGCTAGAAATGTGTATGGTTTGAAGCACTACGTTTTATGTGTTCATCCCAATGTTCAAATCAAAGTAAATCTGTTACTTTTACAGATCCTCAATACACAATGTTATATTTAAAACGTTGCACTTTATTGGGAGCATATTCAGAATTTCAGCAGCTGAACTGACTGGGAAGAACAGAGTTTGTGATGAAAGTCAGAACTTTAGTTTAGGAGATGGCAGGATGAGGATCACACAAGAATTGAAGGAGGAACAGAAGGAGAAGAAGCAAAAACAAAGAAAATCCTCCTGTTGATATAACTTGAACAGCTCTAAAAAAAATAGAAATATGTATGATTTCAACCTAAAAGATTTCTCTACATCATATAGATTTCCCTTCACCTGCAACCCTTCAAAGTGGAGTAAATGTATTGAAAACCATCAGAGAGCAGATTTTGTCAAATTACACTTGACATATTCACACCAAAGTATTCCCACACCCTTTTTGTTGTTGTTTTTTAAAAATGCATTTCCTTCTCTACTGCCTGTCAATGCGAGCAGCTACTGTGATTCTTAACTTTGAATTCTGCCAGAATTCAACAAAATAAAAAAACAACTCCATCCCGAGCCTTAAAACAAGAGAAGGAAAGTAAACTGATGATTCCTCCTGATGAAAATGCAATCAGCTGACAGCATCTCACAATCCAGGTGCAGTTTGTGTTCTCGGTATAATGTAATGAAGAAACAATCCAATCTTTTTTTTTTTTTTTTAAACACATGATGTTGTTTTTGTGCAAAAGCTCCCTTAAGGAGGACAGGCTGCATATCCATGAGTCACATTTAGGGTTATTAGTTTGCATAAGTCACTTCCTTTCCATCACAGCACATCACACTGACTACATGACACAATACGAAGGATTTTCTTCCAGGGGGGGCTATAAATAACATCAACCTGTGGATGCCACCAGTGGAGCAAACAACAGGAGTTCAATGAGCCACAAGGTGGTGCCAAAAATGAGGCTTCCTGGTGCATGAAAACGTCATGTTTTATCTATTATATTTGCTTGGAATTAGATGATAATGATGAACAAAAATGAGGAGAATTTAAAAAAAAATAAAAGCTAACTAAGTTTGATTGGGACTAATAGATCTAAATGTGACCAAATGACTTCACGTTTGATGACTTTGCACTTGATTTGTGACTTAATGTCACGGTTGTGTGACGTCTCACAAACTCCTGAGTGTGATGTGCTGCACACCAGCACAGCATGCAACAATGCGCCCACAGCGCGCCTTCACCAACATCTCCAAATACAAAATAAAAAACATCATTTTGGTATTGTGGAGAACAGAAATGCATTATTTGGAATGATTAGAATCAAACATGTTAGTATGGGATCAGTGTAAACTTCTCATTCACGCAGAGCCGCTTTAATCCTGGGGTTTTCCGCGCTTTGACGCAGTCTGTGCCGGTTACGCACAGAAAACGCTGCACATTTCAAGTTCAAAGACACTCTTGTCTTACCTGTTCAGCCTCGTCTCCTTGTTTTAAAAATGGATTTTCCACCTTTATTTTACGTGTGCCTTAATGTCCAAAATATAGCGTCAATATATAGGAAAGCCAAAATAAGTCAATTCTCCTCCCAGCTCTGTGGATCATCCGCACCTCCCACCAACACCAGCGAGAGTCTGGACGGAAGGCAGATGAAAACGCGGATAAGATCAGCGGCTGTCCAGCTAAATCTGGTCTTTGGATGATTGAATCTCTCCTCTCTTCATGGGTTTGTAGCGCCAATAAATAGAAAACATCCAAATCCGATAGTTTGGAAGGGAGAAAAAAAATCCTACTCCACTTTATCTCCAGTAGAAATCAGTGGGTTTCCCACCGGAACAGAGTTCTCCTTTTTCCTCTCTCTCCCTCTCCTCTCCAGTGAAGTCTTGACCACTTCAGAATCTGACGAATCCTCTGACGACGGAGGTGTTCGTGGCGTGCGCCGGTGACAGCATCCCTGCTACAGCGGGGAGCGCATTGAAGGGGAGAGCGAAGCAGGGGGATCTGGCTCTGAACCAGCAGCCCCTGCCTGCCTGCCTGCCTGCCTAGCTAACACACTGAACAGCCTGAGGAGCGAGGAGCGAGGAGCAGCCTCCTTTACGCGTCGGTGCGGAGCTGTGCGCCGCAGAGACGCAGGGCAGCCGAAGGAGCGGACGAGGACGCGGCTCTGTGCGCTCACACTGACAGAGGGATGCTCGGTCCTTCCTCACAAGACCCAAAGAGGAGGAGGAGGATGAGGAGGAGGAGGAGGAATAGGGAGATCCGGACTATAGATGCATAAAAATGATCTTTATGCAAAAAATATGTTAGATTTAACTTTTTTTATTCAGTCACAATCAGTTCAAACATGTTTTTTTTTCCTCCACTGATCAGGTTTCTTCTTCTTCCAATCTAAAACAGTGGAATAAAACCAAAGTCCACTTATGAACCCAATTCATCACAAACGCCCGTTCAGACATAAACCACTCCAAAGGTGAAGGCTGATGTGACTCACGACAGTAGTGCGCGCACTGCGTGAGTAATGCCTCCACGACCCCGGCTCACTCCCAGCCCTCCATCCACCTACCAGCCATGCCGTAAAACTGACGTGAAATCGTGACAAAGTGCTGTCAGAACAGCAAGAGAGGAAAAGTCCGGCTCGCTTTAGGGGATCATTGGAACAGGAGCTTCAGGTGTTCCCGCAGCCGCTCCTGCTTTAGCATCCTGGATGTTGGAAAAGGCAACTTTGTTTTAGAGAATGAAATAATACAACTGAAACGTTATGATTCTTTCTGAGCTCTTATTGTTTTATCCAACAAAAACAGCATTAAAACTACCAGAGGAGGAAAAAGACATTTACCAAAATTCAATTCAAACAACTTTATTTTTATCCCCAAGAGGAAATTATTTTCAAGATGCAGACAAATAGTTTAAAAAAATGGAATCACATAGATGGATTCAAAAAACAATTCCTCAATGGGAGGAGAGACGCAATAGTACACAACAAATGAATGAATAAATAAATAGCATAAAGTGACTTATAGTGTGTGCATGTTCAATTTAATGTGATTAGCTAGATTGTAAGTCAGCACAGAGTCATCCTCCTCTTTTGAAATTGTCACAATGTGAGACAATTTTCAGTTGTCCTTATATCAAAATTTTAGCTGAGCAGCATTCTGTAAAAACAAATACTTTCAAATTTGGGCACATTTTGGTTGGTTTATTTTAAGCATAGATTGTGGGCAGTACAGGACAAAACACTGAATTTTTCACAGTCATTACAGAAATAATAAAATTCATTGGTTAGTATATGAAAAACAAACAAACAAACACACACTTATGTCACACTTGATTCATTAAATATCGTGATTATTTTGGGTAGTTTGATTGATTGCTTGAAAAGGAGATGGAAGAAGCAAACATATACTCACCCCTACCTAGTTACGCCATTTTACAGTTTTGCACATGTAGAGCATAAAATAATTGACAGAAATTTAACATTTTTGATAGCTAAAATATTTTTAAGCTTTTGATGAAAACAAAAAAAATTTTGCAAAATCCTCGTTTTAATGAGATATAAATAGCATCACTTATGATATGTTGGGTGATCTGATAAGTTTTTTCTCCGATGTTAGTTTAAGATGCAAAAATATTGACTTTTGAGAGCTCAGCATAAAAGATGCTTATTTAGCCACTATTTCAAATTTGATTCACACATTTACGACACAATATAACTGTAAGATAAAGAATTGATTAACAACAAATTTGCATTTTTTAATACAACAAGCAGTCCTTTGAAAAAGATTAGGAATAGATTACTTATTTTTGCCAAAAATGTTTGAAAATTAGTAAAAAAAAAATCCTGCCAGAAGTGTTTTTGAGATTGAAGTGAGCAGGAAAAAGGCCTCCTACTGCCCCTAGTGGAATTATAACGAACTACAGGGCAGAAAAATATGGATAAAGTTATATCCAAAGGATTTTTGAGATAGTGGATAGATAAGGGTCTCAGAAATATGTTATCAAATATGATTTGAACATTGATATAGGGTTAAATCATGTTGGGGAAAGCATTTATTATCAGAAAAATCTTTAATCCAAAGTCACACCCTTTACAAAACACTATTCTTCCTTCTAAGGGATATTTGAAGGTTTTTTTCATTCAAATTTATCACTTCTTCAGCCTTTATCTCAAGAAAAACATCCATTCTCCAATTAGTTACCAGGAATTAGTCTTTAAACGGAGAACCTGTGATCCGCTTGCTCTCCTTCACCTGGCTCCTTTGATCATTAAGATAACTATACCTCGCAAACCTAGTACAACAGAGCAATTTATCAAAGACCAAAGCAAAGTGGACACTATAGATGGAACAAAAGTGCACTCTAATAGGTGGTAAATTGCCTGCAATATAAACAGTGGCTTTTAACTTGGGTTTTTATTTCATTAGGACCGAGCTGCCATGCAAAGTGATGAACCACCAGCCAAGAGGACTTGTGGAGCAGCGTCTTGCCAAAGGACTGTCTGGCACAAGCCGTGGCTAAGAAGTGAAAAATCTGCTCACGTCCAGAGCCAAAGCTGCCCAAAACACACGTCTGCTATTCTTCAGGGCTGCTCCTCCTTTTGACCAACACACGAGGGTGGAGAGGGGGGTCAGGGAATGTTCCAATAACATTACCACAAAGATTAATCCACTTTCTGCACAGTTGTCCCATTTTGTGGATGTCAGAGGCGTTCCTGGTGATTGCAACTCTGACAAAAACATAGAAATGAACCAAATAGATGATTTAAAAAATAAATACGGTGAGATTTAAAAGTCGCATTCAATTGGACAGCTCTTTAAGAAATCCCCCTGCAGGTGTGTTTGTTTGTTTTTATGCCTTTAACAGCCAGAAACGTAATGAATTATAGGCTTCTCTGAATGCATGAGCTCATTAACAAAGCCCTCATGCTGCTGCGCATCATCACTGCTGTGATTTGTAAGCCAAACGGGGATCTGGGTGTTAAGTAATTCAAGATCAATTACTGACAAAGAACAACATCAGCATGCTTTAAGTGGGAGTCAGTGATGTGACGGTCATCATCCATGTTCGATATGTGGCCAGAATGGAAATGTAATAGGATATTTGTGTCCAGTAGTGCAGACTGAGAGCGGATATTAATTTTTCATGTGCCCTGTGGTGCAAACACAAAGCTAAGCTGAATTTCTGTTTGGCTATTTGCTATTCTCTAAATGCACTGCCTAAACCATTCTTATTATCGTGCATGTGAAGAGTTTCTTTTTCCCTCTGATAACACAATCCATGAAGAAACCTTCAGACATGCAATTAGGAAAAGAAGGAAAATGAGCCATCGGTGTCAGGAGGACAAAAAGAAAAGTGCAGCTTTTCATTTGTGGTTCTGGTAACGCTCAGACACCACCTCCACGAACTCAACATCATCTCAGTAGCATTTTCTGACCAGGTGTGTGCTTGACATTTATGTAATACTGTACGGAATGCAGTCCTCCTGAGGAAACTTTACTCAGATCTGATGACCTCAAAACTTCAGAGCGTCTCATCAAAGTAAAAGCCTCAGAAAAATCACCCTAAAGTGTGTATTAAAACATGTTTGAACCCATTTAAACCTGAACCTTCAGATGCTGCATTTTCCTTTTATGTGTTAGTGACTTTTAGGGCGTTTGAGTTTGTCAGGAAAAGTCAGCTAAAAGCAGAAAAGCAGGGATGCTTTATTTTTTTATTTTGATGTTCTTTTCACTTTGTGGATTCCTATGAAAAGATAAATAAATACGCTATTTCTCCTTTCCTCCCGAACATATTGCAACTGCCACTCAGGTCTTTATTTTTGTCTCTGTGCTTTTCTTCTGTCGGTCAATCTTTTGCTCTGTGACATTCTCTTCCATTTCTGGGATTCAGATTTCCGGCTCCGTCTCTCGGCATCGTTGCGGTTGTCCGAGTCAAAGTCGGCAAAGTCATCTAAACCCCTGCCAGCTTTTAAACTCCCGGGTCCTGTCCTACATCCCACCTCCAGTGGAGACACTGTTCTGATGTGACGCTCCATCCGAGTGGCTTTATCCATCCTCCTTTATCCTCCAGTCGGGGGCCCATTGCAGCCGGACAGGTCACGAGCCTGTTCAAGATTCATGCGGAGACACGACACCTCACACTGTAAGTCCATTAAAGAGCGGATCAAGTATATTTAAAGGGAAAATTAAGCTTAATATATATGACTACAGCAGCGCTTGCTGCATGAAGATATTCAATTGTTTCAACAGCGTATGGTGCAGAGGATGTGTTGTCCGTGATGTTTTGCAACTTATGCAACACTCCTCTTTGCACAATCAGCTCCAGGGCCCCTCGAGTCATGCTGAGCACAGAGCCATCCTTCTTGATCAGTTTGCTCAGTTTCTTTGAATCCCTGGCTCTGATGCTGCTGCTCAGCGTGTGGGTATGAATATGCCACATCATGCTGCAGAGTCTGGAGGGTTTCAAGCTTCGCAGAGGAGTAACTTGCAGCCTGCTCTGTCCTCGTGTGGCGTTCTGCAGCCAGGTGAACACCGGTTGCACTCTTTTTTCAGGGGAAACGCCGTGGATGACTTCATCTGGACCCGCTGAGTTCTACTGGAACAAAGCTGTGTCTTCACCTGATCAGTGCAGGGGGAACAGAGGAGGTCTCCATGTTTCCTAGGATGGAAGGAAATGATGCTGGGAGAGGCTGGGTTAAGATTCATGACAGAGGAGCAAGATGAGGGAGTTCAGACGCAACAGAGGAGCCGTGGATCCAGGAAGGAAATGAAGTCTGTGTCAGCAGGCAGGGAGGAATGCTAATGGAGATCATTCAGAGCCAAACCTGTTGCAGCAGAGGTTTCATTCATGCATAATATTTGTTTATTTACAGTCAAACTTTAAAAACACCCAATAATCGGTGAGGAAAAGAAACGCTTTTTAACCATAGGTCAAAGGGTAAAGTAAGGTCCAAGTAAAGACTGAACGTGGATGATTTACTGTGCAGCGAAGCAACTAAAACATCCACAGAGTTTGAAAATGTGGATCGCATTGCTGACATAAAAAACAATCCCGAACCGTGACTGAAAGTCTGATTTGAGAAGCTGCCATACTGAGAAGTGCCATGAACGTAGTAGAGCAAGGTAAACTGAAGGGCATGTAAGTTCCACTGCTAGAGTGGAAACAATCACTGAGGCTGAATGAAAACGCCGTCATCCAAAAACAGATGCTTCCCATCAACGCCGTCTTCAGCCGGCCACCGTAAACAAACCCAGGAAGGACCTGATTTATATTTACACGTGGCGCCCCCCAAGAAAAACTGGTTTTGAGTGAGAGCCGTTTTGTAATTAGACAACCACCCCCCCTTGCGAGAGGTTTTATTGACAAAGTCCTAAATCCAAAATAAACTGCCGCCACATGTGAGTGGGATGGATGTGAATAAGACTGCTGATGCAGAAACGGCAGGACAAGGGTACAGTCACCTCACTGTGATGCAAACAAGGACGTGTGCTGCAGCTCATAGTGGATGACATATTATGCTGAAGTCAGGGGGTGGGTGCATCCCTGCTGCTGTATTGATTGAAGGAGGCTGGTGAAGTGCACTAACAGCAAATAAAGTTCACTGACAAATCAGAACAAGGATTGTCAGCAATTTCTCTCATTAACATTAAGAGCAATATTCAATCGACAAATGTCCTGGAATCAGCTTCCTTCCTCCGTCGACGGCCTGAGATTTTTTTTTTTTGACTGTGAAAAGGCTGCTGAGCACATTCAGAGACCACTCATCACTCTGAGTCATTTTGGCTTCTAACTATTGTGAAGAGGAATTGTGAGTGAATAGAGTCAAAAGAAAGAAGGTTTTCTAAAAGAAGACTAAATTAGGGAAAGGCTTTTCAAATGACTAAAAATATAGGTGCACTCACACTGCAGGTTGGATTCACATCTGATGAGGTAGGTGGTTTGGCTTTTTATGGCGAGTGTGTGGACTAAACATCCATTGATCCTCTAAAGAACTATAGGGTGAACCAAATGTAACCCTCAAAGTTTTGAAGATATCATACATACTGAAAAACCCATGAAAAAGTACTAAAATGTCTACTAGTATATCAAACATCATGTAGGATAGAAGGTAAAGACACTTATTACTACCTTATAATCCAGGGTTTAAGGCGATTAGCCTGTTTTCTTCCCTGGCATTACCGCCCTCAAGTGAGCGGCGTTTGCAACTACATGATCATTTAGTTTCTTCAGCCCTCAGTTTGTTTCTGAGAGTGGCGTATGTGAAAGAAACCAGACAAAAGTCCAAAAAAGTATTAGTATTCTGTGAGACCATCCAAGTACGAAAGCAGCTCGAGTCACATTTTATATCATCCTAAATACCCATCCATCCATTTCCAGAACCTGCTGTATTCCTTACGGAGTCATGGAGATGCTGGAGCTAAGGTGGGTACGCCCTGAACAGGTCACCAGTCGGTTGCAAGGCCACATAACCACACACTCACATGCATACTTAGGGGTAATTTAAGCCTCGTTTCCACTGAGCGGTCTGGTCAGGTATTTTGAGTGTTTCCATTGTAAAACGGACCCATTAAACAATTGGGTCCTTTAGGTTGTTGGTCATGAAAAGTTGAACGGAACGGTCAGGGCGGAGCCACTGTAGCTACTCGCTGATTTGCAGAAAGTGACGACATTAGAAAGTGCACTCATTCCATCCAACGTAATCTTTTGGGTACTCTTTTGGTCAGATTCAAAAAATATCAAGGCCTGGGCTGCAGTGGAACTGCAAACGGATGACCACGCTAGCGGTCTACACCACGTATGCACCTTGAAACAATCCGCACAGTGGAAGTGAAGCTTAACTGAATGGAAACGCTCGCCAGAATTAACTGAAACGTACTGTACCACTCCTCATCGTGCCGGACCGCTCAGTGGAACTAAAGCTTTAAAGTCACCAATATCCTATTCAGCAGGTTTTGCACAGAAAGCCCTACACTACCAATTCCTGTAGTGTCAGGAACTGGTAGTGTAGGGCCAAAAATACCAACACATTCTCATCCCCAAGTCATCACATATTGATGTTTGGTTAGGAACCCCTCCTCATCACTTATTGGCATGTCCACAACTCGTCATTTTTTTAGAAGAGCTGGCTTTTCCCATTAAATAACAGGTCTCCAACCTCTGGTCCACGAACCGGAGCCGATGCAGTACTAGGACGAGGAGCGAAACGGTACCCCAATCCAGTACCGGTTTGCGTCCAGTGCCGTGTTAAGGTACCGGTACTGGACACGTATCGAGGACCAGTCCGTGTCCAGTGCTGCGTCCAGTACTGCCTCCAGAGGGTTGTGAACCCTCAATTTTACAAAACAGCTAGCATGTCAAAAAACAACAAGTTGGGGACACCCAAAATGTCAAAAAGTGACGTGGAGGGGACCTAACCAAACGTCAAAATGTGACGACGTGGGAGTGAGAAGGTGTTGAAAATGCAGAAGACTGGTGGCAGAAACTTTTACATTTAATAACAATCAAACTTAAACATGACAAAACATGAGGAGATACAAAAATATGACAAAGCAGAGCATGTGACCTGACCAAAAACAACTTAAAAAACAACCCCCAGAATCCTGGCAGTACCCCTCCCCAAAAGGGCAGATCCCAGATGCCCAAACCCAACTCAATTCAGGTTCTCGAGGGTTCCAAACAAATGTGAGGGGTATCAGAGAACCCCCTCCTCAAGAGGAGCAGTCCCGATGTCTATAGGTAACATGAAGGGGAGCAGCCTTCACTCCCTTTAAAAATGTATTCAACCAAATCTGAGCTGACAGAAGATGATGAAAGAACTTCACTTCATATTTCATGGAACAGGCACCAATAACTTAAAGATATCATTCTTTCATGAGTTATAAAAAATAAAAGAAGGACTTTTAGTCTCCTCTTCTTTTGAAATATTGATTTTTTTTTGTCTCCCTGAGATTTTTCAAATGTAGAAGCACCTTTAGGTCCTTAATGTAAACACAATCCAAGTTAAACTGCAATAAATCCTCACAGGTTGACAATATGATGAGAGGAATAATGGAATTTATTAATTCAGTAATTTCACGAATGAATAATGAAGCTATAATTTGTTTTGCCTGAGATTTCTGTCATTTGTAGAAACACGTTGGAGATGATTCTTCTCTGGTGGGAGTTGGTGGACTCTCTGTGTCATCAGTTTGATCGTACATATACAGAAAAACATGACAGCTGTAGGAGAATTTTACAGATTTTTACTGTCGTGACGCACATCTATCATATCGTAATTTTAGTAAATCATCAAAAAAATGCATCATGCAGCACAGATGGTCAATGTTTATTTCATTGTCCTTTGGGATATTCAGCTATTAGTCACAGAGCACGGTGGCAAAGCCCTTCGGGAATTAAATCTAGAGGACCTACGGTATCTGGCGCCTAATCCGTGACACATGCATGAATTTATGTACATAAATGTTAAGCCCTTAACATTCATCAATGCAAACCCGTACGTGCACGAATGGTGTACCCCTCACCTTGACAGCCGTCTGCATTAAAGGCCGATTTACAAGTTCCAGCCATCCAAGGTTCAGCACCCCTGGTTCACCTGTGAGCCGGCACAGTTGCAGACATGGGATGGCCAGCTGGTACATATTCATTAGCCATGAATCATGGAACTGCTGCACTGGTGCGGCAGCTTCCTGTCGGTGTGTGAGCCCGGTGTCCATCTGCAATCACACAAACAAGGACGTTATTGTCTCTGTGAGCCACAATGCCTCCCGTCCCCAAATGTCCCGCAGTGCTGTGAATTGTGTGACCAAGTGGTGATATTCATTTTGCATCAGCTAAAGGGATGGATCCTCCTCGTCTCTCAAACTGACAGCTGGCTAATGGTTCTGGCTTTCTTCCAGTGGGCATGGAGAAATCAGAGGACAGCAATAAGAAATAAAGGAGCAGGAGAGCGGATGAAGTAGAGATATGGAAGAGTGAAGAAACATCATACAAAATACTTTTTTTTATTTAATGTCTAACTTTCTGTAATGTTCTCCAAGCATTTATATGACCGCATGCCACCTGAATCTGTACTACAGCCGCTAAGTCTATTCCGTGAAAGCTGCCGTCGGCTGTAATGGAGCGAAGGTTATACGTTTTACTTGGACAATTCTGCCTCCCAAAGCAAACAATCAGTCCAGCAAACAGAGCAGCTACAGCGTACAGCCACAGAGAACCAACGGGCTGTTAATTTTTCCATTACTAATTCCTAAGCAGGAAAACGAGTGATGGCCTCCAGCAGGAATATCTAAGTGAGAGTAATGCTCTGTTGAGGAGCTCAAATCACAGTTTATGGCGGGAAAATGATTGAGCAGACTGCGGGCCATCCAACGCCGCTTGCGGCTTTAATTTATTTTTTTATTTGAAAATGAAGTCTCTAGAACTTTTAAAGGTCCCCGTTATGCTTTTCAAGAATCATACTAAAACTGTTAAATACATGTTAATTTTTATCATATTTAAAAGAAAAACACACATTTTTATAAACTATAAACTCTTTTTCTCAGCAAGATAAGAAATCTTTTGTGTCAGGTCCTCCGTATTACTTTATTTCTACAATAAAGTTTCAGTTTTTAGTTCTAAAAAAAAATGCAGTAGTAATCTTGAGGATTCTTTGTAAAACTTGACCAAAATTCAAAAAGCTGTAAAACAGGAGACATGGATGCATTTGAGAAACATTCAATAGTCTATGTCAGGGGTCTCTAACCTTTAAACGCTGAAAGAGCCATTTGGACCAGTTTATTTGTGACTATAATTCAGCGAGAGCCACAAAGCCTCAGTGTTTAGAAAATAGGTTTTATTAATGAAGCTTTTCAAAATTGCTTTAATTTAATTATAACAGTGTTTTATGTTTCTGTATTTAATCATTTTAACTTAATTTTCTTTTGATAGCTAAACATACAAGTTCCTTTCAAAATAAAATACACTCTGTGTCGAAAGCCAAGTCAAATATGGCATTTTCTACCATAACTCCAGTGAGCTTTCATCCTTTTTCTCCTTTTGATTTTTTGACAACATTGACTACAATCTAAATAAAAAAAAAAAAACATTATAAGCATAATACAAATTGAAGAAACAACAAAAAAACATTGATTTATATATTTTACCATCATTTTTCTGTTATCTGACACTCTAAAAATCGAAATATAAATGACTGAACTAAATTAACCAAAAAAAAAAAAAAAAAAAAAGACTCATTTTTTATTTAAATTTTGTGCACTTTTTCAAAGCCAAAGAGCCACAATGGAGGGATAAAAAGCTGCATGTGGCTCCAGAGCCTCAGGTTGTAGACCCCTAGTCGGTGTATGGACAGTAAAAATTGATATAGATGATGAAATGCTGTAAATTAGGATGCTTTTGCTCTTTTTTCTTGGGTCGACCTTCGTGAGAAGAACCTTTCCTTCACTCCCTGTTAAATATCTGCATCCTTCGATCGCCATGTTTTATCTGATCCACGCGGAGCTTCGCCGCTGCGTTTGTCTTCCCTCGTGCAGCACCCGTTTCCCTTTCGCCTGAAGGAGACACTTAGTCTCGATTTGGTAAAATTCTGTCGCGATTAACACACATCCGTTTCTGCCACCGCTCAGATAATCTGCTGTCAATCAGCTCTCCTGACTTCATTAAAAGTCAAACGGCACACATCTGAAAGATTTCTCCTGCCAGTAAAGCAGGATTTACACCGGTAGACTCTAATTATGTATTGTGGCGAGTTCATCAAAGCCACCATCGCTTCATGACCTCCGCTAAGAAGCAGCTTTTGCTAAAAAAGTTGTTTCTCACCAAACACACACATGCTTCTCAGGTTTGAAAGATAAAAGCATCCTCCTGAGATGTCATTTTCAAGGTGAAAAATGAGTGTCTTCGGACCCCTTTTGAACAGGTGTTCCTCAATTACTTCCTCACAAAGGTCAAACCCAGCCTTGTTAGGCGCTTTAGGTGGATCTGCGGGGCCCCTTGACAAGAGTAATTTTCCGCCGAGCCCCTTAGTGAACTTCTTCTCCGATAAGTCTTGAGAGGCAGTTCAGTTTCAGGCCTTACCGGGGATTATTAGTGTCCGCTGAATTTGTGCCCTTTTCAAAGCCAGCTGGATGCTGTCAGATGAGTTAAACCTGACGGCAAGAGACCATCATATTTGCTCCAAATGATTCGTTTAGGGGGGCCCCTCCAGCCCCGAGGAGAGGATAACAACTGAAACAGGAGTCATTTTCAATTTCAGTCAGGCTGAGTTGTTGCTTTCTTTGTCACTATCTTGGACTTTTCTTTCTTAAAGGTAGATTCATTCCTTCCTGAAGTTGGAATTAGTGGAGGAGCTGTTATTGATCAGCTCTCTGCAGGAGCATGGCAGGCAGATTAAATCACCTGACACAGGTTTGGGCTCTCAGCATCTCTAAAAGAGTCTCCGACAGGCGTGTGTAACCTCTCTTACTTGAAGTGCTGAGATGCAGATGGAGGATTAAAAGCTGAGTAAAGAGATGCAAAGGTGTTGTCATAACAGAGCTAGAGCTCCTCGTTGGCTAAACACACCTGATCCAGGTAATCAGCAGCAGATAAGGCAGGGTTTCGGGAAAACCGGTCCTCAAAGGCTGGATTTGGACACCCCTGCATCATCGAATACAACCCGGCAAATGTTTTAATCCGACCCAGTTGTGAAGCGAAAAAAATATAAGGATATTAGGGAAAAAAAAGCAAGTTTTTAGCCCATTTCTGTGGCGAATTATGGTTATTTAAAGAAATCGCCGCAATGCGCAATTCCACCACTAGGGGAAGCAAAGGCAAAGGAGAACAGGCATGACAAGAGATCAAGAAATGACCTTTGCAACCACGTGGCACGTCTGGGTAAGATATTTTTGGCCGGTATAATGACACCATTAAACAACTACTTTATTTTTATACCACAACTGTGACATTTCATATATGTAAAATGAAATGGTCAAACTCCAAAAGGAATTTTCAGCACTTTTTGCATTAAACAATACAATATAGTAATATCATCAAACAAATAGGAAAAAAAGGCTATTTCAACAAATACAATTTTTGATAAGGTTAATTTTTTGTAAATAAACTCTGTAGCTAATTTTTTAATGTGATGTTTATGTACTATACGTGAAGGTCTGTATACATTGTATCTCCCGTCGACACTCACACTTTTGTTGTACACAATTCTGTATATGTTGTTTATAAATAAAGCTTTAAAAAAAAAACTTGGTAAGATGCATTTTGGTTTGGCCAGCCTCACCGCAGTTTAGTTGCTAAAATGTCGTAAAAAAGAAGAAAGATTGATGTGGAGCTTTCTGGGGAAAATGGATAAAACAAAAACAAAACCACAGATAATAAGTTGACCATTTAGCTATCATGTACTGGTCCGGCCCACTTGAGATCTGAGGGGATGAATGTGTCCCGTGAACCAAAATGAGTTTGACATCCTCGATCTTAACCAACAATGTTCATTGTTTGCTATTCAGCGT
>NC_050524.1:17201304-17246684 GCF_002922805.2 Oryzias melastigma | reverse complement strand
CAGCCTCACTGCTGTTTAGTTGCTAAAATTTTGTCAAAAAAAGAAAGATTGAGGTGGAGCTTTCTGGGAAAAATGGATAAAACAAAAACAAAACCACAGATAATAAGTTGACAATATAGCTATCATGTACTGGTCCAGCCCACTTGAGATCTGAGGGGATGAATGTGTCCTCGATCTTAACCAACAATGTTCATTGTTTGCTATTCAGCGTCACACATTTTGTCAATGTAAAACCGCTTCAAAGCTCATTTCAAATTCATGCTCATGCTTAAAATATTAGCCAAGCCCACCGTTGGGGTATCAGCAGTTCATAATAAGTGAAATGATGGATCATAGGCCGTAGAGAAAGCTGAAAAAGGCTGTTCATGTGGCTCAGGCTCACAAAGACTGATTGCACAATTAGGTAAGCTAAGGATGCTTTGTGCAATAAAAATCACAGGCTCGTGATTCCTAGATGACTCACGGTGACTCATGACTATTATTGTGCGGTGCGAAAATTAAAATAAGCGAGGATGCCAGATACCACGATAAATTGTTTTAGGATTAATACCAGCTCACCAGCTGCTTCAGAATAATAAAAGTATTTAAAAAAGTCTTTATTTGAAGTTGTTCCCCTTAACAGATTTCACAACAATAGCAGCAATACTCCTATTTAGGCTCTACAGACTGTCAGTATTTTTCTATATGCAACTGAAAACATTACAAACTGATTCCTCCTCTCGCCCTGGTAGGAGTGCAGCAGGCTCCATCCGTTGCCTTCAAACGCCCGAAGGGCAACACAGAGTAGCTGACTCCAGCCATATGTCAAACAGCCCACTTAAGCTTTTTTAACATCTCACTCCGACTCCACTCCTGATCGTATCGCCCTCTTCTCTTCCAGTCTTTTCGAGGTCTCGGACACAAAAACCACTCTCTGCCCACCCAACCTGGCGGCGTGGAGGCGGTATCTGTTCGCCGTGCCAGGGCGGCTCAACCCAGATCTGCAGAAACACTGCTGCCAATAATGCCATTGATTTCTGCCGTGCCTGTGGGGTACGTGAAGCGCGGGTGTGATCCCAGGTCACAGCTCAGCGCCTGTGCGAAGCTCCCGCTGGTTTCTCTTTCACAGCAGAGTGAACAAGGAAGCTCACTGCCAGCTGGCCTGCCTGAAGCTTTATACCCAGACACTCCATCAAAGGGTAGCGTGGTAATTAGACAGGGTTAACGCCAAGCCAAGCCACAGGTGGCTATCCATTACTGCATAGCTCAAAAAAATAAAGGGAGTCCCACAGAACGCGGAGGATGGACGGGTTCAGGAATCTGCTTTGCTGATGGTAGACAACTTATGTCCTCCTTAAATCCATTTTTCTGTCAGCTCAAGTATCTTTGGATATATCCATATTCCCTCACTATGTTCTAACCCCTAAAAGACCATCTAGTGCCCTGGATTCTAATGAAATCTGAACACTTGGTCACTCCTTTTTGTTTTTATTTTTAACACCAAATATGATGTCACCGATTATCCAATGTGTAAACCTAATAAATCTGAATATTTTACGAAGATTACTTATGTATCTACTGAGTTCCAATGATAAAAACTATACATTATTTGCAAATTACAAATTGTTCAAACGCAATGCATTGTGGTCTGTACTCACTAATTTAGTGAGTATTGATTCCATTGACTGTATAGAGAACTGGATTGAGTGGCCCTTCCCCCCGGCGTTCCAAACAGGAAGTATCTGCTGACTCCAAGAAGCCAAAATCCTATAGACTTGTTTTGAAAAATAAACAGATATTACTCAGATATTATCTGTCAGCATAACCTCCTACTCTGCTTTTTTTAGTATCTTCTTGCTAAACCTGATATTTTATTTTATTTATTTATTTTTTTAAAATCGCATGTTATTCAAGTTATAAACTGACCCATCAGATGCCTCAGTAAAACAAGTTCACTCCTGATGACAGTGGTTGCCATTGAAACGCTGACTCAGCTCTTCTTAGACCAATCACTGTGGCTTGGCTCCAAAATGGCGACATCCATATCTCAAAAAAAAAAAAAGGGGGTGGGGGGGGACTGGATAGGCTTAACTTCTCTGGAGCCAGAAGTAAGCCTATGGCTCTATGGGTAGCGTCATAATCGCCGAGTCTAGTTCCCTATATACAGTCAATATTTGATGCACGCTAGTTCTTTGCAGACTCCTGGGAAATTTTTAGGGCACTGGATTTTGGAATTGTAGATTCGGAAACCGCTCAAAAAAGGGCGACTTAATTAGTTTCATTTCACTGGAGCTGGATGCAAGTTTGTGAGTGATGTCACACTTGCTCAATCCAGTTATCTTATACAGTCAGTAATTGATGTGTACGCTAGTTCTTTGCAGACTTCTGGGAAGTTTTTGGGACACTGGATTTTGGAATTGTAGATTCAGACATGTCGAAAAATGGCGACTTAATTGGTTTTATTTCCCCGGAGCCAGAAGTAAGTTTATGAGTGACGTCATACTAGCTCAGTCCAGTTCCCTTATACAGTCAATGATCTATGTACACTCGTCTTTTGGAGAGAATTCTGGGAAAATTTTAGGGTACAGGATTTTGGAATTGTAGAATCGAACACCCCAAAAACATCGCGCCTTGATTGGCTTCATTTTGCAAGAGTCGGAAATGTGTTTATGAGAGACATCACACTCGCTGAGTCCAGTTCTCTTATACAGTCAGTGATTAATGTACGCCAGTTTTTCGTCGAGACTTCTGAGAACATTTAGTAATTTTGTAATTGCAGATTTGAAATCCCCCCAAAAATAACACCTTAAATCGATGGATGATGACACACTCAATCAGTCCAGTTCTCTTATACTGTTAATGATCGATGTACATTAGCTTTTTGCAAAGACTTATGGGAAATTTTTAGGGCGTTGTAGATCCGAAAAAACCCCAAAATTTAATTGGCTTCATTTTGCTGGACCCAGAACTAAGTCTATAGGTAACGTCACACTCACTAAGTCCAGTTCTCTTATACACTCAATGATTGATGCGTGCTAGTTTTTCACAGAGACTTTTTGGAATTTTTTTCAGGGTTCTGGATTTTGGAATTGTAGATCTGGACAACCCCCCCCCAAAAGGAAAAAAAAAAAAATCGTGAATGCACTATTTTGTGCACCAAGCAGTGAATTATGTTGGAATTCAGACATAATATGTTTGTTTGGGTCATTGTACTTCTAGAAACTAAAATTACCAGAAGAACTCTGATCCACGGTTTCATTTGTCTAATACAGCCCCTTGTTCAAGTAATAAGATAATTTATTATCTTGACCAAACATTTAAACATAATTTAAAGCACAACTGACAAAGAAATAAGGAGATTCGATCACTCATTGATTGCTGCTTGAACGTGTAACTTATCAGATGTTCCTCGTGTGTTTAGGTTGCAGTTTTCTTTTAGCGCTCATTTTTCTCCCTCAGCCAAAAAGACATAAATGTGAGTTTCAGTCCTGATTCTTAAATTGACTGGAAGAAGTGAACATGTTGATGAACCCCACTGCCATCTCTGACATGCCTGGAATAAACACAGTCCTGCAGCCGGTGATTAAAATCCTTTGGAGATAACAGACTTGGACTGAGAAATAAATATGGAACCTTCAAAGCTGCTAACACAGTTTTACAGAAAAAAAAAGACCAAAGTCATAAATCTTATTCTGAATTACCGATCAGTTTTTCACATCTTTTTGTGGATTTCACCCACTCCCACACTGTTTACGATTATTTTTTTTCTCTTTGCAACTAAGACAATGATTTATCTTAAACCAACAGTGGCTCTGCTGGTAATGCTCCCCAGAGGTGCAGCATGGTGAGGGGAAAAACGAGTCATTTTGTTGACTGATCTTCAGTTTGACCTGAAACAACCTCACCCTGGTGATTGAGTGATATATTGTTAAGACCAGCGGCTTAGGATGCAGAGCAAACAAATGAATACTAATGAACAGAGCACTATGACAAATGGGAAAAAAGCAGCGCTGATGGAAAATGAGCTGCTGCTCGATGCAGGACTTGATGAGCAAAGGCTTCAAGTGGGCAGCAAAACCGAATCCCTCACTGGCTGACAGCGCCAGCTGTAGCGGCAACACAAACAGGCTAATTGTATACAGTGAGGCGAGGTAGGAACTGACTGCAGACTGACTGGCAGGACGCTGTGTAAATATATAACACCTATGGTAATAAATGCGCTCATGGTTGAAACGGCATATTGATGAGAAACTCCACTAAGGCACAAGAGTGCATGTATTTTTGCACATTTGCATGGCACTTGTGCTCAGATATGTACATATCATGAAAGCACTGCTATTTCCTGTCAAATATCATTTATTCAGTCAAAGTCCCACAACAATCATCTTTTGATCTCTTGTAAAAATGCTTCCAGTGGCCCTTTAAGTATTATTATTATGTCGTTTTTAGACATTATTTTAAAAAAATGTTTACAAGAACATAGTTTCTGCAGAGTGGCAGTAGATAAGTAGAATTTTGCCGTATAACTGAGAGCCATCTGTTTAGTCCAAGCTTTATTGTCAATTCAACATATGTAAGTTACATAGTGAATCCAAATTGCATTTTCTTACTCTTTCATGCATCAACAAGGGAAAAAAAAACAAAAAAACAATATCAAAACAATTCATTTTATCTTACCGTAGGTTGTGGGACGAACAGGATAAACATTTATTGAACACACCAAAACGAAATTTTTAAAACTTTAAAATTTTAACTTTTTAGGATAACTATGAATAATAAAAAAAAGCTGGAATATTATTCTAGAATAAATCAACCTAAACCTTAAATAACTGTCAATATTTTAATCCCCATAAAAATGTATTTATCAAAATTATACAAAATATAAGATAAGATAAGATCATATTGGGCTTTGTAGACAAACATTGCAAAACAACAGTCGCCTAAAAATTTGCACAAAACAGCATTTAGTACAAATAATGTGCAGATAATGTGTCCTTCCTCTAGCTTACAGCTCCTCACACCCCCAAACTGGCATTATCAGTGCACCAAAAATATAAACAATATTGCAGCTAACCAGCTGTAGAGTTTTAAATCAGATATCTGTCTGCAGTGGATGCATCAGAATGGAGCGGATCAAGAAGCTTGTGGTCTTTTTCAAACTGTATTTTTTGTCTGCTCCTGATTCCCAGTGATTTGAATAAAGAACTACTCAGAAAAACAATTTGAAGCTTAATTTGTCAGTGTGTAAGGCCTTTGGCAGTTATCAGGTTTAAAACTGGTGAGTGAAAACAAGATTATAAGTTTTTGGTTTAATATTCTACTGAAAATCGATCCAAAAGCACAAGGTTCTCAAATCATCTGATTGTCTTGTAGAGCCAAAAAGTCAAAGCTCATCTGAGCCCCGTGCAAACTGCTCCCTTGAAACGCTCTGAAGTGACTGACACTGCTGTCTTTGAATCTGCCATTCCAATTACCTTGATGACAGGTGTGGAGAAAAGAGACAATCAATTACCGTCCCCTTCCCTCCATCTCTAAGTTCCCCACGTCTCTCTTCAGCATTTGCCTCCTATTACCTCAAACCTATTATTTCTATTTTTTCCCGTCGTGCTCTTCTTTACTAATACCCCCATTTTAACCTGGCTGGCTTCTCATTGTCTCCTCATAACACATCCTCTCCCCTCTCCTCGGTGCTTCACCGCAGTGCGCTCGCTGTCACACAAACCCAGAAAGAAAGCATGAAAGGGAATGCGTCACTTAGAGCTTCTGTTGTGTTCTTGGAAACACCATTAAAAAAAAAAAAAAATCCCATCAGCATTCATAACACAACAGGTAGCTGTGAACCAGGAGAAAGTCACACAAAATTATTCACAATAATTGTGGGAAATCTTAACAACAGATTAGCCCTGTGAAGGCCAGCGGGAAACATTTTATTATTCTGAATTATTCAGTTAAAAAAAATAAAAAATCTGGAGAACAGAGGCATTCTGGGTTATTTAAAACACTGATGTCACTGCAGGTTTCAGGGTGGGTCTTTTAAGACTTGGTGCTTTGATGGGGGAAGTGTGCCACCTGCTGGTCACCAACTCCTGAGACGTGCTCTGGTTTCTCCCCCTCCACTCATCACCCTGACATTTAATGCAGCCTCACGTCTGCAGATCATTCCCTACTGTTAAGGTCAAACCCAGATTCTTGACATTTAACTAGGAGGAAGTCATTTAAATCTTCTGAGAAGCCAAACACACAACAGCTTGCAGCTTCAAAGTTAATTCTGACACAATGATTCTTAACATTCAGTGTGATTAGATCACTAGCGTGTTCTCTTTTTAGCGTCCTAGGTTGAATCCAGACCGACTTGACTGTCCGTTTTTAGCCAAAATCACTGATTTATAACAAGTCTGAGAGGGTGACGTCCAACCAGAACATTTTAGGGAGAATTTAACATAAGTCATAGTTTTACTCTACTGTTATTGGTTGTCAGAGGAGGAGAACAATCAATGGAGTGGTGTCTTACAGGAGGAGGGAAAAAGTTTACTGCAACATAAAATCAATTTGTCTGTGAAAGTTAAAGTTTTGCTTTAAATGTGAAATAAGTAGGTGGAGTAAAAAGTGCATCTCAATATGTTTGCCTCCAGCTTCTTCAGTTTTTATTTAAAGCTTGAAATAAGATAAAGTCTGAAAGCTTACTGGAAACATTCCTCCGGGTTTGGTCCATATTCACATGATAGCATCACAGTTGCTGCAGATGTGTCGGCTGAACATCCATGATGCTGATCCCCTTTCTGATGCTCCCTTTGAACTGCGGCAGATCGTCTTGATCGTCTACATGCCTAAATGAATTGAGCTGCTGCCGTGTGATTGGCTGTTTAGAAATTAGTGTTAACGAGCAGTTGGACAGGTGTGTCTAATAAAGTGGTCAGTGACTGAATGTAGCCGAAATATTAAGCAGAAATGGTTTAAAGTTTTAAGATGAAGCATTTCTTTGAATTAAAAAACTGTATTATTGCAGCATCTTTTTATATCCGTGTGGTAAATTGTCTTTTTTATCCAGTTTATTACTGATAACATTTTTGTTATATTTATTAGTAACTGTAACTAAAAATGTCTTCATAAAAATGAAAGTTAAAGGAGTTTTTCTCTTTTTCTCTATTTTTTCCAGTTTGCCAGTCCTTAGTTTTAAGCTTTCTTGTTTAGATTTAAGAGGGAGACGTGCTCTTCAATCGTTTTTTCCATCACTGAACCTGTCAGCCGCAGAGAACTGTACGAGTAGCAATGTTCGGCTGTGTCATCCTGCATCATGCTGGCATTACGTAACCACCTGAGATCTCAGAAACCACCGTAGATAGAACAGAACGCACAAAAAAACAAGCCCTCATGCATGTGTCATGGCACCATTTATTTCTTAAAGTTAAGCATAACTTTAAACTTGATCATTGTACAGTATATGTTAAACTTCATTGCATTATTAGAATATCAGGCAGCTGCAACAGAAGCAGAAAGAAGCGGCGTTTCTGTCTGAAGATGCGGCAGACCGCTTCCAGGAGGGCAGATGAGGAGAGTCTGACAGAGAGGAAGGGGGTACATGAGCATGACAGCTACTGGGCAGCCTGGAACCAGGGAAAGACGGCACCCATACATGCTCATGGCCAAAAAAAAAAAAAAGATTGAGAACAGCACTCAAAGACGTCGCAGGAAAGAGGCAGAGCACGCCTCGAGTGTGAAAGAGTCGGCACGGAAATGCAACAGGACCAGATCAGAGCCTACCGACTCTTCATTCTAGTTAACACCACACCAACAAGTTAAAATTATAGACTCAACGTATTCCAAATAGCTTCAGAGCGATGGGATCTGTCCCCTCACCGGCGAAACTCTGGCCTCTATCAGTCGGAATATAGTGCTGCTATTCATCAGAGATACGCTAGGAGGCGCTCACGCCGACCACGAAGCAGGACAAGCAGCCAAAAAATGAAAGTCCACGGCCAAAAGCATGCAAGCAACGAGGGAAACACTTAAAAAATGAAATGAGAGAAAATAAATACATCTTGGGATAAAAAAAAAAAAAAAAATCTTAATACATTATCTTAAAATCTTCCTTTTCTTGTTCTGTGTGTTTTATATATATATTTGTGTATGTGTATGTGTGTGTGTGTATATATATAAAATACTCAAAACAAAACATACAACTTTGTACATTTTGGTATAAGTTCTCTTCCTTGCAAGAAGTTGTTTTAGGGAAAATGGGTTTTCGTTGGCAGAAGGAGTCGAGGTTCTGGCGCCATCCCACTTTCCTGATTGCCTTGTGCTGAGAAGAAGAGGGAGGGGTCGAGGGGGGGGGGCAGCATCACACAGATGGATCCTCCCTTTGAACTTTAGCTCACACTCAAGTCTTTCATTCTCTGTGGCGATGAAAACAAATTGAGCTCAGCAGTGAGAAGAAGCTTATAGGATGTCCAGAAAAGTCCAGGACACGAATTGGAAGGACGAACGGCGCGTTGGTTCTTCCTCTTTGGGACCAGAGCCAAAAGTTCTGGTGCTGACTTCCACACTATCTTTTATCTGAGGAGAGAGGGGAAAAGGAAATTAGGATTGGGGTTAATAACACTCAGACTAAATGAGTTAGGCCTTAGTCACATGACCCTGTATGGGTGCTGTGGGTTTTTGGGTTCTCCGGGCCCGTGGAGAGTCGTAGGGAGGGCCACCTTAAGGGCCGTCGTGAAAATGGAACGTACCAAGTCCTGGATATTGATAATATTTTCCAGAGTTGGTTAGATTTGATTCACAAGAGCCTGGATCAATTTGATTCCGATTTTTTTTTCTTTCAATCCACTCAAGTCAATTCAATTTTGAGTTTACACATTTATACTGCTGTGTTTGGGCGCCATCTTGTCTGCAACCAGCTCCATTTTTCCCCCCACAGTGGACAGTCAGCATCCACCCGTAAGGGTAGCTGTGACAAAGACATGATGTGTGCAGGAACACAGATACCTTTGTTTCCATCCAGGTCTGCTGCTGACCTCTCCGGCCTTTGGCGTACTAGATTATTGTACTTGACCTCAACCTCCTGTGAGGAGAAACGGAGAGTTTGCGTGAATCTATCTCACTCCCCTGCTGACGGTGCGACGAGGAGGAATGTTCATACCTTCAAATAGTTGAGGTTGGTCTGAAGACTTCGAAGGTGAGACAGCACCTGCCTGCTGAACGTCGAGAGGCTGCCAGCCTGAGACGCTGAGGAGAACCTCAAGTTGATGCCAGAGTCGGCGGCGCAGCCTCGCGAGGTGCTCAGCTGCTTCCCTGTAGTGGACGCCAAGATGTCATCGTCAGTGCTGCTCTCCCCCGGACCCCCGTAGCCCCCCAGGACTAAGCAACCTGCAGGTGGAATCACAATGAGTCCGTGTTAGTGCTTTCCTGTGAAAGCAGAGACTTCTCAGCAAACCAGCAGCTCACCGTAGTCGTCGGGGGAGTCGAAGAAGCCGGTGTCTCCCGACCCCAGGTCCTGACCCAGGTCCTCCGTCTGTGAGCTCATCTTCTCCGAGCCGTTGTGGACCATCACCTTGGAGCGGCTGTCTATTGGGGTCCGCAGAGAGGTGGTTCTGAGGAGGCGGACTCCCGTGGAGCGCTTGGTCTGCTCAGCCGCTCCTTGAGACATCAGCTGGGTCACCAACACCTGCTTTAATGCAGCCACTGGGAAGACAGACACAGCTCGTTTTTTTCAGCACACCCAACTATGATCTGACCTGTCTGTTCCGCTTACATGTCTTCAGAGCTTCATCCGCCCTCGAGGGAAACACATCAAACGAGTCTCCTTCTCTGGGTTCCTCTGCAACTTGGTAGGGAAGTCCTGGATCGACGAAGCCTTCCTCTCCATCGTCTTCTTCGTCTTCCTTCGCCTCCTCAAACGGATTCCCACTAGGGAGGGATCTCTGCAGCACACCTCTAGAAACGGGACTGCTCTCCTTATCTGAGACATCGGGTTACAAAAGAACAGATGAAGACTTGTATCTGGAAGAGGGGCAGACAAGGTGCAGAGAAGAGCTGCTTGTGTACCTGCAGACTGAGTGCTGCCGGTGGACGTGCGGTCCAGCTCTCTACTCAGCCTAGAAACTCCTGCTGTGATGATCTCCACGCCGTCTCTCTCCCCGCTGGCAAATAAACACAATCTCCATTTAACACAACTTCAAATTGAGAGGAATCCGGTCTGACTGGAATATAAAGCGACATACTCAGACTGAGGTAACGGTATGACGCTGTGAGGCTTGACTTTCATTGGATCCGCTCTTTGCGAGATCAGACTCTGCCACCTTGGGGGGGGTATGAAGTGGAGCACGATTAGCCGGTTTAACAACTCGATTTAACAACAAAGAAGCCCGTCAGACTCACGTTTTCTGATCCGTGACTGTGGGCGCCATCAGCTCGTAGATCTGGGCGCCGCTGTCCGACATGGAGAGAATGAAAAAGGACTTCAAGTCTGGCGGGAGAGAAAGCAGAGTGGAGACTTTAGGTTGAGGCTAATCAAAGTCTTTAAAGGGTAACCAAACACTAAATCTTTTTTTTGGTTTATAAATGTCATAAATAATTAAAAGTGCTGTCTGTTGGTCATTGCCAAATTTTTGACAAATTACATTAAATTTGTTTAATTCTTGAAAATATGGTCAAAAAATACGTCTGTGTGCTGCCTCCTACAGGTTGAATGGACGTATTACAGTTGAATTTCTTGAATGGTCAAACCATTTAAGTTTAATATCATTTCAGGAGTCCCGCATCATGATCTCCAGCTCCAATAATGATAACAGTCCTGTTTCCCAACCCCGCCCCGACTGGAGTTTCAAATTACGACTGTTGTTGGAGTTAGCCTCCAGCTTTCCTGTTTGGTTATCCTCTAAAAAAAAAACCACAGTGTTTTATAGCTGTGACGAGCACCAACTGACCGGTTGCCACAGAGCGCACGAGCACGCTGTTGAGTTTGATGATTGGGCTGAAGATCTGTTTGTTGTCTGTGGTTCCAGGAAGGTTTTTGCTGTGACACTTGAGGATCAGACGCTCGTCTTGTTTCTGCAGCAGAACCAGAATGTCCTCCAGGAGGAGAGTGAAGAGCTCTGAAGGAAAACAGAAACTCGAGTGTTTTCTCTGCAGGATTTTAAAACTGGACTGTAAGAAAAACCTGAACAAACCAATCGTCTTGTCCTTATTCACTTTCCACAACAGAGGACCCTCATGGACCATCGTTTTCTTGGTTAGATCCAGATTCTGATGGATGAAGATCAGGAAAATATGAAAAAACAGCTTTAAGATATTGAACAGTGGTTTTTCTTTCAATGGGTCTTTAAATTTAGGAATTTATTTTGATGGTGTAACAACCGTCACCTTTAGCTCAAGGATGGTTGGGTTGTCAGTCTGCTTTAAAGAAGACAGGTCCAGTCTTCTCTGATAGTCCTCCAACTTCTACAGAAAGAAAAGGGAAACACAAAAAAAGGATTGAAAAAATGGAAAGGATTACCGCAGGAGAACACGGGCTGGTAGAATAAGGATGAAGAACTCTTCGGAATGACAAATAGAAAGACCTGCTTGTCCTCAGATTCCTTCACAGCCTGGTTGACATGAATGAGGATCTTCCTGCAGCTGTCTGCTGCCTGCTTGGCTTTTTCCTTCTCCACAGCATTGTCTGAAAAATATCAGAGTTATGGTACATCATGAAGTGAGATGTGAGAAATGGAGATCTCCTCAGACCATCAATCGCTTCCAAATACAATGATAAAGCCAGAGACAGAGAGGGGTCATGGTTATTGTACTAAATAGTTTACACTATCCACACTGAAAATAACATTTTAGCTTAAAAATCAAAGACGTGCGCTGTCTTTTTAGAAACCAGAGCAGCATTTTCTCCCCTTAATCTCTGCGTCCGTAGATGACATGCTGCCATCAAAGCCTCACTTAAGACTTTCCAATTAAACCAAAAGGTCAGTTTTACATTCAGGTGATTAAGAGCAAATTTCAGAGGTTTTTTTTCTTTTTTCATTTTTTTGTGATGTATGCATGATTACCCGTGTCAAGACCAAACTATTTCCCTCTGAGGAACGACTCCCCAAAAGGATCTAAGAGCTTTGAATATCAAAGGAGAGAAAAGCTGAACCCAATAAGTGGGATTTTTCTCAAAGCATGCAGGGGAACTGGAAAAAAACTCACAAATACAAGAGTGAATACACATTATTTTCTCTATTTGCAAGAAGTGATGCTGCTATATTGCATTTGTAAAGAACAACGTTACAAATAAAGCAATAAGGGGTTACTTGTGAGATTTTAAAAAAGCAGTTTGCTTTATTTGAATGTAAGGCTGCCTATTCTTAGAAGCAAAAATTGATTGCATTGAGTGTGTTGTTTTTTCTAAAACAAAGTTTCTACATCAAATGTCATTTCTGTTGTTACCCTGTGTATGAAGTAATAATACGTTGTTGTAAATGCATGTAGGTGGGAGAGTCCACGCCACAGTAAAAGCACCTGTGTACTTGACAATGTTGTCGAGCAGCAGGGGGTACTTGGTGAGCCGGAGCACCTCCACAGGAATGATGTCCTTAAGCTGCAGGCGGCGACACAGTCGGTTACTTTCCGCCTCCTGCGAATCACAACCAAACACAATTAAGGAGGACGGCGAAGACATGGAAGCTGAAAAGCAGAAAAATCTTTTCATAACAGGAAAAGCAAATTAAAAACTCCTAACTTCAGAAATAGATTTGATTTTTTTATTCAAGACATATTATAGACAGAAATCATGTTTATTTGATCTCATTCATCATTCACTTTTACATTCACGTCTTGAGCAAATTCCACAAATACCTGCAGAATTCAACATTTATCTTCAGCTGAGAAAGTCAGATCCCTAAACTTCTACAGCTGCCACAGCAGCTTTTTTCACTGAAGTGTTTCCAGGACAGATGAGGAATACGACCTGGATCATCCATAACCCTTCTTTCTTAGTGATGTGCTGAAACACTTCAGCTGGGAGCTGTCAGGAAGGAACCTAATGTTTGTTTGTTTTTTACTTAGGACTCTATCTGTTGGAAAATACTTTTTTTCACCTAAAAATAAGAATTTGAAAAGGTTAGTTTGCATCTAAATGACCCCTCAATGTGTATAACTTCAAGTAAAAAAAAAAAAAAGAGAGCTTTAAAGTCAAAATCCGATCATCTTTATCCATTTTAAGTGTTCCTAGTTCTATTTTAATTATGATTATTTTATTTTTAGCAAAAGCTTACAGACCCTCACACCCCCAACATAATATTACTGATGGAACAAAAATGGCGAGCAACATCAGAGCAATCCAGATGTATACTTTTGAGCCAGCTCAGCCGAGGAAAATGAAGACATTCATGGTTCTACTTGTTTGCAAGTAGATATGTCAAGTTGTAGCACCAACATCACTGATACACACGATTTTAAACGCTATAATCTGCTCCCAATACACAATGATTCGAATTTTAAAAATATGGTATTTTAAGCTCAATTTTCTTTATACATGTCCAGTATAGTCAGAAAAATGTCACAAAAACATGTTTAAAAACACCAAAAACACAGTTTTATTGAAGTGGGTCTTTAACTTTTGACTTATCTCTTAACAGTGTCTGCATCACTTCAAATATATTTTTCAAATATCAGGTGTATCTTTATTCTCTCTTCTTGTGAGCAAACAAAATAATGCACAAGACTCTTCACTTGTTGAGTCAATTCAACTCGAGTCAGCTAACCAGCATTTCCCTGTGGAAACGCAGCAGCTCCCCCAGTGACTGCACAGATCTCCTATGAAAGGAGCCCAAAGTGAAAGCAAAACCCCAGATCTCCCCAAAAATGCACACCTTTCTGTGCACGATCCTGTTCCGATCGTGTGTTTAATGTTTGTACCTGAATGAAGGATGTGAACTTTGAGTCTTTCTTCTGCTTGTTCTTGATAATCTCCAGAGCAAACGGCTGGTTGCTGCAGAACGTCCCCACTGCTTGTTTGATCTTCTCCTCCTCTGCACCACTGAACTGTAACGAACAAACCCGGGGACAGCAGAGCAGAGGCGCACACAGGCTCAGTCGGTGCGGGTCAGAGCTGTTTGGCGAGTCAATTTCTCGTTTCATTTAACCGTAGAAAAGATAAAACAAACTTGCAGAAGTGAGCCAGGCTCGTGTCCTTTAAGCTAAACAAATGTAAATGGAAGATAGACCCCCTAAAACAAATGTTTTCCCTCCGTCTCCCCCTTCTAAAGTTAAGTCTAGGTTATCATTGGATGTGTGAGCACTTTTCACTGAATATATCACATATGACATTGAGATGTAATCATGTCAGACAAATCTAGGACATCTTCTGACATCCTGGTTTACTGAGGAACAAGGTTCCATGTCGATCACTTTTTCTTTTTTTGTTGCACTAAACCCGTCTAAAAGCAAGTAAGGCGACTAAATTAAAAGAAAAATATATATTTAATGTTCCATAGAAGCTTTGTTGGAACACCAGACATCATTTAGTTTTTTTCCAAGAAAAAAAATACAACTGACAACTCACCCAGGACAGCAAATCATCCCCTATCTGATCAATGACGGAGGATTCATTTCTCTTCCGAACAGTTGTCATGTGCTCCAGGATTTGTGCTGAAATGTAGTACAGACGCACCAATGATCAGTTAAAAACCACTTCTTTCTTTTCCAAAGGCGGTCGTGCAGACGCATGTCTCAGAAGTGGCGAGCTCGTGCGTTTTACCGTGCAGCTGCAGAACCTCTCCGAGGTTGGTGAAGATGCTCTTGATGTCGGCGAGGGGAAGTATTGCATCCTTGGAAAGCTTCTGATAGAAAACATTGTCCAGAACCCTCAGCATGCGCACGTGTGCGCGCTCGGTGTAAAACAGCTCTGCGAACACAGTCAAAGTCACTCGTTTCAGATGGCAAATCCTTTGCAAGAAGACGCAGCAACTTGTAGCGGATTCTAACATTTGTGTGTCTGTAAACTAGAAACTAATAACTGCACTGTTTTTACGTTCAAGAACAACTTTATTTGAAAGCATTTCGGTCTGTGAAACTTTAAAACAAAGCTGAAGCTGCATTGGTGGGTTTTTGCAGCGTGTGGGTGTGTCCTCACCGTGAATAACTTCCTGTCTTTTGATTTCATGAGGACTGAGTCCTGCAAGGACGTCTCGCCCCACCAGCTGCTGCCAGTTTGGAGGATCGTGTTCAGAGTCTGTACCTTGGTCGTCCTCACTCTGGACATCAGCTGCACTCAGTCCCTCAAGTCTGTGGCAACAGAGAGAACGGGTATCAAGTTCCAGTTGGCTATTTAAAACACCCTTTAATCTACTGGTTATGTCTTCGTTCCTTGTTTAAAGTGTTAAATTTGATTTACTAAGAGACATGCTCACTTTCTGATAGCCTTTGGCGTCCCGTCATGAGTTCTAGAAACGTCGAGATCAGTGTCGTTAGCAAACAAAGCAAGAAAAACGCGTGAATGATCGAATGTGTCTGTGATTGCACCTGTCGCTTTCTCTGTCGTCCTCCTGCAGCTGGTCCAGGTTGTACAAGTTCAAGTGTGAGGAAGGATATGACAAACCATCCAAGGAGTCAGACGGAAGGCCATCACTGAGTCTGGAAGAGCATGGCGTCGTTGTTCCAGCTAACAAACAAATAATGCTTAGTTAATTCACTGTAGTGCGTAAGGAAAAGAAATGATCCTGTGAAAATGATCCAATGGTCTAATGCTGACCTGGTGTGGTGCAATGTATTAAATATATGGCTGATCATCCGTTTCCTTAAAGATTTGTTTATATTCTAAAACATTGATACCGGTCTGTGGGTCACTTGGATAGGCAAAGAAAAACACATACTAAGTTAGATTGTTTTTGTTTAGGAAGTTAATGGAGGAAGTTTTATTTTGAAAAACTAATAAAATTCTGTTCTCAACATCCCTCTTGGTCATGTGACTTAAAGCAGCTGTATGGCTATCTGGATGGCTAAGCTAGTAGTCCAAAGCTTAAAAGCTAACAAAAATTAAATGATAAAACATATTTGGAAAGTTTCTTCAGGGACAAAAGAGCTAGTGAGGAAAATGAAGAAGACTTCAAAAAAAAAAAAACAAAGCTGGAGTTTTCCTCGATATATGGAATTATTGAGACAGTTGTTCTAATGTAGCAGGGGGCGCTCTGTTTTATATGTGGACTCAATTGTTTCAAGCAAGCAGATAATAAAATTGGAGGAGAAATGGATTCACTTTTATTATATTTAGAAAATACCAGTTTTAGGACGGTTGCGTCTTTTTATTTTGGTTTATTTATCCATCACACCTTAAAAGTCGGATGTAGCTGAAGCTAGCGTCCGGTTGTTAGCCTCCACTTTGACGCTAAAGGGAAAATCTTCATCACACAGTTCACACCAGCCGGAAACATTTCCCGGAGAACGAAGATTCAATCAAATAAAGTTGCTGATTTGTGGAAATTTGTAAAAAGAGACATTTGAAAATACAGCAAGGCTTAATTAGGTTGTCATCCGATTAGAAACTTTAGCACAAAAAATGTTCATTTGCGTTGAAAAAAATACCCAATGAATGAGCATCTATGTAAAGACAAAATAGGATCAATCTTTATGCTCTGAAAGATAATCAGAGCCTGGATTGATTATTAAAATGGTATTAAATGGGGAAAAAATAAAGTAATGTTTCCTTTATGGAATTATTTCAAATCAGAAACAATTTCTACAAATCATCAACTTAGGTTTATTGAATTTGCATTGTCTAAATAAAACAAAATTACTAATATTTTTAGACTTTTTAAGCAAAATTTCTTGGTAGTAACATTTTATTTTGAAAATAGATTTTCAAAAACTGGAATCTTAAAAAGTCAATTTCAGCTCCACTCGGTCCGCGAAAATATTGTCTGATTCAAACTAGTCTGTGGCCTGAAAAAGATTGGGGACCACTGTGCTAAAGCATTTTGTTTTACACCCGTTGATGGAACTAAAATCCAGAGTAAATAACATGAGTTGATCATATTGTAAAATCAGTTTCCGTTACCGGTTTCGGCGTCCCGGCTTGCGTCGTAGCTGTAGGCGGTGCTGGTTGGAGAGTAGGAGTTTAAAGACAACGAGTGCGTGAGTTCGGAGCCTTCGCTTGATTGGCTGCCCCTGAGACGACCGACTTCCGTCTGCTCGCTTGTTCCTAGTGCAGGTTGGGACAGTTGTTTCTGGGGTCGGGGGCGACTGTCTTGACCTTTACTTGCTGGATACAGAGAGACGGACAGCGTCTTCAATTTTCTGGCACCATGAACATTTCTGGATTTAACCACCTTAACTACCTGCTTCGATACGGCTGGGTCGGCGCTGAGGTCCGAGAATGGGAAACCTGCTTTTTTTCACTTTATCATCTCCATCTTTTTCTGCCTTCATGCTTTTCTGAAGTTCATAAAACAGGGAGCAAAACATAGTTACACAAATGACGACACAGACAAACAAATAGTTGTGATGAGAGAATCCTTTAAATCACCTTAATTTTAGGAAGAAAGCTCTTTCGGCCCCATTTGGACTCCAGATTGCGGGGTTCCCGAGCCCTCACCCCAAGGTGCTTCATGTATGCATAGATAACATCCTGAATTGCAGTGCTAAAGAAAAAGATCAACACTTGTGTTTGACAGTTTTCTGGAGAACAGCAGAAAAAGAACAATACTGCAGAAATCTAAAGAGAACAAACCCTCCATACTGCGACTGGTACCATATGTCAAACCACTCTCTCATACAATTTCCACACAAACCATCTGCGCGGTTCTGCGAACATATGGCTTTTCTAACAAGACTGCTTCAATCACTCTCACTTTTGAATAATTTAATATCAACACGCTGCATAAATCTGACTTTTTTAAAGATTCTGTTAGGCTGTCTTAATTTGTAAACGGAAAGAGGTGGAAAGGAAGCGTTAATGATGCCTTAGTGTTTTGGGTTGGAAGTAGTGATTTTGCTTCACTTTTTTATGAAGATGACGCTTCAATTATTTAATGTTAAAAAGACAGAAAAGGAGTTGAAATAAAGCACAATCTTTTCTTACCTTTTCTCTTCCTCTGTGGTCTGAGTGCTTGATCTAGGAACAAAACAAACAAACAAAAAGAAAAAAAAAGTAGAATTGTTTTCAAGAGGTTCTTCCTTGTACATATGACAAGATTTCTTTCACATTTTCTGCTTACAGAATTTCCTCTATCTTGGTGATGATGTTGTCGGCGTATGAACGCTCGCGCTCCAGAGTGACGCGGTCTCGGACTCTTTCTTGATCCAGTCGGGTCAGTTCAGCTTCTGCCACCGTCAGCCCCATACTTCGCTTCTGCCTGTAGATCATCAAACAGCCCAGATTAGAAAAGTTTTCAAATGTTGTGGGTGTCAAGTCCATCATTCAGCCCTTTTTTTTTTTTTTGTTTTTTTTACACACAAGCACTATAGCCAGGGAGGAAGTTCATTGATCTAGTTTTTCTAAGTACTTCATGGCTAAAGATGTTAAAACTCTTATTAAATAGTGGCAGAAAAGTATTTTTTAGACTGATTTCAAGAGAAAAACAAAAGTTATAATCTGTCTATAAATCCATCCCACCACAACAATATTAAAAGGTCTTGTATCTAAATATCAGTAAATTATAAAAAAACAGTCACTTGAAATAAAAAAAAGTTTTAATGCTTAAGCTAATGACTGTTAAGAAATGTTGCTCCTAAAATGACAAAACCTTTAATACCAGAAACTACATATGCATGATTAAAAAAAAAAGTTAACTAAGTTTTATATTTTTTCTAACAAATACATTTTTCAAACTCAGCAATTGTAATGATAATTACCAAATTGAAATTAATTTTAATTTAACCACAATAATAAATCAAATCTCAAATGTACCTGAAGTCTTCAAGGTTCTTCTGGATTTCAGGGAGCAGAGAGTCCTGCAGTGTTTGAACATGTTGCCTGATAATTTCTTCTGGAACTAGTTCCATCCGCCGCCGATCTGCAAACACAGGATGCACCAAATATTTAAAAGACTGCCTCAAGTTGATTCTAAAAGCAGATTTTTGAAGGTGTGTAAACGATAAAGTAGAAAAATTGAATAAGAACAGCAGGAAATACTTACCGAGATCAGAGGAAACAGATTCAGGAACAAGAACTTTTAAATGCTGAAAAAATGATAAAGCGACAACAGATGTTACAAACAATTCTTAACACAGGAGACGAGCACGAGCAGATCTATGTTTCACTTTGACTCATAATCAAATATCTCATCATTGTTCTTAGAATCATAAAAAAATATTAACTGCAAATCTGCAGAGTAACTCCAACAAGTGGAAACTATTTTGGACTGCTGATGGAAAAACTGACTGCATTTTGTTTCGAAAATATATTGTTTTCAGTACAACATTGTTCTCATACATTTTTAAAAATCTGATCCATGTTGTGCTGTGTGCATCTTAACGGACAGATCCTAAACACCGCTAAACTCTAAGGAGAATGAAGATGGACTTACCGCTGCCCGGTCTATAAAGAAGTTATTGAGATCCATGAACACCCGCCTGGTCTCTTTGGGGTTGGTCTGTTTAAATAAGTCAGCGTAGAGGTAGCAAAGCTGAAAACGCAACACAAAGATTAGAAACTCACCTGCAGAGGAGTAGCTTGCTTAACAGCTGGTTATTAAAGAGCTCCTCCGATCATCTTTTGATCGATTGTAAAAGTGGTCCCATTGTGATTATGTTGTTTTTTTAACCTTAGAAAAAATCTGTTGTTTTCTAGGACATAGTTTCTGCAGTGTGGCAGGAGTTCATTATTAATTCACCTGAGATGTTGGCGGGACGGTTTCCTCCAAGACTTCCTGTCAACTATAACTGAGCTGTTTACACACTTTCCTGCTAGCTTACTTATCCACAAGCTAAGATTACCAGTGAAACAAAAATGGCGAGAAATATTGGAGCTATCCAGCCGGACAGTTTTTGAGCCAGATGGCAGCTTGGATGAGGACAACAAAGACGTTCACGGATCTATTCGTCTGTAAATGGAGCAGAGCAGGGGGCATCCAGCCCACTCAGGGGATATTCTGTGCAACAAGAATATCTTTTTCTAAATTCATTTTTTGGTCTGCTCCTGAATCACAATGATTTAAATTAAGAAATACTCAGAAATTAAAATTTCAGCTGAATTTTCTTTAAGAAAAATGTCCTCCATCATCAGGAAAAGGCCACAAGAACATGTTGAAAACAACAAAAGGATGATTTTCATCAGAGTGGGTCTTTATATTGATAGGGGGAAAGCATTGTTGTATGACCAACTGCAGGACAGGCTTTTCCTGTTGCAAGCAGAAATTATTGTGCTTTAAATAATACCTAAACATGGAGACAAGACCTTCCTAAACGACATTAACATCAATAGTATTTGCATTTATTGTCAGTAAATACCCATCTGCCAATTAGTTCAGACTTTTTCTATGTTAAATAAAGTAATTTTTTATGATAACTTTTTGTTTTTATAGCTCCCTTTAGCTTTAGAGTCTTCCAGGTGCTGCTGACTGTTGAAAGTTTGACACAAATGAGTATTTCAGGTTATTACAATAACAAAATGATTGAATAATTTCAGTAGAAAATCTTACCACAGGAGCTGGATCAAACTGAGAGATGACGTGATGCAAAAAAGCTGCAAGGTGGGCGGGGCGAGACTTGAGCTGCTCAATACTATTAAAGCTGTTACACTGGCCGTTCGTCTAAGACACGAGACAACAACAAAATACGCCATTTAAAAAATATCACTTCTTGAGATGGTTGCTCTGAAAAATAGTCCTTCTCAAAAGTATCAAAAATGACAAAAGACAAACCTGCTCATGGTCTGAACCAAAATAGTCATCTTCAGCTCCAATGATTTGGGAGGCAAGCCGAGAAGAGGAGGGACTACTGACAGTAGTAGGAGAGAAGGAGTTCTGCAGGAGGGGAAAAAATGGATGGTCTCAGAAGTAGATCCTCACACCCCACCTTGCATTGACATGCACAATATTTACCCAAATATCGACATTTAACTAGATAAACATTAGGAGGAGCTTCATATTAAGCCAAACGAGTGCAGATACCAGATCAGTGGTGTCCTCTGCCTCTGGGGAATGGCAGGAGTTAAAGCTGTTCCTGGGCGTGCTCTTTGGGCTGGGACAGTAGGACTCTTTCTGATACTGATTATCTGAAGATCCCGACCCAAACATGCGAGATGACTGAAAGAGAAAAAGAACAAAGCAAAACATTTTTCGATTTCTGAAATGATAACAGCAAATGAATCAAAACCATCCATGATATTTATATATTCATTATGAGGAGGTTGCATTGTTTGGTTTAAGGTGATTACGTACAGGATTGTTAGCCCAGGACATCTCTATGCTGCTGTCTCCTTTGGTGGAAAGTGCATGCTCCGTTTCTGGTACGCTCCCATCATTTGCATCACCAGCTGAGAGAATTTTCTAAAAATTCATGCAAACAAAAACATTTTTTTACAATCTTTACCAACAATACAAAACCAATACATATTAAACGCAAAAATACACGTGCATCATTAGATGATCAGTATAAACATTAATTCACAATAAAATCAAAACTAAAAGACAAGAGAGAAACATGATGAGAAACACAATATAAAATAAGCTGTCACACAGACACAAAAGAGTGACTTCCCACTGCGGGAATGTAATCCCCTTGATGGGATTAGGAACAATGTTTGTCTGGAATAAACTCGAAACACTCGACACAAAAATGCATAAAGGTTGGCTGGATATTTCTGGCAAATCTCTGTTTGTGGATTTCCTGCGCTGTGAGGTGAACTTGCAAGTCAGTACCTGTGTTGTCCCAGTGGCCTTGCAGATCTGACCCTGCAGCTGAGGAATGTGTTTTTTAGCTTCCTGGATGTCTTTCAGTAGTTTGGGGGAGGGGTTCCGGTCATACTCCTCCTTCCCAGCATAAACAGCATGAGAGGGAAAAAAAAAAAAAATCAAAACAACGACAATAACAGCAGGTCATTCAAATGAATCTACAACTAAAAATAATCTAGTTTTATTATTTTAGCACTATGCTGTAAACATCAACATTAACGTATCACATTTCCACCTCTAATCTCAGAAGAAGGTTAAAAATAACACATTTTTTCTTTGATTGTTACGAGATTTATCTGAGGTGTTTTTTGCAAATGGAAACGTGATTTCTTAAAGATGGGATAAGATACAACTGTTACTAAATTCAAGAAATCAACACAATGAGGCAAAACTACACTAACCTGAAGGTCCTGGTGCTCTTTCTTCTTCTGCAAGAAGTCTGTGCTGTGGGCACATAAACTGCTATTTTCCTCCTGAAAATGAGTTTCAAAAGTGAATAATCAGATGCATCATCCATTAGAAAAACCTACACTAACATATTATGGAGTATGAAAACATGTTACTGTACTAAACTAGCATCAAGTACCAATGAAATAAAGAGATTTAAGAGAAAATACTTGAGTGTTGTTGCAAAAAAACAGACCAAAAAAAAAAACGGAGGCAAAATCCCCCCCAATGAAGAGGAAACTAAAAACAACAACAAAAAAAGCTGAAGAGAACTTGGTGTAAAAAATCAATTCTCCTCTGTACCCATGTTTGTTGTGAGGCGGAGAGTTGGTCCTGAGGGCTGGTTGGGCGTTCAGCTGCCGGAGAATTTGGAGAAGATATGCTGACACCCAACATGTCAGGTTCTGATTCTGCTAAAGGGATCTGGGGGAGCCCCGGAGGGCGTCCCAAGACGGTGAGGGCCACATAGGAGCCAGCTACAGTAAGGAAGCAAAGATTAGGAATTATTTGTCTCCTAAAAAAAAACAACAAAAATGTTAAGAGTGAAACTAACATTTGATGAGTTTCACCACTTCAATGTGATTAGAATGTGTAACAAGGGTCCCGTTGACCTGGAAGACAACAAAACATAAAGCAGTGAGAACTGACATGATAACAATTACACAAAAACACCAGCTCCACACATCCCTTTATATTAAACTCCCATCAATCCAAAAGAGGAGAATTCTGGCTGACCAGAAGGTGGCAGTCTAAGGCCCCATTTCTAGAAGCAATGCAGGACAGAGATGGTAGCTTGGAGAGCTAATATTAAAAAAGTTGAAGACATTACCTTGATGATCCTGTCGCCTGTCTGAACACCTGCTCGCATTGCAGCTCCATCTGGATGTCACAAAAGAGGGGAAAAAATATTGTAACACAAACGGCAAGAAAATCACGGCAAACATAAAAAACTCACATTATTTTAGGAGTTTTAGTGTAGGGGTTCTTTGTGTGTTTGGCACTGAAACATTTTTTTCCGCTTAATTTCTGCACAGTGAATGCACTACATTTCTTTGACAGACAAAGTGACTACTTTGGAAGACCATAACAGTGGTTATGTTACAAGAAGGACCTGTTTCACTGCTCCACCCAAAGAAAGGGATTTAAGCACGAGACAGGTTATTACAAGCGCCACGTCTAACATCGCAGTCAGCAGCGTACACCTGGAGTCGTTTGTAAACCAAAAACAAACGTGGGGTTTCCAGGTTTAAATCACCATGGAAATATGTACTGAAGTCACCAGGACTGAAAACCCCTAACCCTATCATTCAGCAAATCATGTTTTATCTAAAATAAGTAGATATAAATAAAACCTCACAAACTATCAATGTCAGACTTACAGAGAATAGAGTTTAAGTTGTTAATCTGTTATGTGGTCATTTTGGCACAATCAAGATTATTGATCTGCAAAATTGTCTTTGTTGTTGTACCACAGATACATGTAAAGGGGCTAGAAAGAGTCAAAGACTCATTTGTATTATTTTTGAAAGATTATAGTAAAAAATGAGCTGCAGGTTCGTGCAACTTATTAATAAAAAAATGTCTGAAAATCCCATCAGTCAACCCCAACCTAAGAAATTTGATTTATATATGTCTAAAAGAGCCATACTTGACCTTACCTTCAACAAAATTATAATTGTCCTAACTACCAGTTCAATCTATAAGCTTAAAAAAGGCAAGACAGCCCAAAACAGGACCAGCGCAAATGAGCTCAGAAAATGTAACCGAAACAACATCTGCTTTCTCTTTCTTTCCAGATTAGGAGTCATCCTTACCTTCTTTGACAAGCTGCACAAACACCGGGTTGTCACCACTGACGGTGAGTCCAAAGCCATTTTCATCTTTCTGGATGATCACGCATCGTTGTACCAAGCCTGCAAGTAAAAGGAACAAACTAAGCAAGTTCACACAACAACCAGGAACTTAAAAAAGAAAAAAAAAGTTGCCTGTCCAGCAAAAGCAAATTTCTGCACCTAAGACAAGAAAAAAACCATAGAGAACAACTACAAAAAAACTGTTTTATGTTTCCATTTTAATGTTAAAATTAATTTTAGGTTAGATTACCTCACTGTACAGACATTAGCTCATATAACTACATTTATTTTCTTTTCGTCAACTTTATGTCAGGTTTCACTTCCCGATGGGGTAAAAAAAAAAAAAGATACGCTTTAAGTTTGTGCGTCATCCAAAAATATTTTTAACTGAAACTGCTCTAACCAAGATATTTGCAATTATGTTAAAAATAAATAAATGCAAATAAAATAAAACAGTATATGAGTCATTTTTGAACATATGAACTTATTGTTTAACATGGGCAACAAATCCCCAGGTAGTTGAGCACAAGGGATAATGACTATGTACTGTTCAGGCAAGCAGTGGTTTGAGTGTTTTGGAAACATGAAAAGTCACACCTTGCTTACTATTCTATTTATATAGTAAACAGCAAAATGAATTACAAATCTTGTTTGAATGCAAAATAGGTGTAATTTGCCCCAAACACCATGATATATGTGACAGATTTGACACATTTCATGTTTTTTTTCTTCTTCTTTGAGTCGCAGCTGGGGAAAAGGAACGCGGTTTTTCCGGTTTACGATGCGTTTCATCAACCAGACGACGAGAAGATATGAGATCTTATCTGATGTCTGTCTGGGTGAGACTGACAGCACAACGCAAGTGCTGAAAAAAACGCAGTAAAAAAATGAGTTCTCAAAGAGGAGATGGAGGCTACACTTCATTGGTTTAAAAAATATAAATAAAAAGCGACCCGGATGGGGTGAGGGACCCTTGAACTTGTTTAATGTCGTGTTCAAGATGCTCTGGTCCGTACAGTATCAAAAGTATCAAGAGACTCGATGGGGGTTGGAGTGTGCAGGGAATACAAGTTAATACATGGAGAGTGGGTTGGGGGAGCCAAAAGGCGCATGCTAAGGGGGAGGGGTGTACAGAGAGGGTTAGCTTGGACTAAGAGCAGGGGGAAGGGCAGGGGAGGGACAAGCATGGGTGTTAAAGAAGAAGATTATGTGCCATATAGGTCATAGAGCTGGTGTGAATTTGCCTCTGGATGCAGTTTGAATTGGTTTATTTATTTAGTTTTTGGATTTCTCCAGTCATTTTAGGGATGTTTGCAAATGAAACTGCAAAGTGAGGAGACTGCCATAGTGGAGTATTCAATATAAAATAGAGATTTAATAAATGTAGCACCCTTTGTTAGAAGCAAAAAAAACAGAAAAACTTTTATTTAAGAGCTACCCAACTCAGCTGAATCTCTGCTCTCAGATTTGCTGCAGTTTATTCACATCTTGCCCTCCAGCATAAGCCCCTCCCCCTTTCCAGTGACCTGTCTAAACTCCTCTTCAAATGTTTACTCGAGGACTGATGGAAGATGAATCTGTTTGGAACCCTCCAAGCGAAAACTCAACCAGATTTCTCAGCTTTTCATGTACTTTTTTTTTTACTTTGAAATAATTTCTGTTACTTCTCAATTGTCAAATTTTTAATACAGCTGTAGTTCAAATTTAAATTAATTAATGATGTTGATGTGCTTTATAAAAGCAAGAAAATATTTTAGTTATTTAACTATAACCCTTAATCTCCATCAATAAATTAATTTGACTAATGTACTCTATAATTGTACACCATTAACTGCGTAGGACACGTGTCAGAGTCGGGCCCTCCAGGTAATTATATCCAGCCATCAATTTTATTTTATTGTTAATAATGGCCAAATGTTATCTTGTGCTTATTACTAATTTGTATAATGCTGACGAAATATATTTTTATGGAGAGTAAAATATTGAAAGTTATTTAAGGTTTAATTTGATTTATTTTGGAATAATCTTCCGGCCTGTTTCTATTCATAGTTATGTTAAAAAGTTATGTTTTCAAAGTTTTAAAAATTTAGTTTTGGTGTGTTCAATAAATGTTTATCTTGTTCGGCCTGCAACCTAAGGCGTGTTTCGGATTTTGCTCCCCTGTGCAATTTGAGTTTTATACCCCTGGTATAGGAAACTGGACTGAGTGACCCCTCCCCTTCCAAATAGGAAGTATCTGCTGGCTCCAGAAAGCCAAAATCCCATAGACTTTTTATTGAAAAATAAACAGCAATGATTACTCAAGTCATTCTATTTGACAGAATAACCATTTTTTCTCTACTATCTGCTTTTAGCGTGTTTTTGCAAATCTATTTTTTTCCATTACTGGTATATTTTTTCTTTATTGCAAATCTTACAAGTGATAATACTGACAAATCTGAGGCATCAATAAAAGAATGTGCTGCCTGGTGGCCGCCACATCCAATGTTTGCAATGTTTGATTGACAGATTCTCCCAAGCCTGCTTTCAGGTTTTTAGGGTTGTGGATTTCTAACAAGCTCGCCCCTGACTGATGATGGTGGTTGCCAAACGTTGACAAAGACCAACTTAGACCAATCACTGCTGACTGATGATGTCTGGATCCAACATGGCGGTGCCTGTATCGCGAAAAAATAATGACTGAATTGATTTAATTTGGTTGGAGACTGACGTAATTAATTTCTATGGGAGACGTCACACTCAGTCTAGTTCTTGTGGTCAATGAGTTAAGCTCAGAAAGGACTCTTTAACTATCCGTCTGTCTGAATCAAAGTAACACCTATCCCGAAAGCATAAAAAATACTGCAAATGGGGAAGCATGCTTTAAAGGGGCCATACCATGAAAATTCTACTTTTTGAGGTTTTACGTGTATTATACTGTTCATTCCTCACTATAAAGAACCCTGAAGTGCATTTAAGAGTAATCCTCTAAAAACCTGCACTCTCAACAGCAGCCCCTCCCATACCCACAAAAACGAGCGGGTCGTATCGAGCTGATGTCAGCATGATGTGAACCGTCCCTCCAGGAAGTGCTGCTCTGCCAGCAACATCCCAGGTCTAACGCCAACCCTTAATTTCTCCACTGAGCTAACAGTGATCAGCAAAAAACTTTCGTTTTAGATGCACAATACCGTATATCTTCCAATTGTGTCCCATCGTCAATAAATTCCAGCTCTAACAGGTGTTCGATATTTTAGACGCGGGGCTCCTTTAAGACCCACCCACCGTTGAAACACAGTTGCTGTGTTATTCATGTAGGCTGTGAGCAACTTGTTTCAAGGAACAGTATTAACATATGCATAAATACATTTTTTGAAATAATCTGAAAGACATGCTCTTCTGCATTTGATGATACTAATAAAGTTTGTAGATCATGTTTTGCAGCACCTCATCTCTTAACCCTTGTGCTATCCAAGGCATGTTTACTCTGAAAGTGGGGTCATCTGAACCCCACAAGACAACGCGCTGAACTTTTTTTTCCTAAGGATTTTTAATCTTCACTGGTGTCCGTGGCAGACATAAAATCCTGTCCACTTTTTTTTATCTACTTTTGTTATTGGAGGGATCACACATCAGTTTAAGGGTGGGGTCATCTGGACCCCAATTCTGGATGGGGCACACAGTTGGCACACACAAAACACAGTCAGGGAAAATGTTTATTCATATTTTTTTTCTACGGGCATGCTGCGAGTGACAGGTTGTATCGAACATTTACAACATGCAAGGGTAATTAAGGGTGAATTAGGTGAGACGCAGGTACGTCGTATGTACTATTAATTTTTTTTTTTAAATCTTTAAAAATCAAATAAGTCTACGCTCCTGCCGCGAAGCTTGACTGTTAGAAAAAGGACAATTAGAGTGTAGTTTGTGTTGGAATCCTACGAGCGTGACATGTCCAGTACGTATCACCTGCACAACCCGTGCATACAGCATTTGCCCATGGTTATTAAGGAGCCGGTAATAAACCTAATGATCGACTAGAGTGTGCCCCATGAACTCGGTACCAAGCATCTTACTCATGTCATAAGGGAAAATTATTTATCCTTACAAATACTTCATGATACAATTACCACAGGCACGGCAATTGATTGTTAGCCAATGTTGTCTACGACTATCCAAACCCATACGGTTAAACCTCCCCGCCCGGGTGCAAGTGACTAAGGCTTAAGATTGTTTATTTTTGCTGAGTTTGACTTTAGGTTTGAGCTGCTGCTTTGGTTTTAAATTGGTCTTTGCTTTTGTTCAGTCACCAGTTTACTTGGTTGATACAACCATGACACAATGTTCCATTACTCCAGGAAAAAAGGTTTAGAAGAAAATCAATATCAAAGATTTGACTTGAACCAGCAAGGAGTTAGTTTTGGTTCACGAGGACATTAATACCACTGTAAATCCAAACTGACACAATTATGATGTAAACAGGAAGTAAAAGTATTGTAGGCAATTTCACACCAGGCTTTTAAGGCTGTTGAACATGAAACTTTTCCTGTGAGAGCGTCTTACCACAGGACTCAGGCTTCCCCTCTGCAAGCACACTGTTGTTGCCACTCTTCTGCAGCACCAGAGCATCTGCTCAGAGCCCCCACCAGACAGCAAAGCCAAACAAACACATACAAAGAAGAAAAAAAAAAGACAAGACAAACAAAAAGGAAAGAGAAAATCATGAGGGAGAAAAAAAATCATGGGAGAAGAATTTAAGGACAAATATGCAGTTAAAATAAAACAGTTTAATAAAAGAATCGTAGTAATTGTAGTCTCTCTTTCTTGTCTTTATTAGATATAGACAAGAGTGGAGGTTGGAATAAAAAGGGGAGAATGACACAGAGGAAATGGCTCGGGGTCAAAAACAAACATGGGACTAATGTACCACAATTCTGTGTCAGTATTTGAAGCTCCTTTCATTACAGAATTCTAAATCCCAACTTTTGTCTTTTGATATTTTACCATCTGAAATGTTTCCACATTTGATGACAATAATGTGAAAATGTAAACAAACACAATAATTCAAATTAATGTCAAACCATTTAAAAAGATCAATGCAGTATAAAAAAAATTCACATTAGGTTAGGAGTTACCTTATCTTACTTGTTGTTAGCTTACTCATTTTTTATGTTTTTTTTTTTGTTATTCTCTTAATTTTAACCTGTTTTTGACAAACATGTAATTTTTCCCACATAATACGTGCAGTAGCCTGCCTGCTAACCCTTATTGGACTATTTTCCACCACTTGTGGGTCTGAATCCCTCTGTCGGTGCATCTTTCACACAATCAGCTGTTGTCGCTTGGCAACAACAAAATGCCTAAGAACCGACTGGAGATCACATGGGAGGCTGAGGAGACTGAGAGCCTTTGGAATTAGCATGACTTTTAAACATTTTTTTTATGCTGGCGTTGTTGCATCTGCCCTCTTCTACGGGGGGGGGGGGGGTCCAGTTCCATTCTCAGATGTCCCCTAGTCTGTGACTGTGAGAGGAGGATGCTACAAAAACTGGAATCCATCATAGACAATCCTCGTCACCCTCTGCATGAGACCGTGGGTGCACTGAGGAGAGACTGAAACACCCTCGCAGCAGAAGGGGGCATTTTTGTGGATCTTTCTTTTATGAGGGGGCAACAAGGCCTCATGGACAACATGACTAGTGTTGTTTTTTTATTTTTTTTATTTTATTTTTAATCCAATCTATAATCTATCTTCTCTTTTTAATAGAGCTATGGGAACACAGTAATTTCCCCTTTGTGGGATAAATAAAGTTCTATGTTATTCTACTAAGATGCAGTACTCTAAAAAGCAGTAATTTAGTATAGCTATATGCCATTTGGGGAAAAAACTAAATGTTAAAGTTGTAAAGTTGAGATAAAAAAAATAACTCTTTCTTTTAAGCAAAGAACATGCTCTGCTGCTACTTCTTAAAAAAATAACTTTATCCACCCAAAGATTTTAGTTTTATGTAGTAGATACAATAGTGGAAAAAAAAATAATCTATCAAACAAAGCTTAATAGAGCAGACCTTGTGAATCTTTCACGTTCTTGTTTTTTTACAACTCAATTTAAGAAATTCAGAGTGAGGCCTGATCAGTTTTCAGCTGTTTCTGCATGTCTTAAAGCTATTGCAACAAGTAATTTAAAACTTAATTTCTGGTTATTTATTTATTTATTTTGGTGGGAGGGGGTTGACACTTTTTGTCCATTACCTCTAATTAAAAAAAAAAAAAAAACAGAATTTTGCTTTATTGCAATTAATGTAGTGGTTTAAATACTGCACATATACTTTTGCACAAAGTGTAAAAAACATTAAAAAAAATGAAATTTTGTAACAAAAAAGAAGAGGGAGGTTAGGTGACATGCAGAAAAATGCAAAGGACATGCAGAAACAGATGCCATGCAAACATGCTACATTTCATGGCCTACTTTGGACATGCAATGTCAAAAAAGAGAAGAATCATGCAGATTCTTTTTATTTAAATCAGCACTTTGTCATCAAAAAGTCCCCAAATAATATTTTTCATTCAAAGTTTTTCCCCCTTATTCGCGGAGGTTAGGGACCGTTGGAATCCGCGAATATGCTGAATCCGCGAATACGGACAACACCCCCGACCCCCGCGGCTGATGTCGTTACCAATCCATACTCATCAAAAACACTTCTGTTCATGCTTCGTAAAACATTAATTAAAGAGCATTGGAGTATTGCTCAACATAGAGAATTTTTTTTTTTATTCAAAACAAAAAACTGTAGCGCAACCGCAGGAGCAACGAACTCTATGACGCAGATGAGGAGTGTCACTCTGTTTCTCTGTGCCTTAAAATCAGCCGTGCTTCTTCCTTCATCAAATAGACTAATAAACACCTGCTTTGGAAGATAACTGATGTCCGCGATTATCTTCTTCAGCTTATCAGGATTTGTTTGTCCGCTTCTAAGTCAGCTGATGACTTCCCTCCATGCCGCTGCATAGAGCGTGGAGGGGTAGCACGGACGGGCGCCTCCCCTCTGCGCTCCAGAAAGGGTCTCCACTGTATGGAGACACACGTCGGTAGAGCAGCACCTCCTTCGGATGTAAAATTTTCATACACTCATCTTGAGTTGTCTGAATTTTTGTGACAAACCGGAGAAGTCGAGTGACTGGAAAAAACATCAGCGAATACATGAAACCTTGAATAAAGAAATGCGAATACGTGGGGGAACACTGTACACCAAATAATTGTCAGCTTGAATGGTTTCATAAAACTATAAGTATAGTATAACTATAAGTTTCAGCAGTTATTTCTTTATGTCTACTAAATCTCATAAAATACAACATGAACCATGGTTATGTGTTTGCTTGTAAAAGCCGCCTATGAGTAAAAAAGTAAATCACAGCAAATTTCTTCCTAAAGAGATTGAATTGTCCTTACAGATAAAGAGGATGGGTGAGTTTCTAGGGCTGGGTTAATAAAATTGATTAAGCAATTTGAATCGATTTAAGCTTAATGGATCAATAATTTATTCATAAAAGATATAAATTGACTTAGCACATAAAGCTAAAGTCCGCTAGTTGGTACCAACTTTTAATGGAATTTCCCATAGGACGGCTAATGCTAACACTTAGTCTAGCATTATCGCTAGACAATGCTAATGCTTGGTCTAAATAAACATACATTGCTGACTAAATTAACATCTTGATTTATTCACAGGAATAATTTTTTCAAACTCTTTTAAAGACATGTTTTTTAAAGTAACCATTTGTGGTCTAAAACATTGTTTTTTTCCTCATAATGTCTTCTTCTTGAATCAGGTGTAATGCTACAGCGTGGTCGCCACCTAGTGGCCAAACTGAAACACCCTCCGAGAGAAGCAGAAGACTGTTTACAATGTCAATGATCTAAACATTTTTTGTTAAAACTTCTTCTTTTAAGAAACCATGTAACACTATTCTATTAACAATTTCATTATTTCACTAATACATTTTACAGTATGTGAACTGTATCAGATTAATATCAATATATTCAAATCATATACTAGATTATTAATGTATTTCTAGACAAATATGTCCAAATGTGTAAACTCAAAATTGTATTGAATTGAGGAATCAAAAGAATCGAAAAAAATTGAAATCGATTTAGGCTCTTGGGTATCAAATCGTTTCTGTAAATCATAATCGATACCCAGCCCTACGAGTTCCCGTCACAACACCCAGCAATAATCATGGGGGTAAACAATGACACTAAAATTTAATGTTCAGTAACCAAAGCATTGGGAGTCTACTACAACACAGTCAAGATCCAACATATGTATTTCTCTTGTGATGTCAAATATCTCATGGCTTCTTTCTAAGATGAAGACGTCTGAAGGAATAAAACTTTTAAACATCCAACATTCCCGTAGCACAGCAGTAAGCATAACAGATGATCCCTGCAGGAGGAGACGCACTGCAGCCGATCTGCTGGGAGCCATCATGAGACGGGGATCAACTGATCAGCCTGCACTAGAAGCTAAAGATTTGGCATTACTACAGTGAGATGAGCTTTATGGGAGGAGCTGCCATTTGCTTTGTTTATAGGAAGAGGAAGTATATTATAGCTGTTTTCAACAAAAAAATGTTTTAATTAATATGAGATTCAATCTCTAAGCGGCCTCTATTTAAGTGGAATCTACAAAAAATGTTAATAACAAGACACTTATTTGTAGCACACCAAGAAAGTATGGTGTTTTTGTTACTCACAGTAATCTAGTTGAACAGTATGCACAATGGGGCTAAAATGTATTTAGAAGCCACTTTTTCTGCAAGTGTTCCCACTTCTAGAGCTGAACGAGGTCTGCAATGTTCATATGTTCACTTCAACTGTGAGACAGAATGTAAAAATATAATCCTGGGAATCACATTATATTATTTTAAAATATTTTTGTGTAATGGTGCACAAAATTAGGATTTAATCAATTGCAAGATTTTAAATATTTTGTAATGTAACCCTAGTTAATAGTGACAGAGGCCAAACGTTTTATCTGTAGTTCTGATCCAGGTTTGCATACACTGTTTTTTGGCCCGTTCCTCTTTTCAGATCTTCTCAAGAGATGTGATGTTTCATGGACTTTTAACTCCCTCCATTGATTCTCTCTTGCATTGATACTAGGCTCTCGCAGAACCTTGAAATAATTTTTTATGCAGATACTTCTTTGTTGGCTGGGTGATGTGTATGGGATCATATTTTCATGCTGGAAAATCCAGCCACATTTCATCCTATTGATTTAGTCCTTGGTGTCCTTAGACACTCCTTGGTCTCAGATATGGCGGGGAAGTTGCAGTCTGGCTATTTAAGTGTGTGACCAGGCTTTAGATAAGTTTAAACGAGTGTAACTGATACAGATAACGAATAAAGATTTTTGTTTTTAGGGGCCAAGTACTTATTTTCTGCATTAGAAAACAAGTATACCTAGATGGGGTAGTGCAGTCGAGCTCTGAGCCCGCCAATGTGTCGATGTGTCCTTGGGCAAGACGCTGAATCCCACATTGCCTCTGGAGATTACAGATTGGCGGCAGTGTTTGACATCAGTGTGAATGTGTACAGGGCTTTGGGTTCACAATGTGATTTTCTTGATTGTTTTCACACATTCTGTCTCATTGTTAAAGTGCATCTATGATGAACATTCCAGATTCCATCATTTTTTAACTTGCAGAATTGGTGACAGTCTAACTCTTTTTTTTGACCCACTGTATGTAATCATACTTTGAGGCAGTAAAAGACCATGTTTATTGATGCTACAACTCTGGACATGCAGAGTAATGCAAGCAGAAAGTACATGTGTGCAACCACTAGATTACATCTTGTAAATATTTTGCAGCATCGCCCAAAGATAAGTCCTCATGTGATGCAGTGGATTTGGAGTTTTGTTATAAATACAGAAGCTTACTCGTATCTCAAATCATCTTATGCTGATTGCCAACAAACAGCAGAGCCAGTGTGATTACATTAAACTAGTCCATTTCAGAACAACATGAATGCAAAACAGACTAACGTGCACAACAGGTCTACTGATGTCCTCTAAATCAGAGAAATATAAAAATGTGAGAATATTACAAATACAAGTTGTTTTTCAGAAAAAATAGGGACATATTGGACTATAATTTACCCTTTAAATTAAAGAATGATTTAGATGAGTCCACACAAATTGTGATTATTGTACAACTATGACACACAAAAGCACACATTAAGACATAACACTTTTCTCCATTCAAGCATGTCTTGTGCTAATCATCCACATTACACACGTTCTGAAGCCATTATGTGTATATGTTGATTGAAGCAAAGACATGAGGGAGGAGAACCTGTAAGTCACGATTGCTCTCACTGCCAAAAGGTCAGAACAGATGCAGCTTGTTACAGGCCTGAGCAGTGTGCAGGCAATCATTTAAAAACAGAGCATAAAGGAAATTTAGAAAACAAGTATGTGGCATTACCTGTGGGGTCAAATTCATTTGAGGGAAGTGAAGATTTGTCACTTTTAGGCTTCTTGTCTGGGGGATGGTCTTTACTGAGAATGCTGCTGGTTCTAGAAAAAGAGGAACAACTGTTAGGAGCTGATAAATGCATGTGACTGACTGGTGCAAAACCACAATGAGTCAAGGTCTAAGTTTTCACTTTAAAAGTATTAATTCCTCATAAATCAAAAATCCCTGTAGTGCATGCATATTAGTAAGCTGTTCCTCCATATAAGCACAAGTGCATTAAACAGAATTCACAACGACAGAAAAAACAGATGATTGTTCAGTGTAGAACTGAGGTTAGTGTTGCAGGAAGACCTTTAACTGAATGAATGATGCCGACTGTGTCTACTGTATATTGTAGCGGCCAAAGAGGATGTGGATGTGCTCTGCTGAGTGCCCAAAGAGCCAAGGAGAGAAAGGACACTCCTCAGTGAAGATGCCACAAGGCCAGACTCCAACTTGAACTTATGAGGCTGTGTAAGGCTGGCTCTGCCTATATGCCGGCCCCCTCTGTGAAAGGCCACTGTTCTGCTCATAGTGAAAGGCAGTGATGGGCTGCCCATAGAAGAGGGACCCCTTTGTCCTCTGCTCAGTCTGTATATGTGTATGAGTGGGGGTTGGAGGGGGTATGTTTGGACCCATTTCTGAAGACGTCTGTGTTACAGCACAACAGGCCTAGTAAAACCTACACCATTTCCCACATCTGGAGCAGTGTGTAAACCAGCCATGCTTACATTTGTTGCCACAGGATTACTGAATTTAAAGCAAAAAAAATGGGGAAAGTAAAAATTTTTTACCTGACTGGTTTCACGTTAAACCTGAAAAACGAAAAGGAGCAATAATTACAATACAGTTAAATACAGAACAGTCACAGATATGTAAGATGGAAAAACAAAATACCACATCTTCAACAAAGCTTTAGGGAGGGGTAAACATCTTAATCCTGATCACACATCAGAGTCCCTTAGCAGCAGATTAAAACCATTTCCAGGTCAAATGTCTTCTGCCACTTAGATCTCAGCTATTTGTGAACAGTTTTATTCCTTAAACTTGGCTTTCTTTACCAATTCGATATGACACCCCCACCCCAATTCCCCCAAACAGTCCATTAGAGGTTTATTTCCTAAAAACTATGGTAGATGTTGCCTTTTGTATCATTTTCTGAGTTTCCTGCACAACCAGTTTAATGTTTTTTTTCTTTTTCATAGGGGGAAAATGCTGAATTTAAAGTGATCACCTCAGAATACTTAACTGTCACCTGCAATGAACCATGCAATACTATGGCGTATTCAGCACTTGAGAAATCATTCTTAACCATGGAGAAGGTGCGGTTATAGAGAAGGAAAAGCAGAAGTTGTTCAATTTTTTATTTCTCTTTTTGGCATTTCTATTTCGCTGCTGGTAACATCCGAGTTTCCCATAGTAGAATGAATAAATTGAAGGCTGCAGGAAAAGCCAATACATGAGATCTATCAAATCTAATGCTACGTTCACACCGGGCATTAATCAAGCATTCTTGAGCGGCCCTTCAACATATGTTGGAATTCCTTCACTACATTGTTCACTATAGCGTGTTCACCATTTTGTAGTGCAATTCAAAATTGAGTGTCCTAAAAATTGCTTTTAAAATCCAGGGAACTAGATAATCCCGCAAAATACAGTTTTTTAGTAGTAAGGGAAGGAATTCGGACATAGCTATTGTGTTCACACTGGAGGATTGGGGATGGGCGTCGTCTTTTGCTTTTTCTACTATTCACTCAGAATATTAAAGCGATGCATATCTTGTTCCAAGCTTTTTCTATCCCATCTCTTTTCTGATATTTGAAAGACTTAGTGTCATATAATTCCACCCGGGCACAAACAACAAATATTGATTTCTCTTCCATGATCAGACTATTTTCAAACAGCTGGTACTTTCATGAATTATTTTGTCATTCATTTCTCAGTTCCCAATCCCTGACTGATCAAGTTCAACCTGGTTTAACTTTCAACGTGCATTCAACAGCCCCACATTTTTTTGTAAAAACTTACATAGGGCTGCGTTAACCCAAGAGTTTGGAACGCATAGACTTATACATTGACTAGGGCGGTCTTAAGAAGTTTTCCTCAGTGTCTCTGCTTTTGTTGGCAGACATCCCATAAAAGAAATAGTAAAAGAACAACTACAACTATCAAAAAATGCATTTCATTATTCCTGTGAACACTCCTGACATCTGCACCAATCCTTTAGGTAGCTGGTCAGATTCTCACACATAAATACTCCATGTTATCCATTTAACCATTGTACAATTCCTGTTATAGTTATTTTTTTTTTCAGAAAATGCTGATGTTTTTCCTGATATTGATAGAAATATTGTAGTTCATATAATCAGAATGCTAAGTATATATTGCTACATCATTTTAACCTCAGAGCATTAAAAAATGCTAGAAGAATTCGCCTTTTAGATTGGACGAAAATTCTACAAATATAAAAATGTACCATCAAACTGTGTAAAAAGATACAGCTTTTTAATAAGATACAGATTTTAGCTATAGGGACTTTCATGTATTTACACAATAATTATACCAAAAAATACACGTTTGTTCAAAAGCTGAAATTTAAACACTTTTAAAGAAAACGCACCAAAAATCTGTTTTGTACTCCTTTAAACCTCAAGATCGTATTAGTGTAACAGAAATACAAATGACTACACATTTCTGAATACAAGTTTTCCGTAACAAGGAGGTCTCACAACTTAGTAGCTCACATCAACTTTGTTTCTCCTAGCGACACTGAGTCCCTTTCAGAGCCGAGCAGAGACATCTGAATAGCTCGTTTATGAAAATGCCTCAGACTGTAATAAGTTCCAGGGCTCGAGAAAAAAAGCTAGCTTTAAGTAGCCCCCGCTTTAGGAAACCTATAAATTGGAGAGATGGAAAAGTCAGCACATAAACACACATAGACATACACACCCCTACTTAAATGAGCATTTGAACACACAAACTCAAAGATGGTAGAACTGACTCAGCAGAGGTTTTCCTTGCTTAATTACACAGTGAAAAAATACAAAAAAAAAACATGAAAGGCAACTTCTAGGGTGGATGGTGTGTCATACTAGGATACATTTTATGAGACATTTAAAATGTTGTTTTTTTGACATAACAGTGGCCCTCTTTGTCACAAAAGATTTTTGTTCATGGTTCTCCAACTACAACTTCACAGTAGAACAGGAAAAAAAGGAGGAAAACCCGTCAAGCTTAAAGCAATCCCTCAACAAACTGTTTATGAGAGCAGATCAGAAATGTTATAATTAGACGAATAAGACCAGAAAAGGCCACAACGGCAAAAAAAAAAAAAAAGAGGAATCACAACAAAGAACAGAAACAAGCTAAGAGAAGGAACTGAAAAAAGTTTCTTAAAAAAAAGGGGGAGTGGAAAAAAATGAAACCCAGAGGTAGACTAAAAAAGATAAAAGGGTAAAATGATTATCAAAGAAGACAAGTCAGGGGGGAAGTTGGGTAAAAGAAATCCTTAAAGGATTATGCCTGTGTGGGCAAAAAAATATTTGTGCAATAGACAGTTATTTAGATATAAATTCTAGGACCTTTTTTTAAAAGATTAAATGTGATAGAATAAAATGACACAATGCCACATTAGCTCTTTAACAAATAGCAAAGGTACAATGAGAACTCAAAGGTTGAAACGGAAAATGTTCTCCTACAACAAATCTAATAACTTTATTGATCTTAAAATTATTGATTACAAGGGTTTGTTTTTTTTATTTTATTGTTAAAAAATTTAGAGTTTAGTAAGAAACATTTGTATTAAAAATATATATTGTCAACTAATGCTATTTACATCTAGAAAAAACAGGCATTAGTTTATTTTAAATGCGCGAACATTCCAATACAAGTGCAGCTTCTGATCCAGCTCATTAACTACAGTGGTGTTATAATAACTTCAGCTTGGACTTCTTCCTGTATCGGCCCACAAAATGTCCTGGGAGGGAATAAAGGGAGGAGAAAAAGGCAGAGTCAGAAGTGGGTGAGATGAGAAGGAGGGGCAGTAATGGAGCGGGTCTGGGCTTGAATGCTCCATTGAGGTTTGGTGTTTTTTTTGATGGAAAGCTGTGGCAGAGCTGGGCTAACTACAGCAAATGTGGCAGCAAAAGAGGCCGGGACCAGACCAGACCACGGAGGGAAAGAAACTGAAGATAAGGAGGGTCAAACAGCCCTGTGAGGAAAAAAAGACCGACACTCAGCCATCTTTGTGGGTTTTCCAGACACCAGAGGGAAGAAAAAACTATGGTGGAAAATAGACAAACTTTATGCAAATAAGTGTGAGGCATTGTGATTGAGAGAGGTATGACTTCTAAAAATCTTTTAACATTTTTTGAAATGTACAGCTGTTGGATGCAGTGATCGTGACAATCTGCGAGGTGAAATACAGTATTTAGAGACTCCAAAACATCTGAGATTTTAGATTAATCTAAATCTGACTGAAGGATGAGGCAAATCTGTGCTGGTGGCGCACAATCCTAAGATTTATCCGCTGAGCTGAAAAAAGATAGTGGGATGCCAGAAACCTTTAAGATCAACCATTTATCTTTTCTAAACAGTCTGTCATTCATTAAAATAAAATAAAATAAAAAAATAAACATTTTTATTTATATGTTAAAAAATACATACTATAGGGCTGCAATAATAATCTATAGGGCAGCAATAGTGGTTATTATTCTTGCCTCACATTGAGGATGCCCTGGTTCAAATCTCAGCTTGGACCCTTCTGAGTGGAGTTTGTATGTTCTTCTCGGGTATTCCGGCTCTCTCCCACAAGAACAACCTTCGTGGGTTAATTAAATACTCTAAACAGTCCATAGATGTGTATGCGAGTGTGTGATTGCGTGCGTGTGGCCCTGAAACAGACTAGTGACGTGTTCTTGAAAATGCGAGTATGAATATTAGCAACGTCCAAGATCACTAATTCACAGTCTTCATACATTTAATGAAGTGCAGATAAAATACACTTCAGGACACATAATTATTTAGAATACTGTTGGATTTCAAGTACATAAACTAAACGGCATTTGTAAAATAAACCTTCAAAGTAAAGCGTTGGTGAAGCTTCTCATTTTCAAAGTAAAGCTATCAAGTGTTTTTTGTAGAAAAAGAAAAAAAGAGAAAGACTTAGGGTGTATTCAGACTGGACACGTTTGGTTTGCTTAAAGAGAACTAGAGCTTGTTTTCCCCAATAATCCAGAATCCTCAGTCTGAGTACGGTCCGTGCCAAAACGGCCACCATACCCGGTCATTAGAAGACAAACGTGGTGCAGCGATGCAACAGCAACTCATTGAAATGTGGTTGGATGAATGCAGGCTCATTAAAACAACTTAAGTGATACACATTGCTTCTCACACTGTTTTCCCCAACAATACTTATATCAATAACACTTATGCCTGTACCTCGTAGCCGTAACAATCCCAGTAACCGTCTTGCAGCATGCCTATGCCATACCAAAGCAGCAGTATAAAGTGTTGTAGCCTGGCCTTCATACAGATGTTCAAAATTGACCAGCAAAATAATAAGTTTAAATAAGTGAACAATCCTGGCAAGGATTTGTAAAGTGTAGCACCTCCATCTTTCCTTTTTGTTTTGACCCATCCCTGTAACTGCTGGCTAATGAGTTAGAGGATCTTTAGTCACATGGTTTTGTTTACAAGCTTTGGTCAGGTAAATAATAGTCTGCTTGACTGTAGTCTGAATACAGACAAAACACAAAGGCTCTGGACTCGATCCGTAACAAATTATGTGGACTGGGTCCGTAAAAAATCATTTTCCCTGTCTGATTACACCCTCAAGCTAATTTAGCTTAAATAGGTTCTGGAAATAATTGTTTTAAATATACATATATAAACATTTTAAGCGGATAAGAATAAAAGAATAAAATGAATATGAATGTGGGGATATTACAAAAATCTTATCAACTTTCCTCTAAAGATGAAAAAAATAGAGTTTATAAAATATGTTTTAAACAATGTCAGTTTAGACGAAACAGAGCTGTAAGTGTTTTTAAGATGTTACAGACAATTTTATTGAGGTGTTGCACTGTCTTCATTTACTATCTTCTTGTCATCCATCAACTGGAACTGCAGTCAACTAAACTTTGAAGATGGAAAAACTGTGGAGAAAATGTTTATGATTTGTTCTGCAATGATACAAAGCGACAGAGACCATGTTGGATTACTTACTGCCAAAGATAACCAGGAAGTTGACAGAAAATCTTTAGAGTATGACTAACATAATTTAATTCATTCAAAATCTTTACGTTTTTATCTGTTATGCTGATTCTGATCTGTTCAAAGTAAAGGTTTAAATGATGGTGATAAAATGCTTATTTTAATTTTCATTTATCCAGTAAACACACATATAGCAACCATTTAACCATAAGATATTAAATAGTAAGAATTGTGGTTCAATCAGTGAATTGTTTGTCTTGATTTGTGAATCTAATTAGATTGCCACCTAAGTAATGATCCACAGTCCTACTGTTCAGGATGTACCCCGCCTTCGCCTAACAATAGCTGGGTTGGTTGAAGCAGCATCTCGACACCGACAGGGATTCAGCGAGCTCTGAAGATGGATGGATGTGTTTTGATCCAAAAGTTCCCAAATTAAGATCAATTAAATTACTAGTCAAATTTTAGCTATAAAAAGTTGATAAACAGTATTTGTTAGTGATTTACAATAAAAAAAGAGATTAAACTTTCTGTATCAATAATTTACATTTCTATGAGAAAATGTTTTTTTTACCAGAAAAATTATATTATTTAAAGACCTATTCCAAAGAAAAAAAATGTGTTTTTAACATGTACTTTTAGAATTTTTCTCATAGTGGAGGACATGTATAAAATAATTTAAGATTAAAACTGTGTTTCTGAGTATTTCTTTATTCAACTGTATTGGATCGGGAGCAGTTAAAACCAAATGTTTGAAAAAGCTTGTGTTTGTGACGCAGCAACTGGCATGGACGGGGCTGAAGAATCTAAAGACAAACAGAACCATTAATGTCTTCATTTTTCTCATCTGAGCTGGTATCTGGCTCAAAACTGTACAGCTGTATATAGACCCTTTTCACTGTGACGTCACACAAAAATGGCGACAGGCCCGTCAGCGGGATACTTCCGGTTAATGGATTTAGACCGGGAACCCGAAGAACTGAACGCTGTTTAACACAATTTTACATAAATAATAAAAGGTAACTTTACCAATTTCAACAGAAAAATGTACAATATTGATTTTATGAATGTCCTGCCTAACTGTATTTTCATTTCCTCTCTCTGATCAATCTCAAATCAAAATACAAATATGAATAATCCTGCAATATTGGATCTTTCATTGAAGATATCAACTTTTCATTTGAGCAGATATTATTCCCAGACTAAATCTACTTGTTGTTCTACAGGATATTTTAGGGGATAATTGTAAAAACAGGAATGGTTTGGCTCAGTAAAGATGTTAAGATCAGCTACTGATCCACGTAGTTTTGAACTTTCAAAATAAGAGCGGCCACGTAAAAAAATAATTTCTGTGTGAACGTATTTTATAACATTACGTACAAAGAGTCACTTTCATATTTTTGCCAACAGCTTCCAATTAATTTAATCATGTTTTACCTTTATTTTGTCAGGGATCAGACACAGTTTTGAACAAAAACAAAGAGGAGTGATGTCAGAACCAAGGCTGAGCTAACAGCTGCTCACTGATCGCAGTAGAAAACATTGCAACAGTAATAAGTTTGACTTTAATGTCAGACACACTGGAATTGTCTGACCTTTGCTCTGTTTACAAGGATTTTGTGAGCACTGATATTTAGGCAACTTTTAACTGGTGAGAAAAAATCTGCAGCTCCATGACTCATAGCCAAAGCTAATGCTAGTGCTACCATTAGCACAGATTTAAAGAATAAAAATCATAATCAAATAAAACCGTCATAATCAAACAAGCAGCATTCAGTGAAGTACTTAACCTTCGTCTAACTGTAATCGGGTTGTAAGAGAGAAATAATCCAGGACTTGTTTAATATCATCCATAGGAATTTGGGAAGGCAGCAGCTCCAGCAGCTGTTGCCTTCTGCAAGCACTGAGGAAGGATTACTGACTTTTGTACTTTGGTTTGTGAACAATTTAAGAGGAGGAAACAAATACAACCAGGTAGGACATTGATAAAATGTATATAATTTATATTATTTATGTAAAATTGCTTTTAAAGTCAGCTTTCCCATTCTAAACAATATGAGCCGGAAGCGACTCATCAAGCATCCAGCGATGTGTGACGTCATGTGAAAAGGGTCTATTGCCCACAGCTTGTTTGTTTTTTTCTGTTTCTATGCTAAAGTTAGCTTGGGCTTGTGAGGTGCTATGAGCTAACAGGAGAGAGTGTAAACAAAGGGCTGAAAGGACAATTAGCTAGGCTAACTTCCTCACAACAGGACCATCTGTGATGAGCTCCTGCCGCTCTGGAGAAAATGTATCTTAAAAAACAACTGACTATGATTTTGGCTAAAAACTGCATAATCATAATTAAAAGACCAATTACAATTGAAAAAATATATAGTTAGAGTAAGTGAAAATTGATTCATTTTAAAAAGTTTTTAACCCAGCCCTGACAAACACAGGATCTATTATCTAATCTATAAACCTGAGTCACGCTGTGCAAGTGCATGCACAAACACAGACATGACTCAGATCCACTCCTAGCTTCCGAGTCTGTCTACACCCAACGGCAAGAAACATCTGTGCTGCTCTGCTGCATGTTTGTTAATGTACACCAGTGTTCTCTCTGACGCTTTAAATGTCGCACTAGCCAGAAGGGGAAAAAGTCATTAAAAAGACGATACATGATTAGAAAAAGACTGGTGTGAGACAGAAAGGAGGAGGGGGTGTGGTTTGTGCGAAACAACACAATAGCTTTACAGTTTAAGCTGCAGCCTCGGGGGTAAAACTCTGCTCTTTCTGCCCCAATAAACCTCATCGGGATTCCTGAAACAACAGCCAGAGGACAGACATTTCTTCATGCTATGCAGTCTGCTCTTCTTAGGGACTGCCAACCAGTTGTGATGACTGCTGCAAAAACCTGTGCTAATCGGTGAGTAAATGACAAAAAAGAATCCTACAATTTGGATTTTTGGACTTCTTGTCTGACTTTTTGATGACTGCATAAAAAGGGGGTTGGAGCAATCCAACCATTAGCAGCAATAGTGCTCAATGATACTTTAATTTTAATTACATGTAATGTGTTTTGACTATACCTGAGGAGTAACTTTTCGATATGACAAACAAGGGTGACGGGAGAAACAAGACTAACGTTATTCACTTTTTTTTCTTTGTTTACTGTGTTCCCTCGCTATATTGCATTTAAACTTTTGTGGCCTAGCTGTTTTAAGAGATATTTTTCTGTGCAATTTTACATGCTTAAAAAAATGTATAGTTTTCTGCACTTCCTTTTCTACAAAGGTTTAAACTTTTAGAGTTTCAACAAGAAAGAAAAGTTTGAATATATTACTGTGTGTCAGACCAAAAGAGTATAAGTGTGGAGTAAGAAGTTTTAAAGCCTTAAAACATCTGTAAGTCTGCTTCACAGATTTCAGGATATTTTTAAAAAGTAACAATGGTGATAAACGAGGGAAAATGTATTTTAAATTAGCGATAATGTAGGTACAGAACCAAATTAACAGCGTTTACTAAATAGTTTACTAAATAATGGCGATATATTGAAATTTCTGGTCAGTCTAAGTATAAATAAGATTGTCATAGAATAGGTCATGATTTCCAAGTAAAAATAATAAAATGTGTCCACCTATACCTAAAAACATCTAATTTGAAGAAGATATTGACAAGAAGTTAATGCATGTTAATAGAATCTGCTTCAGGAACAGCAGATTGAAAGAAAGAAACAGCAAAAGTTTAAAAACTGCTGTTTGGAATAACAGTGCCGGCAGCTGAAAATCCCAGATTACAAAAAACCTTAAATAGCTTAAAGGCAGTAGACTAGTTTAAGGTCACAGAACCCTAAACGGACATGTGAGGACATGACACTTGGTTGAGACGGCTCATTTTCCCTCCTCCTTCTATTCACCATTGCTGTGATCCAGTGTTTAGTGAGGTGAAAGAAAATGCTCATGACCTGCATCTCTTTTGTTTAACAGGGCAGGACTGTAGGGGATGTCCACAGCTTTCAACATCAGAGTGCCTGGTGACAGATCCCAACAACCCCGCCAGTCAATGCCCCAGCTAAAACCCAGGCTCCGTCTATTCAGCACCTCCATCCTGGGGGCATCACTCGACTCTTATCTAAGACCTACATCCCACTGAGTAGCACAACTTCAGTGTTTTCCTTCAAACAAAGCTAAACAAATAAAGATCAATACACTAAAAAAATCATTTAAAACACATTACAGATACGACTACAATCAGCAGAAGTGCTTATGACACAGAAACACACAAAAAAGATCACCCACAATAGACATGTGAATAAAAAAAGTGACTGTTTGCTTTATGTGCTATAACTGAACAATTTGTAATTACTGAGAATGTGTTCAATAAAGTTTGACTAATCTGTTGTGTCCAACTCTCTGCAATGGCTGCTTGTTGCAGATAAAAAAAGGCACACATGATTTTAACATAGTTGGCAAGAAAACTTCCCATCAACTAGGGCTGGGCGATATGACGATAAAAAACCGTGTACGATATCCAAAGCTGACGATAG